>NC_064638.1:154354079-154677413 GCF_023864345.2 Schistocerca serialis cubense | reverse complement strand
GTGTCAGAGTGATGGGATGTTCCATCTTGACACTGCGAGCAAAGGCTGCTTACAAAAGCAAAATTGTGTAGAAACGCTTAATTTAAATCTGGTGCTAATCACACTTGGCTACGTGGTGTTGGACTGATACACCAAGAGGAAAGCAGAGAACGTGACATATAAGTATGATTCGCCATTTAACCGCGGTAACAGTCTTGCTACTCTCTCTGTAACAGTTGTAAAGGAATGGGGACGTCAGAGATTGAATGGATTTGTAAAGCAAGAAAGTAGATACAAATGTCTTAAATAATAACTTCGAGTTAATAGTTTAATGTGCGTACTTTACTTGTAAAACTATATCATCAATAGCAACAAAAAGGAAACACAAAAGAACGCGCTCTCAAATAATTCCTCAATATTGCAGTTATATCATTAAGTGTTCGCAAACATAGGGGTTACACTTGTCTGGTGTGAGACGTTCCCTGGGGGGTCCCCCGGGGGCCGAACCGGACAATAACCGTGGGTTCGGTGTAGTCGTCGTGGGGTTGTGGACCACTGCGGCTGTGGCGGGGCTGGAGCCTCTCCGTCGTTTCTAGGTCCCCGGTTAACATACAATACAGTACAATACAAATACTAAACTGCGAATTTTAAGCGAGTAGATAGGAAATAAATCTGCTGCTTTGGAAAAAGATGCTGCTTCCTCAGTTGTTTTAATAGCTGTCGTTCATCCCATGCTGGTAGGTTAATACTTACTTATCTACAGTGGCTGTTTTCAAAGAGGATACTATGGTTACAAATATCAGAAAACGCGGAGTTGTGTTTATTGTACGTGACTGATTGTAAAGTTTACAACGAACCGTGCTGCTTGGGCTTTACAATGGACCCTGCTGCTTGGCATGTAGCTAACAGAACGTTTCAGACCTTGACTGTAGATATTCAGATACTTTGTAGAAAGAGTAGATAAAGAGATACGTCTTTAATGTTCCTTTTAACCGAGTGTTTTGTGTTTCTTGTTAGATGAGAGATTATTGAATACTTACGCGAGAAAATAGTATAACTCCTCTCTGAAGCCTAGACAAAGAGGGGAAGTCTTAATAAAAATTCTTTTCAAGTCGCATATTGAGATTGTGTGCTTGACAGTTCTGTTGACACTAATTTTTACTGCTATCAACAAGAACCATGAAGTAGTAAACGTATTGGGAAGTGAAATGAAGAACTGCAAAGTCCTTATAATGGTTTCTGCGGGAGGCAATATAATAAATATTGCATCGCTTTAGAGGGGAACCGTCGCAGGGAATCGGTGACGGAGGAAGAGCTGGTGGATTTCAGAGACGTGGAAACATGTGTGGGTGTGTCAGCAGGGGGCCAGCCGGAACTCGTTGAGCTGCCGCCGAAAATAAAACCCGTAGGCGGAGCTCAGGCCGTGTACGTGTCACACACAGGTCCGGCCAGCACACTTGCAGCCGGTCAGCCGCTCTGCGCTCGTAGCCGGCACTGGGTCTGCAGCTGGTGCATCAGGACGAAGGCGCGTCCGGGCAGAGGGGGAACCGGGGGAGGAACCAGCTACGTCTGGCTATGCGTGTGGCAGGTGCGGAACCAGGATCCAGGATTCTGGTCGGGTGGGGGGGGGGGGGGGAGAGGCGGCGGCTGTCAGAGTCTGTTGCTGTCGCCTCCCATCCCCAGATCTAGCTCCCGTCACCATCATTTTAACACGCCAAATAGGGCTACGATTATAATAATTATAACAACAATAAAATATTTTAATGTTGTATAACTTTGTTTACATGTCTGCACATGTATTGGCAATTTCATTATTATTGGTGTTACATTCCAATGAAACGTTGGCTGTAGTAGCTATATTTGGGTTAAATGAAATTCCGAGGGCTTACATTCATCCTACTTACGACTCGTAACTGAATACGACGAGAAAGCCATAGCAATTAAAGAGCTCACACAGTGGCTCTTCTCCAGGCACCATTCTTGAATGTAGCAGGGAAGAAGGGAACTTATAGTGGATTTAAAGTACCTTCAGCCACACACCTTAGGGTGCTTTGCGGATTGTAGATGCATTCTGCTGGCCAACACGTGAAACTGAGACAAGTGACGGAGGTATTCTTGTGAGGGGGATTTTTCCCATTGGTTTGCGGAACAGTTCATGCATATGAGAGCGGAGAAAACTATCACGTGGACTAAACCATGATATGGACTAAACCATCATATGGACTACAGTGGTGCACGAATCGAAGAAAACCTATCCAGTTGCATGACTGAACAGGTGAATTGCAGACATACAGATAGTGTAGTGTAACACCACTTATCAGTCTTGATGTGGGCTTCATGAGAAACCTAGAGCGTGGGCCAACCGTTGCTGAGTTCCGACCTAGGACCTCCCAGGTCAAATGACCGCAATCTCGTTAAGAACATCAGCAATGCCTTGTAGGAGAACTTCCCCGCCTTGCGTCCAGCCCCGACCAATCTGCGTCGGAACTCAGCAACGGTTGGCCCACGCTCTAGGTTTCTCATGAAGCCCACATCAAGACTGATAAGTGGTGTTACACTACACTATCTATATGTCTGCAATTCACCTGTTCAGTCATGCAACTGGATAGGTTTTCTTCGATTCGTGCACCACTGTAGTCCATATGATGGTTTAGTCCATATCATGGTTTAGTCCACGTGATAGTTTTCTTTCTCTTCTTTCTACATGATGGCACTGATGTGGTAATACGCCGTGAAGCTGTCTCATCGCCTGGCCTTAGGTCCTGAATTTTTTTTCTTTGTGACGATGTATGAAAAGAAGGGTCTCCGTAATCAGATCACAAATCTTAGGTCCCTCGTAAGTAAACACGGGGGAGCGACAGTGTCGAAGGTATTGCCACCGCCATCACCTGAACTGTGGCCAGTTACAGCTTTCAATTGGAATTTGTTAACTCATATTGAAGATATACGATGATGATGATTGGTTTGCGGGTGCTCAACTGCGCGGTTGTCAGCGCACGTACAAATTCCCAACCTTTGCGCAGTCCAATCTGCCACTTTCATGAATGATGATGAAACGATGAGAAAAACACAAACACCCAGACATCTCGAGGCAGGTGAAAATCCCTGATCCTGCCGGGAATCGAACCCGGGTCCCCGTGCTCGGGAAGCGAGAACGCGACCGCGAGATCACGAGCTGCGGACGAAGATATACGAGGGACACCATCGCTGACAGGGAATGGGACAACCTATAAGAATTATGTGAAAGCTTTATGAACAGCTTCTCTATTTGGCGTGTCCTCTTGTGGAACGTCAACGTTAACTCGTTCCGCGGTAGAAACATCAAGCAGGCCACGTACATTTAATCGTCAGTTTTTGAAACAAAATTAGTTTCTGAAAAGTATACTGGTACTTATCGGAGAATACGGTAAAGTGAGGGGCTCAGGTACCTGAATGTAATGGAGACACGAGATGACATTTGGAAGATGACGAATGAAGAGCACGCGAAATAAACAATGTGACGAAGCAAATGGCTTACAGCACTAGAGTAAAATATGTAGGCTGCGAGAACAGGCAGGAACGCAATAAAGCGGGAACAGAAAGTCTGCGATAAAATTTCTCGCTTTTTGAGAGCTGAATAGGGCCGTTTACCTTGTCCAGTTGGCAGATGTAACAGGAGGGCGTATAGCTTTGACGTTGCGATGAGGAACGCTGTGTACCACAGTGCTTTTTTTCCCCCTTTGTTTCTATATCGAACGAGTTGGGGCGCGGAGGGGCACTAGCAGCGTTCCACGTAACGGACAGAATATTTGTCAATGTCGTATCTTGCCTTTGCCTCCGCTGTAATTGCCTGTCGACTTTCCCTGACGAGGGGTGGCACGTCGTTGAGTAATTAAAAATTAATCTCTTTTTGCACAGAGGGACTACTGGGCAAAGAAATGGAAGCAACTCCGAACAGAATGAGTGACGAGGTAGTCAGACGCAGCCAGACCCATCCATCCCGGAGTGAGTTACCGGTTAGCCTAGCTCTAGGGGCTTTCTAGTTCGCTTACACGTCACGACTGCCGTGCGGCTGATGGACTGGCTACTGTTGCGTACGTTTAACTGCTTACCTCCAGTCGCCTCTCTCTACATCTCTGTAAACCGAAAGTACGGGATACACCGTTTCACTTACTGTCGTTTTCCTCTTACGCACCACAGCTAACTGGGGACCGAGCGACTTGACTAATCTGGGAACGATCTCTTCTGAGACATCGCGGCTGCAATACATATATATATAATTTCGATCCTTGTCAAAAATTGTAGCATTGGTTTCTTTTCACGGTCCTAGCCGGAGGTCGTACTTGAAAAATTAACATACTGATAACTCACTATTTCAAGTTCGTCTCTGTTCTGAATCCTAGTAATGAATATAATTAAAGGGACGCTGTCATTTAATACGAACTGGCCTGCAACAGTCTTTTGTCAGTGGCCAAAGCTAGAGGCACAGTTTGTAAGAGAATACGTCTGACATCTGGACGGAAACCAGAAACTGTCCTTCGCGTTATGCAGATTTCACTGGGCCCAGGGTGACAGAAGAGGCTGCGAGGCGCTTCAGGCGGATGACACTTGCAGGCTCGGTGTGCCTAATGCTGAATTCTTCCAGCTAGCGTCCATACACTTCAGTACCCGTGGGTACAGAGTACACGTCCGTGCATACTCCACAGACTATTTATAAAGAGCACGATATGCTCTGACACCGTATCGTGTGTTGTGAATTATTTCATTTCCACGGATGGAACGTGGGAATATTTTCATATATTTAAATCGGTACAACTGGTGGTAAAGTTTCTCTTCGCACTCTCTAGGGAAACGGTCTGTAGGGAACCGGAAAGGTTCATCATTTCAAAACGTATGTTTTCACAAGAAGTTCGAAATGCCTTTTTTTTAATGTTCTGCCAGCTTTCGGCTAACACGCAGCATCATATAATCTGCTGTTCTCGTTTGCATACATCCCACGTTCGCTGTTAGCAAACCGGATTTTTCACAGTCTGCAACAGTTTTGTACTGTTGGTTTGAAGGAAAGTGAAGCAAGTTTGCCAGAATCCTACGAGTGCTTTATAGTTGCTTGGGGAACGACTGAACTTTGGTATTTCGATTGCGTCGGTGACAAGGTCGTAATTCGTTACTCACTTAGACTCTACTTCACGACTTTTAAAAACATACAGTTCTTCGCAAGAAGCCGAAACATGAGTTGATATTTGTGCAGATCCCAACTTGCATCCCTTCAGTCAGATGAAATATATGTGTTTTATTCTCTTCACAATCATCTCTGTTCAGTCGAAAAAACAAAACAAAACAAGCTCGACGTGATTCTGTTCTGCACGTACACGAGATAATATCGCCAGCGGCTTAGTTTTTAAGAATCGCGTTGTTCGCGGTCCAATATAGGAAGAGTCTTGTGCTTTTTCCTGGTACTTGATGTGATCTACACCGGTAGCAGTGCTTTGTATGCAGAAAATACCGGGCCGGCAGGGGTGGCCGAGCGGTTCTAGGCGATACAGTCTGGAACCGCGCGACCGCTACGGTCGCAGGTTCGAATCCCGCCTCGGGCATGGATGTGTGTGATGTCCTTAGGTTAGTTAGGTTTAAGTAGTTCTAAGTTCTAGGGGAGTGATGACCTCAGATGTTAAGTCCCATAGTGCTCAGAGCCAGAAAACATCGTATTGCATAGTTTCTCGGATTTAATATTTGTTGATAGATGTTACTATAAATGCCTGGATGAACAGCTGCACTAGAGAGACAACGTGTTTCCAGACGATCGTTTCATAGAACCTTGCGATGATTTTTGCTGTTGTAAGGCGCAGTAAACTAGTGGGACTACAGCTGGCTCCTCGCCTGCTTGCTTGTCTTGCGCAGTGTGTCTTTCCATAGCGCAATGAAACAGTTCTCCCGTCCTTGTGCAGTGGCGTCCGTAACGGTGAGCGTGCCTACTTTAAATTAGGCTTCGAGTCATGCGTAAATAATGGAAAAGTATTACACTACTGATCATTTCGTGAAGACTTTGACGTGTCTCTTTACTCGTATATCGCATTTTAGAAATCATATTGAGCGTGTTTATGTGCCTTGATGGATGGTTCCGAATCGTAGTGAGTGGGTTACGTCCTAGCTAGTTGAGATGTACCTTAAACAAAATCTCGCGAATACCATTTTCTCCTGTCATTTTGATTAAAGTCTAATAGCTATGGAATATGAGGACGGAAGCTCCTGGTTTAACTAATTAGCGGGAGGCGTGTGATGGTCGCCCTCCTGAGAACTCCTATGACTACTCAGGGACCTGTTCGTGCATCTGCGACTAGGCAGGCCTATTTGGGATCATCGCTGTCCATCCTGAATGAAGGAAGGCTCTAAAAAAGTAGGCAGTGGCCACACTTGCATCTAGCAGGGAATCTGAAACCGATACGTGACTCCTAATCTGCGAACGAAAACCGAGAGATAACAATGTGATTATGACTATTGGAGCCGGCCGAAGTGGCCGCGCGGTTCTGGCGCTGCAGTCTGGAACCGCGAGACCGCTACGGTCGCAGGTTCGAATCCTGCCTCGGGCATGGATGTGTGTGATGTCCTTAGGTTAGTTAGATTTAACTAGTTCTAAGTTCTAGGGGACTAATGACCTGAGCAGTTGAGTCCCATAGTGCTCAGAGCCGTTTGTCTGTTGGAACATGAAATGTCAGAACCCACCTGGGCGTAAATGGCAACAGAACAGAAATAAAAACAGCTCTCATCAGTCACGAGCTAGTTAGATTAGATATGCTGCCTTAAGTGGAACCATATTAGCAGGCGAAGGTCAAATCAGTGAATTTCGACTCACTGGATATAGTTTTGTCACTCTCGTCTCTGTCTATGCTCCCACTTTAGACAGCAATAACGGTAATAACAATCACTTCCACCATCAACTGGGCAATGTTTTCGTCTAGATACCTATTGAAAATAAACTCTTGTTGCTTGGCAACTGAAATGACAGAATATGAAGAGGCAATCGCTTGTGCAGGAACATAACAGGTAATCAAGGTATTAGAAACTGAAGCCCAAATGGGCTGCTGCTTCTTGGTCTCTGTGCAGAGCGTGACCTTTCTATGACCAGTACGCAATTACGCTTACCTAATGGTTACAAACACTGACACCTCGCTGGTTATTCATCACCAGGCAGCGTGAACAGGAAAGACGTTCTGATGATAAAAACAGGAGACACCGCAAGAGGGTGTCCAAAGCGCCAATACAGCAGAGGGACATCACAGAATGCAGTGCTACCGTTCGAGTCAAGACTGGTGGGTAACTGTAGGCGACATGCACCACAGGCTTTCCGTAATCTGTGGGGCCAGGGAGCAATCAACAAACGTCATCGCGGAGAGGCGCGCCGTAGCCACCGCCTGCCTTTCGTTCCTGTGGGCGTACTCCGACGCTGCACGCCTTACACCTGTCGGGGGCCTCAGCGTGACCGAGCGTGACGTGCACGCACCGTGCAAAGCCAGTGGGTGCTCGCTGTGGTGTCAACGGGAGCACTCTGGTGACTCACTGGACAGAGGCGGCGCCGGGGCCCACGAGATGTACGGCCCCTGCAACGAACTTGTCACACTAATCACCGTGCCCAGCATACTTCGCGAACGCTCGGCTCCGTTCAGTGCCCACGGGAAATCAATATGTAGTTCAAAAGGTACCTAACAAAGTTTTTATCTTTGTCGCGTACTATCGAGAGTTTGCATGTGTTTAAACGCGCAGTTAAGAATTATTAAGCGCGTCTGAAATAGTTTTCGCTCCCCGCCGGAGACGGCTGCTGGCACTAGTGCGACCTGCAGAGTCACATGCTGTGACGTACGCGCCGCGGCCGGTCTTTCTCGTGGGCCTCGGGCCAGCGTGGCGTGACGTCGCAGGGCGCCGAGAGGACGCCTTCACAGCTGCAGCGGCCGAGACAGAGCGCCGTGTGAAGGGGTGTCTGCGCATTCCGGCGTGGCTAGCGCCCTTCTGCCCGCCGCTGCTGCTGGCAGCAATGCTTGTTTGTTAATGGTGTTTCATTAAAGCCTTCTGGCGCTGAGCATACCATCTCCCACCCACTGCTCATTGGTGCCCAAGGAGTGACGGTCCTGCCTGACCCTGACGCGGCGATCTAATACCGTCACATAACGTAATGTTCGGTCTCCAGGCGGTTGCAAAACGTACACCACGATACTGTGCTTGGCGCACGATACTTCCTCTCAGTAATACTGCATCTCTGTTCTGTTCCATTCGCGTATAGTCGGAGGGAAGTATGTCTGTCCATGCGTCTCTGATGTCTGTTAACCTATTTTGATGGTCTCTACGCGAGATATGCAACGGTGGCAGCAAACGTGTGAAGCAGTTTTTCTCGAATATCCAGCGTTTTTATTTATTTGGTATCTGTGTAGGACTCATCAGACGTATAAGGTCTAACAAATTGTAGAGGATAGTACATAAAATGTTACACACTGTACATCAACATCGACATGAAAATTATTGTGTGATCATTTTAAAAGTGGACCCAATCTCCAAACAAAAAGGCATATAAAACGCGATTTATTCTCAAGGAATTCAAGTATGCCAGTACAGTTAACCATGTTGGGAAACAGAAATCCTTGGTGACAAGATACTGAACTAGGCGAGGTGGAGCGTTGATCTGTTCAGGCATCCAAAAATGATGTGCTTGACACCATGTTCTTAACTGCATTTGTTGAGTAGAGAGGCGACCGGACCCATGCCATTGACATACTTCCTGTAACATCTGTGGCTGAATGATTTAGCGTTTTTGAGTCCTCCGGAGCATCGACGTTTCTCGTGCCAGAAGTTAGTAATCAACATCGGAGTCATTCTGGTATGGTCTTTGTCTTTGTATTTGGAGAGCTCTTACCGATACGTGTTTAACTTCTCTCTCATTATTAATTTGATCACGTTGAAAATGTCTAAAAATTAAAAAATACGCCCGAACAGGCCATGAGGGCCCAACTGCACCTACCGGCCGCCGTGTCATCCTCAGACCACAGGCGTCACTGGATGTGGATGTGGAGGGGCATGTGGTCAGCACACCTCTGTCCCGGCCATGTGTCAGTTTATGAGACCGGAGCCGCTACTTCTCGATCAAGTAGCTCCTCAGTTTGCCTCACAGGGGCTGAGTGCACCCCGCTTGCCAACAGTGCTCTGCCAGTAATTCCACGTGCTCCCTCTCTACTCATAGACGGCTGTTTTGGCTATCTTTCATTGCCAGGAATGCCAAAGTGTGCCCAGCACGTCGTAACATTCCGATTTCTACTCTTGATCTTTAATGCCAGATTCACGATGTCATGTGCTGTTGGAAAGTTGGATAGTCCACTGTGCAGATGTCTATTGTCTAAATTTACTCAACAGGGCGTCGCAAGTACATGTAGTAATACGAATATTTTGATTTGGTACCACTAAGCTGGACGTGTGATATTCAAGTAGTGTTAGGCATTCATAAATATATTTTTTATGCTGTCAGTGACATTATCGAGGGAGATGTCAGAGGAAGAGCATAGTGCATCAGCGGCACGTGACTCATGAAGGTTAGGGGAAGGTTGTACAGTGATTGCTTCTTGCGACGGTAATCCAGTCTGTTAAGTTGACACTTGGCTGAGAATAGAGATATGTTGTATCACGAGTCATGCAAAATCAACCTTCCTAGGAATCTTAAGACAGACAATTTTTTCTGTCACTCCTGTGAAAGGAACGTGCTTGCGACACCAATTGGGTTGGCAGCCTGGGAGGAGCCTGTGCAACAGATTATCTGAAGATAACCGCCAAAGGAAGATCAACGGTTGTGGGGATGAAACAACACCTGACTTGTATACGGACAGTGTTGCGAGAAGTGTCGTGCGAGCATTTCCGTCAATGATAGGTCGATGCGTGATTGAGGTCTCTGCCGCTGCAGCAAACTTTCCGTGCGTAGGGAAACGTTGACGAAATTCTTTCTCTATTTTTTCTCACGCTTATCGGATTTTTGCTCGTTTTTATCATGATAGTTTGTGCATTGAAATGCGTTAACAATACATGCAGTTTTCATGAGAATTCGTGTGTGTATAAATGCTTTTTAAATGACAAACTCAAATCATAGATTGTGTGTTACTTCCTCCACTCAGTTTGCAGCTCTGGATTACCGGTTACAACATTGCTGTTTCGATTACCGTGCACGGTTACGCTATCAGAAGTCCCACGGAGTTACAGTAATCAGGCGTCCTTATTACGTGCAATTATTTCAATTCTCCAGACAGGTGCAGTCGGTGCCATTGGTAATTAGTTGATTGCACTGATTCACTGTTCCATCGGTTCTTGGTAGAACGTTTTGTACATTATGAATGAAACACACACAACACTGGTGTAATCGTTTTCTTCGGACATTTGTCGTACTCCAACGCGGGGTCGGCCTTGTTGCTATGTAATTTGGCAACGTTAGTGGCAGAGGGTGTCCGGATGCCCTTCCTGTCACCACCCAGTCCCCCCCCCCCCCCCCCCAGAGGACAGAATTAGTGTATCCCAGCTGTCTGCGTCTAGAGTAAGCCATTAAATAGTGCGAACGTTTTCAAATGGCTGTGAGTCGTGTAGCTGAGGTGGGACTTGAGGACCAGCCCGGTATTCACCTAGTGGGATGTGGAAAACCGCCTAAAAACCAGATCCAGGCTGGGTGGCACACCGGCTCTCGCTGTTAATCCACCGGGCGAATTCGATCCGGTGCTGGTGCGCCTACCCGAGTCCAGGAAGCATCACATCAGCGCCCTCGGCTAATCTGGCGGGTAGACAACACTGTTGTAATATTCTACAATATTATTATTTGTTATACGAACCGGTTTTCAGCAGTTACCCCATCACCACGTACAAAGATAAGTATGTAGTGCAGTGAAATTTTGTTGGATCAAAGATTGTAAACTAGTACATTCACAGAGTATCTCCATTTCAAGAGATGAAAATGTTAATGTTGGAATAGGAGATTATTTCAGTGTAAATGCGATGTAAGATTTAACTAAGATAAAATATGTGACACATTGCCCCTCTTACTCACATGGTCCATTAACTGTGTTCCAGTTACTATAATTTCTCTTGTTGTGCTAAAAATATTTGCTTTGTATAGTCACTGCATCACTCACCTGCATAATATGACTGTTATATCTCATTTGTTTGTAGTTCAGGGATCTATTAAAGACAATATTATTTTGTTCACCCAAGTTTATTGTTCAGTTATGTTCTTCTATATACAACTGTTGTAGTTTGGGTATAGTTCATTACTTAATGTGTCACATATTTTAGTTTAGTTAAATAATCTTCCATTGCATTTAGACTGAAATAACCTCGCTTGTTTTACTCCTATTCTAACGTTAACGTTTTCATCTCTGGAAATGGAGAAACTCTGTACATGCACTAGTTTAAAATCTTTGATCTAACAAAATTTCGCTGCACCACATACTTATCTTTGTACCTGATGAAGGCGCTACAGCCGAAAACAGGTTCGTGTAACGAATAATAAATATTGTAGAATGTTACACCAGTGATGTATGTGTTTCATTCGTAATTAGTTGATCCCAGGCAGAGACCAGCAGAGGGTTACTACTACAAATAATGTCGCCTCTCTTCTGAAGATCCCCATTTCAGTTCCCCAAGGCTTTGGTATGGGTCGTACCTACCTGTTAGGATACTAGAAGAGCAACTCTAAATCCGCGCGATGTCACTGCGGAGGCAAGGCAGTGCACAAAAAGCTTGTCTCGTTGAGAGAACCAGGTCAGCGGCGGCGCGAGCGCTGCGTTCAGCCACCTTTGCGCTCGCTGTCCACAGTTTCTCTCGACCGCTAACAGCTGGCCCTGAAGCTCCCCTGTGCGGCCGATTGTATGTTGTGTGTTGTGCGTGGGCGGCCGGACCTGCCGTTTACGAGTCGACGTGACTGCAATCACTGCCCCATAGCCGAGGGACAAGGGCCGAGCAGTCATATAGGGCGGTAGGCGAGGGCGGTTCACTTGCTGCGCATGCCAGCAGATGGCTGTAATTCGCGTGACCAGATATCTGCCCAGTGTTGTGGCTGATGATATGATATCTCTTATGCGACAGTATAGTGGCGCCATTTTTCAGTAGGACAATGCTCGTCTTCGCGGGCACTTGCCTCTATGAACTGTGTGCGTGGCGTAGGCATAGTCCACTGGCCTGCAAGAGCTAGAGATCTGTCCCTGATAGAGCACGTATGGAATCTGGGACCAGCATCGGACATCAGCTGCGTCCAGGTGCCGGTATCCAGTATATCAAGGACCAGTTACAACAGGAGTCCCGCAGTTTGCTTGCCTCGGGAGGGGCTACAACGCCTTGTGCCTGTATGCAGGCTATAGCGATGGCAGGGGGAGGGGAGGGGGAGGGAGCAACGTCAGACTGATAAATCTGGTCATAGTGCCAATACTTTATCAACCTGTGTTTCTTCCATCCCTTCTGGGTACTTCAATAAGTTTTTCAGGAACTTAAGTTTACAAAATTGTAAGGCGTAAAATCTTAAGCATGGCTGTAGCAGCAACTGTGCAAATGTAATGTAGGCCTATTAAATAGAAACAGCCACAAGTTGCGGAAGGTAGTAGTAAATGCTTTTGACATAGGTTTCAACCCATATAAGTGAGCCTTTTTCAGAAGTCGTATTACCTAGAAATAAGTATATAAACATAAAGGCAACGTTCAAAAATCAGGATGGTATGAAAAAAACACAACATACACACAGTGAAGGTTATTACAATATGCAATAGAAATACGTCCACTTGTTACCATAAGTGTAAGCTGAATGGCCACGTGCAGAACACAGCAGAGCGGCCGACTGGCCAAGTGCCTAACATGGGCACACTGCCTTCAGAATTCGTGTAATGTTTGGATTTCAGCATATGGTACAGTTATACTAGCTGTTTGCTGTGGCTATAGACCGCAGTGTGTATCAGGGCGATCTAGGCGCACTTTCCTCAATTTCAGTTCACACATGAATGTTGCTCCGTCAGATGCATCTTTATCCGTTACTGGTCACACACGCCATATCTGATGTGTGTATTGTTTTATGTATGACACAGCTAGGCGATTGTCAATTTTAATTGTGACTAAGCGCCTTGGCGACAAAACATGTTCAGTGTGTAAAACGTAAGTTGTGGCTTATTTTAATAGATAATAACTTCTGACCTTTTTGAAATGTATCGCTGCCCATGTTAAGCACTTGGCCAATCGGTCACTCTGCTGTATTTTGCACGTGGCCATTCAGCTTTCATTTATGGTAACAAGTGAACGTATTTTTATTGCTTGTTCGAATAACGTCCACTGTATGTATGTTGTGTTTTTTTTATATAAAATCCAAATTTTTTTGATCGTTGCATTTTTGTGTATATACTTAATTGTAGGAAAAAGTCTTCTGAAGAAGGCCCATTTATACGGATTGAAACCTAGTTCAAGAGCTTTTGACTACTACCTTCCGTAACTGGTGGCTGGTTTTATTCCATTTATTGTTAAGGCTTACTTAGGTTTCCTAGTATTTTGCAATCCCACTTATCTTGTTGACCAGACGATATGATGACAACTCGGTAAAGAGTTGAAAGCGGTAATGATACCATTTGCGTAGCGTTGGCAGAAAAATGTAATGAAAATGTCGTTATCACATTGTTTTTTGAGCCTATGCCAGGCGCCCATTAGCACTTGCCCTTGCACTTGAATAGAAATGTACAAATACCTCAGAGGTGTATACTGACATCTTCCTGCTTTTATCTATGGCAGCTGTTGCACAGTGTAGATAAACCAGGGAAAGTATCTTCCTGGAAGGACTTTGGTGCATCTCGGAAGTGCTCTGCGTGCCTAAGGATTTTTTTTTATTTGTGTCCATGTCTTTCTCCAGAGAGAATAAGTTCATTTGTAGAATTTTGTATATTTCTCTGTGTTCTTGATGTCCCATGACTACACAACTACGTAGCTTATTTGTTTCCCCCCTAACACAAAACAGGGAGCATTGCTGTCCTCTTCGTAAAGTGCTCCATCTGTTAAATTGCTCCTGAAGCAAAGGTATGTTCAATATCTGTCTAATTTGTGATGTAGATGAAAGTAAATGTAACTAGAGGCACAGTAACAGTCGAATTAAAACTCCCACAGACGGGTCACAAACAAAACGGATTATGACGAATTTAGAATTGCTCATCAGCTGATCATAAAATCAAAATAGCGAGCCGTACAATTATGACGGGACATAATTTCACATTTTACTGTATGCGGCGTTTTTTTTTTGTTAGTTAAACATTATCAAGGAACAGGCTTGGAACAATTAATCCGGTATGGATATGTATTGTGTAGTGTAGAGAGAGAGAGAGAGAGAGAGAGAGAGAGAGAGAGAGAGAGAGAGAGACAGAGAGAACTATTCTTCCCGAGGACTTCAGGTTAACCGAACATCTCATCTGCATCATCTCATTTGCATGATGTCGCATGTAATGATTGCTGCATCAAGCCCTGCATCACACGTTGGTATAAAGCAGGCACGAGGACGAGTCTGCTTCTACACTGATGTGATCAGTGCACGCTCCAGAATTTCAGCTCCTGTCCAGAATGGATGATGAAGCTATGAAGTGTTTCGGTAAGGGAGTTCGGTGATTATTACAGCTTTCACGCCGCACACCTGTTGCCGTAACCTTTGGCGTCTGACCCCGCTCTGCCCCGCTGTTGTGTTGTGACGTGGGAAGGTGGGCGTGGCCCTGAGAAGGAGCAACCGGGGTCTGCCCGACCTTGCTCCAGAGCCGGGCGGGCAGCGAAAGCACGGACCGCCCTGCAGGGGCCTTACGAGCAGTTCTCCAGTGCTGCCAATCAGGCCGGCAAGTGGCTTTGCTGCTCTCCTGAGGCGGCACATCTGCCGTGCCCGCGAGGTCGCCGAGAAAGCCAGCCGACACAGCCGCAGAGAAACTGCGCCGCCTTTCCCTCTGGCTCGCCCTCTTTGCGGAGAACGCATCGACAGCTCTGAACAGCCGCCTCCGGCTGCCGCGGTAACTTTCATCACTCACGTAATTATTCGGACGTGATTTCTCGCAGAGTCGCGAATTCAGCTCTTCCGTCCGATGTCACAAAGCTCCTGAAATTATCAGCAAAGTCGTTCAGCTAGGAGAAAGCGCAGAAATTTTATCCCAGTATTCAGTGAAGCTGTATTTCAAAATGTTCAAATGTGTGTGAAATCTTATGGGACTTAACTGCTAAGGTCATCAGTTTCTAAGCTTACACACTACTTAACCTACATTATCCTAAGGACAAACACACACACCCATGCCCGAGGGAGGACTCGAACCTCCGCCGGGACCAGCCGCACTGTCTATGACTGCAGCGCCCTAGACCACTCGGCTAATCCCGCGCGGCTG
The DNA here is from genome assembly GCF_023864345.2 of Schistocerca serialis cubense. Lineage (NCBI taxonomy): Eukaryota > Metazoa > Arthropoda > Insecta > Orthoptera > Acrididae > Schistocerca > Schistocerca serialis. The sequence goes on along the minus strand of NC_064638.1, from coordinate 154,662,069 downwards.
AAGCTGTATTTACTGCAGTTGAGGCTGAATTTAGATACACGCGGACAAGATTGCTACTTATTTACCGAAACATACTTGGCTTTTCAAAATGTACATTTTCCCCTCGTCCCACAGCTAAAATGTCTGCGTCAGCTGTTTACGGTCTCCCTTCCTGTGTTGCAATTCTTATTGTGGACATTTTTATTTTCTGTTTTATTTTTTCTTTCTTTCACAGCCTGTAGAGGCGTGTTGAAGTTCAAAGTTTATTTTGGTCTTGTTTCCTGCATTAACGACCTGACAAACTTGCAACGCATGCACTGCAGCCAGGAGTAGTAGGACCAGGTCACAAAATGCAAGATTCTACCACAAATTTTCTTTTATTTGCAGAGGTAACAACAAAGGAAATTTGGCTTATTTTAAAAAAGAATCTCAAAAAAATTAAACATGTGTTAAGAAAAACAATCTTCAAGCAAGTTTAATACAACCGAGAAAGGCAATCTTCAGCTAAACTTAAAACAGTTACGAAAGAAGTCTTCAGAAATTTTAACACGATTTTAAAAAAGCAATTTTAATCCAAAGAATAGACGTCGACCAACTTATTTTACATTCTGTGAGATAAGACAGAATAAAAATTTCACAGATTTATAGAATTATAATATGGTTCTCTGTAGTAAGCCCGCTGATTTAACAAACCACTTAAGTTCGGCTTCTTAGAGGTGACTTGCCGCGTACAAATTAGTAAAGCACCTGTAGCTAATCCACTACTTTACCAGAGAACAAGGAGACCTGAGCTATACACGTACCATACACGTAATTACAGAAAAGTAATACACTCAATCAACGGGCCATTAAAAGGGAATTAGTGCCGAAAATAATTACGGGCTAACCAATATTCGACTCAAAAATTGGCATGAAAATCATAACATATCTATACTTGCTTAACGCTCGCTGCTTCGCTCGCCTAAACTGTATGGTCTGCAAAGATTCCTTTGCCTTTCTTTAATCAAATTCTTGTGTTGTACACAAAATGGAACACCTTCTAAACTTTTCACACTAATTAAGGCCGCTGAAACATCTTTTCATACAGGCTGACTGAAAGCCAGTACATAACTTTGTATCCTAAACTAAGGCAATATGGGCCCAAATTTTTTAACTATTTCAGATTGTACATAAAATCATTTGATGATTTACTGGATCTCATAAACGATGAGCTCGTAGTATATTGTATTTCACCAGAAGAAAAAAATCGCAATTACATTGAGGATTTATGGGGGAAGGTCACTAACTTATGCTAAAAACATATTTAATAAGCGTTTGACATTAGCACGCCGGAATGTCGAATCTACTTTTGGCATAAGTGCAATATGTGGCGTATTTTATATAGGCCATTAGATGCTAACACCGGTTTTGCAGAAAAGATCGTAAAATCTATATGTACACTACACAATTATGTCAGAATGAGGGATGGCTAAATTATGAAGATACTCTTCATACTCCACCGCTGGAAAAATCTAGTCTCACATTACACCGGGCGTGCTGTGCGACAGGCGGACAATGTTCGAGTACATTTAAAAAAAATTTCATCAACGAAGGAAAAGTTGATTGACTAGATCGCAATATTTAATTTGTAACACAGACGTATTGAAAATATAAATATATGTACTGATGTAATAATTTTCTCTTTTCTTCATTGTCATCTCCTTCACATAATATGAGGACGAGTTATTCTTAAGCCCTTCTGCTTAAGTTCTAATCTGAATAAATTTATTTGCAGAGGTAACAACAAAGGAAATTTGGCACATTTTAAAAAAGAATCTCAATAAAATTAAACACGTGTCCGACACCGATACCTCTCCTCAGTGCAGGACGTTTCTCTATTCTCTATAAATAATTCCGTTTCCATTTCGGACAATTTTTGGATGAACTGAGCGAACCCTAAAATAAGTCTATCCGCGTCAAAAACGCGCGCTCAACTGAACGGTAACATAGAAAACCAATTGTCTCAAAGCGCGCACTGTCAGCAGTCGAGCGCTAGCGCAGCGTTCAACGCGCGCTTTATAAAAACGCCTGTTGGCATGTGAACGGCCTGAATGAAAAGTGTGTAGTCGTAAACGCGCGTTAAGCGCTTGTCATGTGAACCTGCTCTGAGGCCTGTGTCTTGGAGGAATGCACTATACGAGGCAGTACTCACCAGGTCTACGTCGAAGGCGCAAACGACCATCACTTGCATGCAGGCAGAATGTGCTTTCATCGCTAAAGACCAAGGCGCGCCATTCCGTATTCCAAGTGATCCTGGCCGGCCGAAGTGGCCGTGCGGTTAAAGGCGCTGCAGTCTGGAACCGCAAGACCGCTACGGTCGCAGGTTCGAATCCTGCCTCGGGCATGGATGTTTGTGATGTCCTTAGGTTAGTTAGGTTTAACTAGTTCTAAGTTCTAGGGGACTAATGACCTCAGCAGTTGAGTCCCATAGTGCTCAGAGCCATTTGAACCATTTTGAACCAAGTGATCCTCTGACAGCACAAATCAAGCCGTGCACGTCGTTGCTGTGGCGCGAGTGCAAGACGGACGAGAGGTTTACATTGCCCGTAATCCCACTGCCAATAAGCGGTTCGCAACAGTTCGTGTTGACACGTCTGGACTCACAAGTCATCTTACCTCTGCTGTGGGATTGTCCAATCTGCCACTGCTGACCTTGCGGTACGACTGTCCTGGCGGGCGGCTGTGCTGCGTGGAAGTTCAGAACCTCCTCTACGAGTGTGAGAATGTTCACGTGACCACTGATACGAGCGTCGTTCCACAACTGCTTGAGCACATCCAGCTTGTGTGCCAGTTATTCGAAAGCACTCTCCCGCCACTCGGAAGGCCACAATTTGACCCCTTTCTTACTCGCTCAGTTGGCTGTAGGAAGCACGAGTGTGTCTCCGTGGCATGGTTGCCTGCTCGCTTCAAGCGTTTACACCATATTGAGCTGGCTGTGAGTATTCTCTGTCAAAGGGTAGACACAGATGACGCTCTGGTAGCTGTGCCACTACATTGTCTGCTCGCAAAGGAAGTTAAAACTAATATCAGTACATTTACTATCAGTCAGGTGTAATATGCCATTATCTGAACATAATCGTGGTCGTCTTTCCAGGACTACTTTTTTCTGACAGTGTACTCAAATATGTATACTTTTATAAAGGCCCCCAGAGATATTAAAAATGGAGGTGACGGGACGAAACGCTACAAAAGGCACTGAGATGGGTACGAAAAGTGCCTGGATTCCAGAAAGTTTTTACTGAAGAAGTACACAAAACTCCACAAATCAAGAAAAATCACAAACGTAGACTATGTGATCAAAAGTATCCAGACACCTGGCTGAAAATGACTTATAAGTTCGTGGCGCCCTCCCTCGGAAATGCTAGAATTTTAATATGGTGTTGGCCCACCCTTAGCCTCGATGACAGCTTCCACTCTCGTAGGTGGTGGAAGGTCTCTTGGGGAATGACAGCCCGTTCTTCACGAAGTGCTGCACTGAGGAGAGGTATCGGTGTCGGTCAGTGAGGCCTGGCATAAAGTCAACGTTCCGAAACATCCCAAAGGAATTCTGTAGGATGCAAGTCAGGACTCTATGCAAGCCAGTTCGTTACCGGGATGTTACTGTCGTGTAACCACTCCGTCACAGACCGTGCATTATGAACAGGTGTTCGATCGTGTTGAAAGGATCAATCGCCATCTCCGAATTGCTCTTCAACAGTGTGAAGCAAGAAGGTGCTTAAAACATCAATATAGGCCTGTGCTGTGATAGTGCCACGTAAAACAACAAGGGGTGCACCCTCCCTCCATGAAAAACACGACCACACCATAACATCACCGCCTCCGAATTTTACTGTTGGCACTACACACTCTGGCAGATGACGTTCACCGGGCATTCGCCATACCCACACTCTGCCATCGGATCGCCACATTGTGTACCGTGATTAGTCATTCCACACAACCGTTTTTACACTGTTCAATCGTCCAATTTTTCGGTCCTTAAACCAAGCGAGGCGTCGTTCGGAATTTACCGGCGTGATGTGTGGCTTATGAGCAGCCGCTCGAACATGAAATTCAAATTTTCTCACCTCCCGTCTGTCACAGTATTTGCAGTGAATTCTGTTGCAGTTTGGAATTCCTGTCTGATGGTCTGGATAGATGTCTGCCTATTACGCATTACGACCCTGTTCAACTGTCGGCGGTCTCTGTCGGTCAACAGACGAGGTCGGCCTGCACGATTTTGTGCTGGACGTGTCCCTTCACATTTCTACATCACTGTCATGTCGGAAACAGTGGATCTAGGGATGTTTAGGATTGTGGAAATCTCGGGTACAAACGTATGACACAAGTGGCACTCAGTCACCTGACCACGTTCGAAATCCGTGAGTTCCGGGGAGTGCCCCATTCTGATCTGTCATGACGTCTGATGTGGAGTAGCTGGCAGTAGGTAGCACCGTAATGCACCTAATATGAAAAACGTATGTTTTTGGGGGTGTCCGGATACTTTTGATCATAGTGTAAGTAATCAGAGGACACAAAATAAAGGAATAAAACATGCGATGGAGGGCTCTGTGAGAGATGCTATCTAATGACGACACATGGCAGTACAGCATGGCAGATCACCTTAGCGGGTAGGCGTCAGTGGTTGGGACGTGAAGGTAATTTTGAGATACTGTCGTTATTCCCGATGATCTGATTGTCTCGAGTAGTGAACAACAAGATCATTAACTTTTTCTGCGGCTAAACGGCGGTCTTTTATCGACCCCTCTGGTACTTGTATCACTTGACTAAATAGTCTCAAACCTGGAGGCTGAACGGTATCTCTATGGGGGGTGCTGTACTGAGTGTAGCAGCCACGGGAACGCATCGCGATAATTAATCTCAATGTGACACAATGGTAATAATTTGTCACCCCAGAAGAGTGTGTTGTATTATAAATGTGTTACACATTTTCATGCATCTTGTAGATAGGAGTATGTATTGTAGATCTTCCGCATCTGAATTTATATGACCGTTTTTACCAAAAATGTAGGACGTCAGCGTATTAGCTAAGTTCAGTGGTCCACGAATGAAAGAGAGATACTTGTTTAAACATAAGTACTTTGTTTCTTGTTTCGTATTCTTTGGTATCCATTGCGTCTCTTCTGATACAGTGTCAGTTTTCAATCAACTGCGAGTGACAATTCTGCATTTCACACCGTATGACATTTCGTATAAACTGAACTTGACCTTGCTAGAAGGTTTACTGGGGAAGCAGTGGAACTGTAGAGGCTAGGTGGGGCAGAATGTTGGCATGATGCTGTTATGGTGCGGCCACATACCAATGACTTGTGATTTCTCTGAGAAGTGCAATGTTATGCGGCGGTTCTGTGCAGTTTTTGTTTACCGATGAGGTACGGTTTACAAATCACGGGTGAATTTGTCTTCGCAGTATGGAGTATTGGTCACTTTAAAACCCACGCTGGCTAAGAGAAGTGCAAAAAATGATGACATCGGTCTCCTCAGCCTGTGGTGTGGGATTTTCAAGAATGTCGTTGGTCGCTATTTTATTGATGGCTCTCTAAATGGCCACAAATATGTGCAGTTGCTAAGAGACATGCTGCCGCAATGATTTGAAGGTATCTTACTGGAGAATGTGCTTGTGAGTGAACTGCTGCCTGCTCTTATGGTAGCCGGCACGGTAACTCAGCGTGTTCGGTCAGCGGGTTACTGAGTTTATGGATCAACTATGAACTTGAACAAGCGTCATGGGACGTCCGCTCCAAAGAAATACAACGACCAATAACGAACAAAATGAGAGCATGGAAAAAAAATTGGTATGAAGGTGGCCAGTAACAAACAAACTGCTAGTTTCCATTTTAGATTTGATGTACACTACTGGCCATTACAATTGCTACACCACGAGGATGACGTGCTACAGACGCGAAATTTAACCGACAGGAAGATGATGATGTGATATGCAAATGATTAGCTTTTCAGAGCATTCATACAAGATTGGCGCCGGTGGCGACACCTACAACGTGCTGACATGAGGAAAGTTTCCAACCGATTTCTCATACACAAACAGCAGTTGACCGCCGTTGCGTGGTGAAACGTTGTTGTGATGCCTCGTGTAAGAAGGAGAAATGCGTACCATCACGTTTCCGACTTTGATATAGGTCGGATTGCAGCCTATTGCGATTGCGGTTTATCGTATCGCGACGTTGCTGCTGGCGTTGCTCGAGATCCAATGACTGTTAGCAGAATATGGAATTGGTGGGTTCAGGAGGATAATACGGAACGCCGTGCTGGATCCCAACGGCCTCGTATCACTAGCAGTCGAGATAACAGGCATCTTATCCGCATGGCTGTAAAGGATCGTGCAGCCACGTCTCGATCCCTGAGTCAACTGGAGACGTTTGCAAGACAACAACCATCTGCACGAACAGTTCGACGACGTTTGCAGCAGCTTGGACTATCAGCTCGGAGATCATGATAGCGGTTACCCTTGACGCTGCATCACAGACAGGAGCGCCTGCGATGGTGTACTCAACGACGAACCTGGGTGCACGAATGGGAAAACATCATTTTTTCGGATGAATCCAGGCTCTGTTTACGGCATCGTGATGGTCGCATCCGTATTTGGCGACATCGCGGTGAACGCACATTGGAAGCTTGTATTCGTCATCGCCATACTGGCGTATCACCTGGCGTGATGGTATGGGGTGCCATTGGTTACACGTCTCGGTCACCTCTTGTTCGCATTGACGGCACTTTGAACAGTGGACCTTACATTTCAGATGTGTTACGTGCCGTGGCTCTATCTATCATTCGATCCCTGCGAAACCCTACATTTCAGCAGTATAATGCACGACTGCATGTTGCAGGTTCTGTACGGGCCTTTGTGGATACAGAAAATGTGCGACTGCTGCCCTGGGCAGCACATTCTCCAGATCTCTCACCAATTGAAAACGTCTGGTCGAAGGTGGCCGAGCAACTGGTTCGTCACAATACGCCAGCCACTACTGTTGATGAAGTGTTGTATCGTGTTGAAGTTGCATGGGCAGCTGTATGTGTGCACTCCATCCAAGCTCTGTTTGACTCAATGCCCAGGCGTATCAAGGCCGTTATTACGGCCAGAGGTGGTTGTTCTGGGTACTGATTTCTCAGGATCTATGCCCCCAAATTGCGTGAAAATGTAATCACATGTCAGTTCTAGTATAATATATTTGTCCAATGAATGTCCAATAATCTGCATTTCTTCTTGGTGTAGCAATTTTAATTTTAAGTAGTGTAATTGTGCCGGACAAACGAATTTTGTCAACGAGCGACGCGTGCACCACGACTGTCGTTCTTTGCGGGGCACTGGCACTGTAGAGGAGGCGCAGGTGGAGACGCGGCCTCGGGCTGCGTCTACCGGAAGTCACCGGCTGCCGGCCGCCACGGCACACCACGTCGCGTCGCCGGCGCTATTTCCGTCTCGTCCCCCGCCCTGCCCCCCGCCCTGCCCCCCGCTCCTGCCCGCGTCACGCGCGCACACACGGCCGGAGTTCCCCACTCGCCTTCCGCTCTGCCGGCGACACTTCCCGCTCCCAGCCAGCGCGACACTCGCACCGCGCTGCGTTGCGCTGCTTTCATTACCCGGCAGCAGCGGGCGAGAAACGCACATCAGTGGGGCTTTCAAAGCGGCCACCGTTATAGCGGGAGTAGTGGGATTCCAGTACAGTGCGGCTTCAAAGTGAGAAAGAGAGAGAGGTTCACTTTCTGTGTGATGGCCGGGTGAGACTCTCGAGAGGAAATGGTAGGACGCAGAGGGCACGTAATTTTACTATACTTCAAAGCTATTAAGAGAGATACTGTATTTTCAAAATGGTCTCTTTTATGATGTCCTTTCAACGGAATTCTGAAGTCCTTGTAAAACCGAATACAGTGATAACAGCGCCTGTCAATGTTATTGAGAGGCAAGGTGGCTGGAGCCCGATACTGCAGCGTAGACACCACCGAGAGGGGCTCCCAGGCCGTGGGACTGCTTGCTCCCTCTAAAGAATTCCTGTAGGTTTGGAACTTGGCCAGAAGACCGCATCACAGATGCCGATGCGACTACAGTTCGCTCAAACACGTACAGTTTCTTGATGACGTCACCGACTTTCACTTTTAGATGGACTGTTCGAACCGAGTCTTACGAATTAGAAAAGAAAAAAAAGAAGCACTTTCATCTCATTGAAATGACATTTCTCTCAGAGACGTGTACTCGCGCCGCAGGTAAGCGGACGCGCGGACGGCCTCCACTGCGGGAAACAAGTCGCAAATTTACGATCGACGTGGGGCTACGTGGTATTCTGACAGCATACGTATTTTTTATGTGATGAATATTGAAATGTGATTGGCATTTAAAGCAACATTCAATATAAACCAAGAGACTTTCATTGGATTTGTCGACCTCGAAAAAGCGTTCGACAATGTAGAGTGGTGCAAGACCTTCAAAATTTTTAGGGAAGTACGACTAAGCTATAGAGAAACGCGAATAATATACAGTGTGTACGAGAACCAAGTGAAGTTACCAGGTGATGTCGTTGCCGTAAGTAGTAGTGTCCCGTCGGGATGGTGCATAGATTCTGAGGCAGAATAACAGGAATGAGAGACCACAACCTCTGAGAAATTAACACCTTCAACTTTTGTAGTCTTCCTAGGTTGCGTGTAATATTACGGTATGTTGATGATTTTTACTTTTTGGAGCGTCTGACTACAACTGAATGAAACACAATTTTAGTGCCATAAGCGTTTCGCGTTAAATCTCTGCAAGGCATCTGCTGTGGCAGTTTGCGTGGACGCTTTTCTGCGTATTATCTTTCTGTTCCATTTTTCGTGCCGTTCCTCTTCTTGTAATTGCCACTTGGGGTTTTTCCCACATTTCACAGCACTAGGAACTGAACACTTTTCTTGAAAACAAGTGTTCAGTTCCTAGTGCTGTGAAATGTGGAAAAATTATCAATATACCGTAATCTGAGAGGTTACTATATTACACTTCTACATCTACATACATACTCAGCAAGCCATCGTGCGGTGCGTGGTGGACGGTACCCTGCACAACTGCTATTCATTTCATTTCATTTCCTGTTCCACTGGCAAATATCATGAGGGAAAAACGACTGTCTATATGCCTCCGTATGAGCCCTGATTTCTCGTAACGTATCTTTGTGGTCCTTACGCGCAATATATGTTGGCGGCAGTAGAATCGTTCCGCAGTCCGCTTCTAATGTCAGTTCTCTTAAGTTTCCTCAGTACTGTTTATCAAAACGAACATCGCCTTCCCTCCACGGATTTCCACTTGAATTCCCTAAGCGTCTCGATAACACTTACATGTTGTTCCATCCAACCGGTAGCTAGTCTAGCAGCGCCCCCCCCCCCTCCCCCTCTCAGTTACTTTGATGTCTTCCTTCAATCCGACCTGCATAATAGGTCGTACAGGCGTCCTATAAACGGTCTCCTTTACAGGTGAACTACTCTTTCCTAAAAGTCTCCCAATAAACCGAAGTCGACCATTCACCTACCCTACCATATTTCTCACTTGCTCGTTCCACTTCATATCGCTTTGCAACGTTACACCCAGATATATAAACGACTTGACTATCAAGCAGGACACTAGTAATACTATAACCGAACAATACAGGTTTGTTCTTCCTACTCATCCGCATTAACTTACATTTTGCCACATTTAGAGCTAGCTCTCATTTATCACACCAACTAGAAATTTTCTTTGTCTTGTATCTTCCTACAGTCACTCAACTTCGCCACCTTACCGTACACCAAAGCATCGTCAGCAAACAACCGCAGATTGCTGCCCACACTATCAGCCAAATCGTTCATGTGTGTAGAGAACGACAGCGCTCCTGTCACACTTCCGCGGGCGCTCGCGACGATACCCTTGTCTCTTATGAACACTCGCCGTCTAGGACGATAAACTCAGTATTACTTCAGAAGTCTTAGAGCCACTCACATATATGTGAACTTATTTCATATGCTTGTACGTTCTTTAAGAGCCTGCAATGGGGCACTGTGTCAATTGCTTTCTGGAAATCTAGAAATAAGGAACCCACCTGTTGCCCTTCATCCATAGTTCGCTGTATATCATGTGAGAAAAGGGCAAGCTGGGTTTCACACGAGCGATACTTTCTAAAACCACACTAATTCACGGACATAAGCTTAACTTCAGTACAATGACTCCTTCATGAATACTAGGTACAAGTCCTTGACAAAGCCGAGATGAGTCAAACACTTCCAGCTCTTCACAATGAGGACATAAACGTAAATCTTGAGGCCAGTCTTCAAGTATAAAGAAACTTGCGACTGCACTATGTCGACACTAGACTGGAGATACACAAAACAACTCGGCGAGAACTCGTCTAGCACTCCGTAAGAACTGGGCACAACTGTAGTTGGGCGGTCGCTTTATCCTCGTGACCCGTGGCGGCGGTGGCGCCCCACCGCAAGGGGCGGGGGGGGGGGGGGGGGGGGGGGCGGCGTCGGTTGCTGTAGCTGTCGGATGACCGCGAAACTTCCAGTGCCAACCTCTGTACTGTATGTGTAACCATTGCCCCCGGTGTGATATCGACCGGCTACATACCACACCAAAAGGGAACAATAAGAATGGAATACCAGGAACGAAGTGCTCGCATTAAAAGGGGTGTCTGACAGGGATTCAGTCGTTGCCCTATGCATACAGGAAGAAATGCCGGAATTAAAGAAAAGTTCAAGACTAGCGTTAAAATTCACGTTGACGGATGTCAATCACAAGATTTGCTGAGACATTGCTCTCCTTGGTGAAAGTGAAGAATTATTACTGGATCTGCTGAATAGAATAAACGCTATAATGAATACAGATAACGAAATGAGAGCAAACCGAAGAAAGATGAAAGTAATGAACAGTAGCAGAGAGGAGTTTAGTGAGAAACTTGGCGTCGATATTCGGAATCACGAAGCAGACAGAAGTTAACAACTTCTGATACCTAGGAAACAAAGTAGTACATGACGGACGAAGCAAGGAGGAAATAAAAAGCAGACTCTGACAGGCAAGGAGGGCATTTCTGTGCGAGGGAAGTTTCCTGGTATCAAATGTCGGCCTTAGTTTGGGGGAGAAATTTGTGAGAATGCTGCCGGCCGGGGTGGCCGAGCGGTTCTAGGCGCTACAGTCTGTAACCGCGCGACCGCTACGGTCGCAGGTTCGAATCCTGCCTCGGGCATGGGTGTCTGTGATGTCCTTAGGTTAGTTAGGTTTAAGTAGTTCTAAATTATGGGAGAATGATGACCTCAGAAGTTAAGTCCCATAGTGCTCAGAGCCATTTTTTTTGTGAGAATGCTGAGCGTTGTATGGTAGTGAATCGTGGACAGTGAGAAAACAGTACGGAAGACAATCGTTATGTTTGAGATGGGGTGCTACAGAACAAAGTTGAAAATTAGGTAGACTGATAAGGAATGAGGTTGTTTTTTGCCGAATGGGCGAGAAAAGGCACGTATGCAAAACACTGGCAAGAAGAAGAGGCAGGATGATAGTACACATGTTAATATTAGAGGGAGCTATAGAGGGTCAAACGATAGGAGAAGACAGAGATTGGAATAGATGCAAGAAATAACTGAGGATGTTGGGTGTAAGTGCTAGTATGAAATGAAGCGTTTGGCACAGGAGACTTTTTCGTTAATGGTTGAGAGAAAATTCATTTTAAATGTATGTATTGAAGGAAAGAATAATAGAGATACAAGAAGCAGCACAGCAATGTTCCTGCAAGTACATTGTAAACCAATTTGAGAGACTTCTTTTATGACGTAACGTTTGGATTAGTGCAGAGTGTGTAGTAGCCCATAACTGCGTTGTCATTACTTTGTGCCTTGCCTCCCTCGTGGTCTCAACTTCATATATCTTGGTTTTAAAATATTTTATTCGGTTTGGTTTCTACAGAGTGGGGCAAATAAAAGTGGCCCGAACAAGTGGATACGGTTGGACGTGAATGTATGCAAATAACCCTACGCCGTGACGCGCGCACGACGTTTACACTCGCCACGTGATCCACACCGATTCAGAGGGTGATGTGGGCTGTGTCAATGCGTGTGGAGCACTGCAAAGGGGACGATGGCAGTCACAGGTGGAGCAGCGAGTGTTTGTTGTGGGAAGTTACGTGACAAGGAAGTCGCGGAAATGGTGTGGTCAGTTGTCTCTTGAGAAATTTTATGGTGTCAAAGTGCCAGCAAAGAGTGCCATGCAACGCTTCGCCCGAAAACGGCGTCAGACAGGATCTGTTTTGAACAAGTCAAAAAATATACGGGAACGTGCCCGCACGCCGAAAATGTGGCTGCAATTCGCCGGAAAATGCTTCAGAGTCCTACCAAATCAACCCGACACCTGTCGCAGGAGACGGACATATCACGTCGATCATTACGGCGAATATTCGTATTGGACCTGCACATGCATCGCTACCGAGAGTCTGTTGTTCATGCATTAAAACCATCAGATGCTCCTCAGCGCCTCTAGTTTGGTGAGTGGCTGTTGGGTGAGATAACAATGAATGACTTGGACATGAGTCTGTTCTTTATGTCTGATGAAACATGGTTTCATCTGAGTGGTTATATCAGCTCACAGAATCACAGGTCCTGGGAGCGGAGAATCTGCATAACTTCCACGAAACACCTTTGCATGATCAGAAGGTTGGGTTTGGTCTGCAGTGTTTGCACACTGCATTATTGTTCTCACCTTCTTTCATCACATGCTGAATTCGGCGCGTTACATTGCCAACATTACTGGTAGCATTAACGAAAGAGGAAAAGACATACAGTTACTTCCAACACTATGGAGCAACTGCCCTTGCAGCTGGCCGAATCTTGGAGCACACTTAGACAGTGCTCACGCCTGACAGAGTTGTTGGCAGAAGTCAGTCTGGTCGCGACCCTAGATGGCCACCCAGGTCACCCGATCTGTCAGTGTGCGATTACTTTGTGTGAGGAGCCCTCAAGTCTAAGGTGTATCGCAGAACTGCAGCCGAACGTTTAGGATGAGACTGCAACAATTCCAGCAGTCCAGCTTCGATCCAGCTTTACCAACTTGCTGAACAGGGCTCAAAAGTGCCAATAGATGAACGGTAGTGCTGTATTTCCTTTCCTGTACTGTATTTCTTTGTACCCTGGAACTTTGTTCTGCGGGCCACTTTTATTTGCCTCGCCCTGTACAACCATTGCGCCATCTACTAAACATGACAAAAACTATTGTTTAATGACAGACGCACAGTGTCACTTATTCAAGTCACAAATTGGCATAACGAATTTCTGATAACGCACTGAGCATGAGCAGCTACATTCTGTGGCCGTTGCGTGAACCTCTCGGCTTATTGCACCGTTCACCGCTGCCGCCTGGGCCTGCGCGCCACCACTGTGTCACGCAACCCTCCCTTCTGCCGGCTCGCTACACGCAACCGCCGGCACGTGCCAGCAACACGTGGCCGAGTCCACTGCGGAAGCCGCTTCGCTTTACACGTGGCTCACTGCCTGTTGGTCATGCGGAAGACACGCATAGTTGCACTGATTTGACTTGGTATCCCTGTTGATGCCGGATCATATTGTGAGATAAGTTTGACTATAGAAAGGAGATTACAGTCCTAGAATAATGTTAAAGTGTGAGGGAGCCGTACCAAATAAGACTAGAAAGTATCGAATGTGAACAAAGAAAGCACCATTAAGGATCACAAGTTCGTCTGACTGCTCGGAGACGGAAAACTTGGCGTGACTGACACTCGCTTCTAGACAGACACCAGCTTTCGCTGTGTAGCTGAAAGTTGCAGGAACCAGTATTAAGCGGGTACTCCAGGAGTACACTAAAACTTCACTACGCGCTCCCTTAGGGACCGCAGAGATGAATTTAAGCTGATATCACTTTGTACAGATTCTTGTAAGCAGACTTTACTTCAGCGCTCCATTGTTGTTGTTGTTGTTGTCTTCAGTCCTGAGACTGGTTTGATGCAGCTCTCCATGCTACTCTATCCTGTGAAGCTCCTTCATCTCCCAGTACCTACTGCAACCTACATCCTTCTGAATCTGCTTAGTGTATTCATCTCTTGGTCTCCCCCTATGATTTTTACCCTCCACGCTGCCCTCCAATGCTAAACTTGTGATCCCTTGATGCCTCAGAACATGTCCTACCAACCGATCCCTTCTTCTTGTCAAGTTGTGCCACAAACTCCTCTTCTCCCCAATTCTATTCAACACCTCCTCAGTAGTTACGTGATCTACCCATCTAATCTTCAGCATTCTTCTGTAGCACCGCGTTTCGAAAGCTTATATTCTTTTCTTGTCCAAACTATTTATCGTCCATGTTTCATTTCCATACATGGCTACACTCCATACAAATACTTTCAGAAACGACTTCCTGACACTTAAATCTATACTCGATGTTAACAAATTTCTCTTCTTCAGAAACGCTTTCCTTGCCATTGCCAGTTTACATTTTATATCCTCTCTACTTCGACCATCATCAGTTATTTTGCTCTCCAAATAGCAAAACTCCTTTACTACTTTAAGTGTCTCATTTCCTAATCTAATTCCCTCAGCATCACCCGACTTAATTCGACTACATTCCACTATCCTCGTTTTGCTTTTGTCGATGTTCAGCTTATACCCTCCTTTCAAGACACTGTCCATTCCGTTCAGCTGCTCTTCCAAGTCCTTTGCTGTCTCTGACAGAATTACAATGTCATCGGCGAACCTCAACATTTTTATTTCTTCTCCATGGATTTTAATACCTACTCCAAATTTTTCTTTTGTTTCCTTCACTGCTTGCTCAATATACAGATTGAATAACGTCGGGGACAGGTTACAACCCTGTCTCACTCCCTTCCCAACCGCTGCTTCCCTTTCATGCCCCTCAACTCCTATAACTGCCATCTGGTTTCTGTACAAATTGTAAATAGCCCTTCGCCCCCTGTATTTTACGCCTGCCATCTTTAGAATTCGAAAGAGAGTATTCCAGTCAACATTGTCGAAAGCTTTCTCTAAGTCTACAAATTCTAGAAACGTAGTTTTGCCTTTCCTTCATCTATTTTCTAAGATAAGTCGTAGGGTAAGTATTGCCTCACGTGTTCCAACATTTCTACGGAATCCAAACTGATGTTCCCCGAGGTCGGCTTCTACCAGTTTTTCCATTCGTCTGTAAGGAATTCGCGTTAGTATTTTGCAGCTGTGACTTATTAAACTGATAGTTCGGTAATTTTCACACCTGTCAACACCTGCTTTCTTTGGGCTTGGAATTATTATATTCTTCTTGAAGTCTGAGGGAATTTCGCGCTGTGTCATACATCTTGCTCACCAGATGGTAGAGTTTTGTCAGGAATGGCTCTCCCAAGGCCGTCAGTAGTTCCAATGGAATGTTGCCTACTCCCGGGGCCTTGTTTCGACTTAGGTCTTTCAGTGCTCTGTCAAACTCTTCACGCAGTATCGTGTCTCCCATTTCATCTTCATCTACATCCTCTTCAATTTCCATAATAGTGTCCTCAAGTACATCTCCCTTGTATAGACCCTCTATATACTCCTTCCACCTTTCTGCTTTCCCTTCTTTGCTTAGAACTGGGTTTCCATCTGAGCTCTTGATATTCATAAAAGTGACTCTCTTGTCTCCAAAGGTCTCTTTAATTTTCCTGTAGGCAGTATCTATCTTACCCCTAGTGAGATAAGCCTCTACATCCTTACATTTGTCCTCTAGCCATCCCTGCTTAGCCATTTTGCACTTCCTGTCAATCTCATTTTTGAGACGTTTGTATTCCTTTTTGCCTGCTTCATTTACTGCGTTTTTATATTTTCTCCTTTCATCAATTAAATTCAATATTTCTTCTGTTACCCAAGGATTTCTACTAGTCTTTGTCTTTTTACCTACTTGATCCTCTGCCGCCTTCACTACTTCATCCCTCAGCGCTACCCATTCTTCTTCTACTGTATTTATTTCCCCCATTCCTGTCAATTGTTCCTTTATGCTCTCCCTGAAACTCTCTACAACCTCTGGTTCTTTCAGTTTATCCAGGTCCCATCTCCTTAAATTCCCACCTTTTTGCAGTTTCTTCAGTTTCAATCTGCAGGTCATAACCAATAGATTGTGGTCAGAATCCACATCTGCCCCTGGAAATGTCTTACAATTTAAAACCTGGTTCCTAAATCTCTGTCTTACCATTATATAATCTATCTGATACCTTCTAGTATCTCCAGGATTCTTCCATGTATACAGCCTTCTTTTATGATTCTTGAACCAAGTGTTAGTTATGATTATGTTGTGCTCTGTGCAAAATTCTACCAGGCGGCTTCCTCTTTCATTTCTGTCCCCCAATCCATATTCACCTACTATGTTTCCTTCTCTCCCTTTTCCTACTCTCGAATTCCAGTCACCCATGACTATTAAATTTTCGTCTCCCTTCACTACCTGAATAATTTCTTTTATCTCATCATACATTTCATACATTTCTTCATCATCTGCAGACCCAGTTGGCATATAAATTTGTACTACTGTAGTAGGCATGGGCTTCGTGTCTATCTTGGCCACAATAATGCGTTCACTATGCTGTTTGTAGTAGCTTACCCACACTCCTATTTTTGTATTCATTATTAAACCTACTCCTGCATTACCCCTATTTGATTTTGTATTTATAACCCTGTATTCACCTGACCAGAAGTCTTGTTCATCCTGCCACCGAACTTCACTAATTCCCACTATATCTAACTTTAACCTATCCATTTCCCTTTTTAAATTTTCTAACCTACCTGCCCGATTAAGGGATCTGACATTCCACGCTCCGATCCGTAGAACGCCAGTTTTCTTTCTCCTAATAACGACGTCCTGTTGAGTAGTCCCCGCCCGGAGATCCGAATGGGGGACTATTTTACCTCCGGAATATTTTACCCAAGAGGACGCTACGTGCTCCCCTAGGGACCGCAGAGATGAATTTAAGCTGATATCACTTTGTACAGAGGCTTGTAATCAGACTGTTCTTCAGCGCTCCATACGTCAATGGAAACCTAAGAAGTGATGCAAGGGGAGCTGCCTTCTGCGGTGCTCTTCTCAAAGATATGCTGAGTGTGGATGTAAATACGACGTACCGGTACCTTGTTGTCTAAAGCTACTAATTATACGATTTACTAGTTGAATGATGGTGGTTCTGTTCCTGGTCTCATTGTAACATGCACTTGATACCCGTTCCACCACGAGACAGACGATTTCCGACGTAAATTATAACGGTGCATCTTCCTCAGCCATCTCCACAGGAGTGACTCGCCAACTTGTTCCTGCGACTCTACATCAGAGGTGTATTATTATTATCATTATTATTATTGACAAGAATTGAAAAACGAAAAGAAATCTCGCGAGTAATACAACAAACTAAAAGCCTTAGATAAGGTTGCTGTGTAGCACCTACGCTGTTTAAATTTTATCTGAACGAAATTCTTAAGGAATGTATGAGAAAGGGTGGAGGAATTGGGCCTGGAGATAACTGAGGATGACCAAACGACTTCACTGTTCGCCGATTGTCTGATAACATTAGCTGCAAATGACGATGGTACAGAGCACATCTTAAAGAAAATCATGGAAAAAATACAGTAAGGCCGAACTAAAAATATTTTTGTCTAAGAAAAAAAGTATTTCCCTATAGGAAGCAAACAACATGAAATATCATAGTTGAAAATGCTGTGGAGGCACATCAGAAGTATAAATAACTGCGAGTTATTGTCTTACATCTTGGGTTGTTAGCGGATGGTGCTGTCATTTGTCGTCCACTAAAATTATCAGAAGATCAAAACAAATTACAAAACGATTTAGAAAAGATATCTGTACGATGCGATAATGGGCAGTTGATCCTAAATAACAAAAAGTGTGAGGTCGTCCACAAGAGTGCTAAAAGTAATCTGTTAAACTTCGGTCACACGATAAGTCAATCAAATCTAAAGGCCGTAAATTCAACTAAATACCTACTAATTACAATTACGAACAACTTAAATTGGAAAGAACACCACACGGAAAATGTTGTTGTGAAGGCGAACCAAAGACAGCGATTAATTTGCATAACACTTAGAAGATGCAACAGAGGTATTAAAAGAGTTAAAAGAGACTGCCTACAGTACGATTGTACGTCCTCTCTTGTAGTCATGCTGCGCAGTCTGGGATCCTTACCAGACAGGATTAGCGAAGTACACCAAGGAAGTTCAAAGAAGGGCAGCACACGTTTCATATTATCGAGAAATAGGGGAGAGAGTGTCAACGACATGATACATGATTTGGGATGGACATCATTAAAACACAGGCCTTTCTCTCTGCGGTGCGATCTCGCAGAATTGAATTTCAATCGCCAACTTTCTCGTCAGAGTGCGAAAATATTTTATTGACGCCGACCTACACGGAGGGAAATCAAAGCTCGCATGAAAAGATGTAGGTGTTCATTTTTTACACGCGTTGTTTGAGAGTGGAATAATAGAGAATTATTCTGAAGGTGGTTCCATGAACCCTCTGCCAGGCACTTATATGTGATCTGCATAATATCCATGTAGATGTAGGTGTAGATCAGGGTTCCAGTGAACAAGATATAAGGCAGAGAACAACACAAGCTAATCAAGCAATCAATAAGCTGAATTCCACCCTTTGGTCAGGGAGGATTACGAAGAAAACAAAAAAGAGTTGTATGCATTTTCTTCGACGTGGAGCAGAATCCTAAGAAATGAAAAAAACAATAAGATATGGTTGAAATGGCTCTGAGCACTATGGGACTTCACATCGGAGGTCATCAGTCCCCTAGAACTTAGAACTACTTAAACCTAACTAACCTAAAGACATCACACACATCCATGCCCGAGGCAGGATTCGAACCTGCGACCGTAGCGACAAAAAGATAGATCAACAGCAGAAGCCGTGCAAATGTATCTTTTGATAAGAAGTTGTAGTTTCAAGGCGAGAGATGATCCCAAATAAAGAACTGGGGATATGAAGGAAAACTCCGACGTTCATCAGCGAAGAGGTAGAAAACGTCGTTTTAAGTAGTATGGACATGTGATGAGGTTGGCGAATTGTCAGACTACATCTGTTTTATTAGCAAATTAAGATACAAATTAAATCCCAACTTTTTGTGTCCCCGGGACGAGAGGCAGACGGACAGTCCTTAACATTATCCCCACTGTACAGGAGCAGTTTTGGGCAGGTCGAATTTTACGGCGAATCCTTTAAAAATGTAATTACTGCTAGTCAGCAATACGGTGGTGACCGTTAGAGGTTTGAAGAAGGACGCCAGGTAGCTCGTGGTTGAGACCGGCCAGATAATGGCAACATAACGAACCTCGTGAGTTTCCTCAACTCTCGCTGACAGCGCAGCATTTTGTACGAACTGCCTACCCTGAGAGTTGGATGTTTTCTCACTGAGATCGGGATCTTAAATAGGACCCAACAGGGTCTCGTTCGTCTCAGTCTTATAGGGGGGTTCATTGATTAAATTTTTGTAACTTAGATTTTAACTGATGCTCGATAACCTGTGAACTTGATGTTGAATGCTCCTTCTTGATACTGATCACACTTCACTTCTAGTTTGAATGTTAAACATTAGTTTCAAGTTGCATTGTAAATTTGGATTGAAAAATATATTTCAGTTAAGGAGTCGAATTTGGGCTCTGCCCTTTATTATGATTGTGGCACTGTTCTTCCCGTTCACCTGAATCACCGTGATTAGCTTCATTAGTGAATGTTCAAAGTGACTGCTTGCTTCACACCTGCGAGTACGGATCGAGTCAGTTGCTTTCAAGGCCACATCGCCTTCGTTGGATGTCATTTGTTAGCAGAAGCGGCCAGGTGTAATGCCACAGGATGAACGATGGCCGAAAAATGTGCCATGTTTATTAGTTGGCAACCTCCATACAAGAGAAAAATGAATAAATGGGACAGAAAAGCAAGTTAAGGATGTTATGCAAGGGAGAAATTTTGAAGAGCATTTAATGAGAATCGAGTGTCTTGTTTAGGAGATTGCGAGAAACCGCCTAAAGAGCTGTAAACGTCTTGCAAAATAATAGTAATAATAATAATAATAATAAAAACATACATGAATAACCAATATAAAGATAATAGCATTTTGCTTATTCCTGTTATTTTCTGCGAAACCTCTGTATTCAGGGCATCATCCCTGCGTACATCGCGACCTTCCATTATTTCCTTTATGTGGTGTTTTCAGAAACGTCTGGTAGGAGGTTGCCATTAAAAAATAACTTTAGCTGTCGATGATCTGGCATTCTCAACAAATATCTGTACTAGTTAAACGATTTTCTTTCGATCCTATCTATGACTCTCTCATTCAGTGCCGAAGGAAAGACTAGGTAGCCGCCTAAGGAGTCAAAATTTTAGGGGGCGGCAAAGGGCGGAAAAAAAATTAATTTCAAATCAGAGAGCGAAAAACCTGAGTAAATGAGGGTAAAAAATGAAAAAGAAGAAAAGTTAATACACCTAATTGTTTTCAAAAGCGTACGGAACTGTTACGTAATAAATCTTTACTTACTTTGACGAAAGTAAACATGTTGTCTCTACCTACCTCAATACTAAAGCACGCACTACTGAGTGCAAAGCGGAAACAAACATGACCCTGATTCACCTGTGTCGAGCGCTGGCTTGTGATCGTGTTGCGATTTGATACCATGCCTCCCTCGGTCCCTCTTTTAGTTTTTGTTCTGCAGATCATTTGTCATGCATCAGTTGAACTGAGGACTGTCCACAGAAAATGAAGACGTCTGGTCTACTTCGATTGATGATTGAAAGTATAATAGGAGATTAGCATTTTTATGCTGTTGTACGTTGATGGTGGTAAATGGGGGCGGGGAGGGGGACGTCGGATATTAGGGAGAGCGATGGTTGTAAAAAAAAAAGAGGGGATGTCATTTTTCAATTCTCGCCTAGGGCGACAAAACACAGAGCAACGGCCGTGCTTTCATGTGTAAATTTACCTCTTCCTCAATCATTAGTTTTTTTTGTCAATTTTTGGTATTATGGTGTTCCTTAGTAAGTAAACCATTTTCACAACTATCTTTCTTTTTTTGAAGCCAGCATTTAAGCGGTGATCGAGCCGTTTTAGCCCAAGATGAGTACGATCTTGAGTTAATGATACGACGCTTATGTCGGGAACATGACAAACGGAAACTACAGATGAGTCTAACAAACACCGAGTATCCATTAGTGAATAGTGATTTGAAGTACACGTCAATGACGGAGCAGTTATAAGACAGGTAGAAAAATTTAAATATTTATGGCCATATATTGACAAAAGTAGACTGGATAATACAGAAGAAAAATGCAGAACACAACAAAGCAGTCTATGAATCATTTTTGGTGGGATAAACGAACACTCGACAACAATAGGAAAATATTGAGTAGTCTAATGGTTGACCCTGTCCTATACTATAGGTGATCATAACTATGATTTTTAATAATCAAGTGCCCTGAATCACGTATTCTTTTCGTGTGACTGGCATGGACATTAGCAAGTAACTGTAGGCAATACATGACACAAATCGCGCCAGCATTTCACATTACAGTCGTCATACCGCCACCATCCTCTTACCAGAAAATCCTAAAGCTTACAAACTAATAGTGCACTTTTTTAAGAGATAGTGAGCTATATATGTAATCATCGTGCAATATGTGCTCTGCTTTTGAAACGATATGTACTGCTAATGTAATATGATGTTGGCTGCGTGGTACATACAGCAAATGCAATATAAAGTAAAAATTTGTCCACTGAATTAATTTCGCTGACACGAAAGTTAAAGAGGATGAAGTCAACGAAGACGCTGTGGCCTGGAATGGAATTAGTAGAGCCTAGTGTGGTGTGCTCACGACAAGTAATCGGGAAACTAGTCGCGTTTCTGATCGCATGGGAAGCAACACGCTGCAACTTATATAAATACCTCAAGTAACTTCACTCCTCCCCAGAAGACATAACAGACAGGGAAAAATATAAAGAAAAAAATCAGAAAACAGAAATTTCAGCAGATGGCCAGAGAGAAGAAAACAGGAAAGAAGTGGACTAACGAGAGGAAGAAGAAACACAGTGAATATATGACAGGTGTTTGGAAAGAAAAGAGACAGAAAAAAGCAATGAAAATTGTATTTTAGCGCTCTCTTTAAGGGGAATTAACGATAGTTACATTCTTAACAGGAGAGAGCTGGGTTCGGTTCTCGTTGTGCTTGTCTTTATTTAAGAGTCGCGTATTCTTCCCAATTCGTCTCAGTTGCAAAAATAAATAAATAAATAAATAAAATAAAAAAACATAACGTCACGTCGCTTTTCTGGCGTTGGTAATGATTATCTGCGTCTCATTGTGAAAACGTGGTAGACGCAATTACTGCCGAGTATTTGAAAATGACGTTGGGGTATTCATGACCAGGAATACAAAGTTTCTCTTGTGATCACCGTTTGTGTTTTCCGATGATTACTGCCCGGTCTAACTCTTGTAAAGGAACTGTGCAGAATCGCTCTCGCACGCGACGAGGCAATGAGAATATATTGCCGTCCGTTATTTGTTGGGTCTTGGGCGCTAGCGCGACTTCAAAGCCCGCAGCTGCGGCTAGAATGGGGAATTTTCCGCACGGATGGCCGCGGGGTTACTGCCTTAGCATGGCTCTGTTTCTTTAGAACTGCTCTCCTTGTACTGTCTGTCCTACTTTATCCGGGAAATAGACCGTAATAGCACTTCGCTATTTGCTTCACTTTTCTGGACTATAAAGGCTTCAATGCCCTTTTGCAGCCTTCGCTTGTGAGGCCGTTTTTTTCCGACAAAAGAAAAAAAATACACTTCTGCAGTGCCGCGGTTTCTTGATGCACGAAAAGATTTCAGCCTAGTGTATCCATTTCTATATGAAGTTAGTCTTTAATACGAAACTCAAATTGTAACACTAGGCTGACGAAAAACTACTCGGTCATCTAAACGAGAAAAGTATGTAGTCGTGAAATTTTGTGTCTGCCTCCCCAGTGAATTTAACGAAATCACCGAGAGTAATTTTAAATACAAATAAACCTTACATCCCCATCGTTCCCAAAGAAAAATTTTGGGTAGTTAAAGCTTCTGTGTGTGTACGCGTAAGGGGGAGTGGGGGGATATAAACCTAGGACGGGCTTTAACGTAAATACACCTTTGCCATTGTCATGTGACAACCGCCAGTCAAGCATTATGGTCAAAATGTTGAGACCATCCTCGTCAGGGCCGTGTTACGTGCGCATGATAAAAGTGCTGCGTTATAATGCAGCTTTGTCATACATTAACTTATAGTAAAATGGTAATTTCGATTTGATGGACATTAGGCCGTAGACTAAGGCATATATCTGGGCGGCATCCCATTATGACCTATTGATAGTGCTACTGACTGCACAACCTTGTGGGGGTGCCCCACACACTTTCCTACAACAGTTTGTAGGATAAACGGTCACATAAGGACGCACAGAAACATGCTTTACATCACAGCCTAAAGCCCGTAAACAAGAAATCACTGGCCGCGAAAGTCTGCATCGAATGGACAGCTATTCAAGAAAGCAGAAATATTCATAAGCACGCTGGAAAATCAGACTGTAGTGTTGCGTCATTAGAGCAGAACTGCTAGCTCAGCTGCAGAGAATCGGCGGCTTCCTTGAAGAACGGATCCTTGATTTCAGTAAGGCATTTTACACCATCCCGCATTGCCAATTAATGAAAGAAAATACGAGCTTACGGAGTATCGGAGCAGACTTGCGATTGGATTCAAGACACTCTTGCAGATAGAACTCAACACGTCGTTCATAACGGAACTAAAACGACAGATATAAAGGCAATACCCGGAGTTCCACAAAATGGTTCAAAATGGCTCTGAGTACTATGGGACTTAACATCTGAGGTCATCAGTCCCCTAGAACGTAGAACTACTTAAACCTAACTAACCTAAGAACATCACACACATCCATGCCCGAGGCAGGATTCGAACCTGCGACCGTAACAGTCGCGCGGTTCCCGACTGAAACGCCTAGAACCGCTCAGCCACCGCGGCCGACCGGAGCACCACAGGGAAGCGTGATAGGACAGTTGCTGTTTACAATATATATATATAATCTAGTAGAAAGCGTCGGATGCTCTTTAAGGCTATTCGGAAATGATGCAGTTGTTTATACCAGAGTAGCAACGCCAGAAGATAGTAAGAATTTGCAGAACGTCGTGCAGAGAATTGATGGATGGTGCAGGCTCTGGCAGTTGACCCTGAACGTAAATAAATGTAACATTTGCGCATACATAGTAAAAGAAATCGACTCTTGTAGAGCTACGTTATTGATGACAAACAGCTGGAGCCAGCGTCTGACTAAAAATATCTAGGTGTAACTATCCAGAACGACCTTAAGTGGAATGACCATATAAAGCAGATAGTGGGAAAAGCAGACACCAGACTCCGATTCATGGAAGACTCTTAAGGAAATGTAACACATCCACGAAAGAAGTGGTTTATAAGGCGATTGTTCGCCCGATTCTTAAGTATTGTTCATCTGTCTGGGATCGCTATCAGGTAGGACTTATAGAGGAGATAGAGAAGATCCAACGTAGAGCGGCGCGTTTCGTCACGGGATCGTTTAGCTGGCGAGAGAGCGTTACGGAGATGCTAAACAAACTCCATATGCAGACAACACTTTTCAGGAGGAGTCAGACAACATATTACTTCCCCCCACATACATCTCGCATATTGACCACGAGGTGGGAATTCGAGAAATTAGAGCCAGTACAGATGCTTACCGACAATCATTCTTCCCACGAACTATTCCCGACTGGAACAGGGTGGGACGGATCAGATAGTGGTTCCAAAAGTGCCCTCCGCTACACACTTTTACTTGGCTTGCGGAGTGTGATGTAGATGTAGATGAGCCGGCCGTTGAGGCCTAGCGGTTCTAGGCGCTTCAGTCGGGAACCGCGCTGCTGCTACGGTCGCAGGTTCGAATCCTGCTTCGGGCATGGATGTGTGTGATGTCCTTAGGTTAGTTAGGTTTAATTAGTTCTAAGTCTAGAGGACTGATGACCTCAGATGTTAAGTCCCATAGTGCTTAAAGCCATTTTTAGATTTAGATGCGTAACACTCCTCAACAGACGTAAGGAAACGTGGTGGGGTGGAGAGGGGACTAGATAGGGATGGATAGCTGGAGGCTACTGATCCAGTCTATGTCCTTCTTGGCTAACCCTTCCTGTAAGTACTACCAAATGGAAGGTGGAAGAAGCAACACATTTAATGAAAACTAACAAACTGACACTTATCTTCTCATTCATCATAGTTCTTTACAACCTAAAGATGTCTTCAGTTCAGTATATTTGTTAAACAAAAATTGCGTTCATGCATTCAGTCACTTACCTTAAATACGTCCCAGAGGACTGGCAATGTGCGATTTCGATTACCCAAATCTTTCAGCTCACCTTAAATGATTTATTTTGAATGTATGGTGTCTGTTCCTTCGAAAGATCAGACACCACGCAGGTCCTGCAGCTGTGAAATACTGTATGTAAATTTAAGGGGAATAATTGCTATCAACTGCAGCGAGACATTAAGCGGCAACGAGCGAAAGTGTGTACCGGACCAGGATTTCCACAGGAGATCGGACGTATTTGTGCATTCGCACAGAAGAAAGTGTATCC
The DNA here is from genome assembly GCF_023864345.2 of Schistocerca serialis cubense. Classification (NCBI taxonomy): domain Eukaryota; kingdom Metazoa; phylum Arthropoda; class Insecta; order Orthoptera; family Acrididae; genus Schistocerca; species Schistocerca serialis. The sequence goes on along the minus strand of NC_064638.1, from coordinate 154,636,422 downwards.
ATTGCCCACAGAGGCTTATGAATTATTTTGAATGCATGGTGTCTGTTCCTTCTCTAAGTAGCGAACAGGAGGGTAATGGACTGCGGTTAGGTGGCGCTCGATGGGAGTGTGGATCGGCCGAGATAGTCCGAGCAGTCGCGATAACGCTGTGTCCCTGATGGCACAGTGGTTACCGCGCCTGCCTCGTAAGCAGGAGTTCCCCGTCCTCCGTCGTGTACACGTTTTCGCTCGTTGCCACCAATTCCGCTTAATGCTCCACTGCAGCTGATAGCAGTCATCCCCCTTCAATCTGCACCCTAAATGAACCTGAGCGTTCTACGAGTTACACACATTACCACTGCATGCAGTTAAACTACATTTGCGATATTCGCATGTCTGAAGGAAGTAACTTTGCATCGTACTTCTAAACAACACAGGCACTGTAGTATCGTACAATCGTTTTATTGTTCTTCAGATGTTCACCTTTAAAACCGATATACTTTTTCATATAGCCGCATCATTATTGGAAACATTTTTCCATTGTGATGTTTGTACTTGAAATGCATCCTTGAAGGGATAAAAATCACTGTCTGCACATTTTCTGTTGCACGTACAGGGGGAAAAAAGAGAGGTCGTTAGGCGATACATCAGACAATGAGGCATTAATTCCAAGTTCTTCTATGACAAATAATGAACTGTTTGACTTTATGTGTACGATTCTGATGATGAGGAATGGTGCAATGTTTTATGTTTCTTTCCAGGATTACGTAGATGACTTTGGGTAAACAACTTGTACATCATTCATCGTTAACTGTTCTCAGATCCTCTGAAGTACTGTCACAACATGTTCAGTGTAACCAAAGAAAGAATCGCTCGCTTTCTTCGAAATGCTTCGTGAACGAATTACTTTTGTTGGTTTTCGTTCATCTTGGAACTCCCAGACAGTTGACTGCCTCTTTGTTTCTGGCTCGTACAAACATATCCAAGTTTCGCCTCGTGTTACGATGTTGTAAATGAATTTTGTGCTTCTTCGGTCGAATTTATTTATTTATTTTTTACTTGCGATCAAATTGTGTAAAATCCATTGGGAACAAATCTTTTTAACAGCTAAATTTTCGTGCGAAGTCGAGTGTACTGCAGTCCTGAATATGCTAAACGATGTCTCTGCCACACAGATGTGGAACCTCTTCATATTCTGTTTCACGCAACAACGATGCTTTTTTGGAACAACAACCGCTTTTGGTCGACTTTTACGAAATTCGTCGTTGAAGGAACCACAAACAAGGAGCAACTCTGCAAACCAACAGTAAATAATCTTTTTGCTGGAGGTGATTGGTTTCCAAAAGTTCAGCGAAGCGATATGATGCCTTGTTGCTGAGTTATTGCTTAACGAAAATCGTACGAGAACTTTCAGTGAAAAAGTTCATGTGTACTTTCCATTCTTTTCACTGCACTGTTTCCTTAAGCAATCGTCGTAACTTTAAATGAGAACATTTTTAGGTTAGGCTTTACCGTGACTGTTACTGATATTAAATGAAACAACAAGTTTATTAAATGAAACAACAAGTTTACTGTTACCAGTCACCGTTTTATTTTTTCCACGACGCATTTCGAAGGTTTAAACCTCCATCATCGGGTGGATTTACATTAGTTAGTATTACATATGTGTGTCTGTTGTGTTACGATTTTGGAGGAACTTGTGGCACTGCCTAGTGGAGAAACAAGACACTATTTCAGAATATGGTTTTGGATTACTTTTGACAAAAAATTAAACTGATATCTAATGGTAAACTTTAATAAGTAAACTAGAGTACATTCAGTGGTCACAGGTTCCTTTTTCTGTTGTAACGCATCACATGTATACTGCCACATTTGTAAACAATTATGGCGTCTGGAACAAGCTGGGTGCAAGGTTCGTATAGCAGAAGAGAAGACATAATCGCAAAGTGCAAAGAATCTACATCGTAACAGCATTATTAGAGAATAATCGTTTAAAGCATTTGGAGGTGTTTGTTTTGAGGTGTCGAATATATGTGTGTGTGGTATATAAATCCAGTTTTGAAAAGTTAAAACAGCTAAACATTCGTACTCGTTTATACAATCAGTTAAAATGGCTTAAACTTCATACTTGATAATAACAATTAGGTGAAATGTTACAGACTTGAATTACAATGATCGTATTGGCTACAGCAGTAAAATCATACATATATGACACTCTTTGGAGAGAGAGAGAGAGAGAGAGAGAGAGAGAGAGAGAGAGAGAGAGAGAGAGAGAGAGGGAGGGAGGAAAGAGCGATTATATGAGAGCAAATATTTACACGGCAAGGAGTCTTAAGATTACATGTTGCATATATTAGCTGCCTAAAGGTTGGAATAATACATTGGTTAATGCTATAAAATATGCAGATAGATATACATTTGTGCCAGTAGTTGATGTACGTACAGTTTTAAGCTGACAAGGGGTACAAGCTGTTGGTGTGATGAATTATCTGAGAATGAGGTCAATCTCTTGTACTCTTGGCGGCTGTCAATATTTATGGTAAATATTAGGATGTGTGCACGTGTGTGTGTGTGTGTGTGTGTGTGTGTGTGTGTGTGTGTGTGTGTGTGTGTGTGTGTGTGTTTTAAGAGTGTAGCCAGTTGCTGAAAACAGAGATGATGCTATTGTAAATATTGTCATTTTTGTCATTTAAGATGGATTCTGGTTGTTTCATTTGGTGTTTGTATATTTGGAGTGTTTCAAGGATGTCTAGTTTTCTGCCTTTTGGTTGGATGTGTAGGATGCTAATACTTGGGTTGTTAACATGGTGTTTTGTTTCATGTAGGTTGGTAGCTATTGCTGATGTGTGGTATTTTTTGTTTTTTAGTGCTGCCATGTGTTCCTTGAACCTAATCTCAAATGATCTGCCTGTCTGGCCTATGTAGAAGCAGTCACAGTCCAAACATTCAATTTTGTACACACCTGTGTGATGAAGTGGGTTTCGTGTGCCGATGTTGTGGAGTAACTTCCGTCCAATCTTGCTATCTGTTGTAAAGGATATACTTATGCCTTTCTGTTTGGCGACATTGGCAATCTGGTATGAAATGTTACCCAGAAAGGGGATTGTATGGAAGATGTTATTTTCTTTTTGTTCTTTGTGTTGTGATTGCTTTGCCATTATTGAGTGTTCCCACTATGGGTCCCATTTTTGTTTATCTTAGGTTGTGACCTAAGGCAAGGTGCTTGTGGGCTCATTGTTACAGCCCAACATTCAAGCTCAATAAAATACTTTTCAGAATTCTCAAACAAGCATACACATTCAATAATGAGAGAACACTTAAAAACACAACAGAATTCACACAATATGTCAAAAGCATACACGTACCTGATGGAGCCACACTTGCCTCATTTGACATACAAAACCTTTATTCCTCTGTGCCAATAGATACCACACTACAAATAATCAATGCCAACCTACATAAACACAAAAAATCCCTTCAAAGCACATTAAAGAACTAATGGACCTGCTTGAATTCACACGGTCACACAACTATTTTAAATTTAACAATAAAATCTACAAACAAACAGATGGTCTGGCAATGGGCTCAGATCTTTCCGGATTGCTAGCAGAAATATTTATAAGTAACCTAGAAGACAAAATCCTAAATTCCAATCACCACCTCCTCAAAAATATCATCTACTACTACAGCCAATACGATCATTGTAATTCAAGTCTGTAAAATTTCACCTAATTGTTATTACCAAGTATGAAGTTTAAGCCATTTTAACATTTCAACTGATTGTATAAACGAGTACGAATGTTTAGCTGTTTTAACTTTTCAAAATTGGATTTATATACCACCTGAAGTAAACACACATATATTCGACACCTCAAAACAAACACCTCCAAATGCTTTAAACGATTATTCTCTAATAATGTTGTTACGATGTAGATTCTTTGCACTTTGCGATTATGTCTTCTCTTCTGCTATACGAACCTTGCACCCAGCTTGTTCCAGACGCCATATTTGTTTACAAATGTGGCAGTATACATGTGATGTGTTACGACAGAAAAAGGAACCTGTGACCACTGGAGGTACTCCAGTTTACTTATTAAAGTTTACCATTAGATATCAGTTTAATTTTTTGTCAAAAGTAATCCAAAACCATATTCTGAAATAGTGTCTTGTTTCTCCACTAGGCAGTGTCTCAAGTTCCTCCAAAATCATAACACAACAGACACACATATGTAATACCAACTAATGTAAATCCACCCGATGATGGAGGTTTAAACCTTCGAAACGCGTCGTGGAAAAAATAAAACGGTGACTGGTAACAGTAAACTTGTTGTTTCATTTAACGATCGTCGTAAACAAAACTCTGCCATTAACAATAGCAAACGACAACTCTTAAACTATACAGCTAGCGCTAGCTAGTGATCATTTGGAAAAAGTCCTGCCGACGCCGCCGCCACCACAACCACAACCTATTGCCGCGCCGCCGTTGAGTGAATAAAGCATATAACACCCGTGCTCCCTTGCTTGTAATTTCATTTTAAAAACGAAATAGTAGATTGTCTTCCCTCGTAGTGCAGCATGTACTGAAATTTACGTCCTGTGGCACATCGGACACTGTGGCCATCTTGTATGTCTTCAGAACAGATAGCTCCAAAGTGTTTCTCGTATTATACTTACATTTTATCTTTTTTAAATTCGCTGCGTCGTTAAAATCAAGTGACATGATGCTTGGTGACCCGATTGTGTATCCAAATGCTGGGTTCCAGTTAAATACCAACATTTAGATATTAGGTTTCCTTCTGTCAACCGGTTTATTTTTCGAGTGGTAATGTACGCCTGTGTTCGGCGTTGTCTACGTTTTCGGCGTTGCTAGTCTTTTAACGTAAAATAAGCAGCGCAGTATGTTCATACACGGTAGCTTCGATTCATGTATGCAGTTTACATTTTATTAAAAAAACATCATTCTTCCTTTTGATTAACTTAACACACTTCCTGACAACCCATTAATTCTCAACTACTTATCCAAGCGGCAGACGATGCCCACTTTCACAATCCATATATCCATCCACAGGGTGAACATTAATAAAACCGACAAACTGCACGGAGGATTTCTGACTGCAAATGGAGGAAAAAAGGCCCTATGAACATGTATCCATGAAATCCACCGTTGCCACGGTAAATGGGGCTGACGAATAACAATTCCTCTGACCACGTGCCGTGTGTTCTCTGCAGGCTGTGTAATCGACGCAGTGTACTGTAAACATCAGAATGATCCGGTATTCATGTCGGGAACAAGTCGAGATGGCGTTTGCGTACGACCAAGCAGATGGAAAAAGTCTAGAAGCAGCACAGTAATACCAAAAGATGCACCCTCACAGACATCAACATCAACCATGTCACACAACGTTTCAAGCCCTTTTTGGACGTCTGTGAGATCATGGGTCCTTTCAGACAGGCAAACGTGCAGGGAGGCGACGGACTGTGCGTACACCAAATTTTGAGGACTACGTACTGCAGGATATTCCAGTGAACCCTAGTGGAAGTTCCAGGCAAGTGTCCTGCCGACACAGTGTAAGAAAAGTATGATTATGTGTATACTGCATGATAACCGCTTCTATCCCTATGACCTGCAGCGAGCGTAAGGATTATCAGCCGCGGATTTCGCTCTACAGGAAGGATTTTGTCAATAGTTTTTTGCACCAGATCATCAAAATAATTTCTGTTATCAGTCCATTTTACCGACGTAGCAACCTTTACCACTATTGGTATCATCAGTCTGCATAATCATCATCTGTGGACTACAGACAGTCCCTGGGGAACGGTTCAGTCGTCTCATCAGCATCGGTTCAACGTCAGTGTGTGGGCAGCGATTCTTGGCGACCGTATACCTGGACCTGTTACTATTCCACAACGCCTCGACGGAGGAAGGTACCTGGCCTTCCTGCGGAATACTCTGTCTGGGCTGCTTGAGAAGGTGCCTTTGGCAATACGACAGGCTGTGTGGTTTCTGCATGACGGAGTACAATTCCACTGCAGCATTACTGTTCGCCGAAACCTCGAAAACACCTTCTCCGGACAGTGGATAGGACGCGAGGCCCTGTACCATGCTGTACCAGTTGCTGATGAACAGAGCCTTCAACAACGTGTTCACGACACTTGTGATGCTATTCGGAGAGACGTCGGGACGCGCGAAAGAGTGCGGGAATTCATGATGCGACATGCGGGCGCGTGCATCGCGTCGCATGGAGGCCACTGTGAACAATCTAATGTGACATGGGTGCGATGCAGCTCTGTACTGTGTTCCGGGTTGATTTGTTGTCGTTGCATGCACACCGTCCAATTCCAGATACGTGTCCATAGGACCTTTTTTTGCTCCATTTTCGAGTCAGTCCCTGCAGTTTGTCGGTTTCATTAATGTTCACCCGCCATATTATGACGGTATATATATATACACTCCTGGAAATGGAAAAAAGAACACATTGACACCGGTGTGTCAGACCCACCATACTTGCTCCGGACACTGCGAGAGGGCTGTACAAGCAATGATCACACGCACGGCACAGCGGACACACCAGGAACCGCGGTGTTGGCCGTCGAATGGCGCTAGCTGCGCAGCATTTGTGCACCGCCGCCGTCAGTGTCAGCCAGTTTGCCGTGGCATACGGAGCTCCATCGCAGTCTTTAACACTGGTAGCATGCCGCGACAGCGTGGACGTGAACCGTATGTGCAGTTGACGGACTTTGAGCGAGGGCGTATAGTGGGCATGCGGGAGGCCGGGTGGACGTACCGCCGAATTGCTCAACACGTGGGGCGTGAGGTCTCCACAGTACATCGATGTTGTCGCCAGTGGTCGGCGGAAGGTGCACGTGCCCGTCGACCTGGGACCGGACCGCAGCGACGCACGGATGCACGCCAAGACCGTAGGATCCTACGCAGTGCCGTAGGGGACCGCACCGCCACTTCCCAGCAAATTAGGGACACTGTCGCTCCTGGGGTATCGGCGAGGACCATTCGCAACCGTCTCCATGAAGCTGGGCTACGGTCCCGCACAGCGTTAGGCCGTCTTCCGCTCACGCCCCAACATCGTGCAGCCCGCCTCCAGTGGTGTCGCGACAGGCGTGAATGGAGGGACGAATGGAGACGTGTCGTCTTCAGCGATGAGAGTCGCTTCTGCCTTGGTGCCAATGATGGTCGTATGCGTGTTTGGCGCCGTGCAGGTGAGCGCCACAATCAGGACTGCATACGACCGAAGCACACAGGGCCAACACCCGGCATCATGGTGTGGGGAGCGATCTCCTACACTGGCCGTACACCACTGGTGATCGTCGAGGGGACACTGAATAGTGCACGGTACATCCAAACCGTCATCGAACCCATCGTTCTACCATTCCTAGACCGGCAAGGGAACTTGCTGTTCCAACAGGACAAATATATATATATATATATATATATATATATATATATATATATATATATATTCCACATCTCCTCCTAAACAAGAGGATCGGTTTTAACCAAACTTGGTATACCATACACTTACTGTCGGAAAAGAACTAGTGTGCAGTAACACGGTAAGAAGCACCTACCTATCAAAGGCGTGGGAGTGAGCGTGAGAAAGAATCGTAGCTGTCGGCGAGCAAACACCCGGACGATACATGATGACTTGCAACAAACTTTACGCCTAACTTCAAACATTTACAAAACTTTTTCTTGCTGCCATCCGCTACTGAAGGTGAATGGAAAAAGTGTATTGCATACTAAATTTTCGCTGCTCATGCAGTAAAACTGCAGCATCAGGCATGACGCATTAATTTATTATTTCTTTACTCTTAATTCTATTCGCGCCACATTTTTCTGACAGTTTTAACCACTGAATGTACTTGCAAAACTGTATCATTAATCGGCACATAGTTCAGGAGATATGTCATCACGGACATTGAACTCCCTGTAAACGGAACTGCTGGGCAAAATTGAGTAAATATACACGTGAAATATGTGTACAGATATGTGGGAAATGCACTAAATGTATCTGAAATGTGCGTACACAGGGGAATCCCAGGTATAGAGCTTCTCCTAAACCCCTGCATTGATTACTACCAGTCTTGGTAACATATTACGAGTGGCACTTAATATGAAATGCAGCGCATTTTATTCTGAAAGCAGGTTGGTTTCATTCAGAATACCAATACGCCATATTCTTAACCCCCTCTTTTGGTTATAGTACCCTATTTTTCAACTTATCTCCTTGAAAGCGACGACCTCACGACACCTTACTGGCAGGGCCTGCATTCCCGCAATGCACCTGTGTACTGGCGAACGTCGGAGCCAACATCTTGCTGCATCTGTAACCTCTGCATCATCCATGTACTGCCTCTCGTGGGGTGCGTCCTTCATTAGGCCAAGCAGATGGAAGTCGGAAGGTGCAAGATACGAGCTCTATGGTGTATGAGGAAGAACAGACCGGTGAAGTTCTGTGAGCTCCTCCCGGGCCTTGCTTTGTCGTAGAGGAGGTGGAGTTCGTTTGCATTTTTGTGGTGACGAGCACACTGAAGTCGTTTCTTCACTTTCCTGAGGGTAACACAATAGACTTCCGAGTAGAACTATGCATTATGAGGGAGGACTTCAAACAGAATAACTCCTTCAGAGTTCGGGAAGAGCATCGCCATGACTTTACCGGCTGCGGGTGCGGCTCTGAATTTTTTCTTCGGAGGAGACTGCCGTTATGCTTCCAGTTCGAAGTGATGAACCCACGTTTCATCGACTGTGGTGATGTTCGACAAAGAAATTGTCACAATCAGTCTCGTAATGCGCAAGCAATTCCGCACAGATGGTCTTTCGTTGCTCTTTATGGTCATCTGTTAGACAGGAGGAACCCAGCGGTCACACACCTTTCAGTGACCCAATTAGTGGACGACTGTGTCAGCACTACCAACAGAGACGCCCAGTTTGTGATTGTGATCCGTCGATCATCTCGAATGAATGTGTCCGCATTGCAGGAATGATAGCTGTGTGTGGCCAGCCGACACATGGAAGATCAGACAGGTTTGCGCGAGCTTGTTGCTATGATGACAGACAGCGCGCCGAACGACTCACCGTGCTTTTGTTCACTACCAGCTCTCCGTAGATCTACTGCAAGCGCGTATGAATATCTGTGATGCTCTGCTTTTCCCTCAAAAGAAACTCAATGACATCTCTTTGCTTGGAACGCACCTCCGTTCAGACGCCATTTTAAAGGCTACGTGCAGCTCCGCGAGCTATCGGAGCTTCTGAAGCGGGAATATTCCACGGTGTCTCACAAAAAATGTCGCATTTTTCAACCGAAATCGACCGAGGAAAAAAATGCGTTACATTGGTTGTTTAACGGCCCTCTTATTTTCTGAAGGTATCTGTCTGGAGTGTAACGCTGTATGGAAGTGAAACGCGAACGATAATAGTTTAGAAAAGAAGAGAATAGACGCATTTGAAATTTGATACTACGGAAGAACACTGAAGGTTAGATGAGTAATCGTGTAACTGTTGAGAAGTTACTGAGCAGAATTGGAGGGACAAGAAATTTTGTTACAGCTTGACAAACAGAAGTGATCGATTGATGGATGGGACACATTCAGAGAGGCCAAAGAATCATCAGTTTAGTATGGAGAGAATCGTCGGGGTTAAATACGTAGAGGGAGACCAATTGTTCAGTACACTAACCAGGTACAAATGGATGTACGAGGGAGGTTTGAAAAGTTCTCGGCACGGAATAGAAAAAAGTACTTACATCACTGAAACTTTTTATTTTTCAATGTAGTCTCCTTGTAGATTAATGCACTTGATCCAACGATGTTCCGGTGCCTTGATCCCATCTCTTAAATGACTTTCCTCCAGCCGTCCAAAATAGTAGTCAACTCCGGCAATCACTTCTTCGTTTGAAGTGAATCTTCGTCCACCAAGAGAAATTTTCAGCTTTGGGTTGAGATAGAAGTCTGACGAAGCCATATCAGGCGAATAAGGCGGGTGTGGCAACAATTCTTGTAATTTTGCCATGGCGACGGCGCAAGTGTGCAGGCTTCCATTGTCTTGATGGAAGATGACTTTCTTCCTTGCTAAACCTGGCCTTTTTTTCGCGTATCTTTTGTTGCAGTTTGTACAGAAAGTTAGCATAGTATTCCCCAGTAATTGTTTGCCCAGTGGGGAGGTAATCTTGAAACAGAATCCCCTTCGCATCCCAGAACTCTGATGCCATGACCTCTCCCGCCCAAGGCATTGCCTTTGCTTTCTTTGGTGGCGAGGAATCAGCATGTTTCCACTGCTTTGACTGTTGTTTTGTCTCTGGGGTATAGCAGTGCACTCAAGTTTCATGTGTGGTCACAAACTGGCGCAAAAAATCATGTTCGTTTCTCCTAAAACGGGCCGATATGTCCATTCTCATGCGTTTTTGATCTAGCGTCAAGAGTCGCGGCACCATCTTGCAGATAATTTTTTCATTTCTAATTCTTCAGTTAAAATGTGATATACCCTTTCAGGTGACATCCGGCAAGCGTGAGAAATTTGACGCACTTTCAATCGGTGATCCTCCATGACCATTTTGTGCACTTTTGCAATGATTTCTGGATTAATGACACATATTGGCCGACCACTGCGCGGATCTTCATCTAAGTTCTCCCGACCAAATTTAAATTCATTTGTCCATTTGGCAACAGTTGAATATGAGGGAGGAGAGTCCCCCAGCGTATTCTGGAAATCGGCACGAATGTCCTTTGCTTTCATACCTTTCTTTACGAAGTACACTCCTGGAAATGGAAAAAAGAACACATTGACACCGGTGTGTCAGACCCACCATACTTGCTCCGGACACTGCGAGAGGGCTGTACAAGCATTGATCACACGCACGGCACAGCGGACACACCAGGAACCGCGGTGTTGGCCGTCGAATGGCGCTAGCTGCGCAGCATTTGTGCACCGCCGCCGTCAGTGTCAGCCAGTTTGCCGTGGCATACGGAGCTCCATCGCAGTCTTTAACACTGGTAGCATGCCGCGACAGCGTGGACGTGAACCGTATGTGCAGTTGACGGACTTTGAGCGAGGGCGTATAGTGGGCATGCGGGAGGCCGGGTGGATGTACCGCCGAATTGCTCAACACGTGGGGCGTGAGGTCTCCACAGTACATCGATGTTGTCGCCAGTGGTCAGCGGAAGGTGCACGTGCCCGTCGACCTGGGACCGGACCGCAGCGACGCACGGATGCACGCCAAGACCGTAGGATCCTACGCAGTGCCGTAGGGGACCGCACCGCCACTTCCCAGCAAATTAGGGACACTGTTGCTCCTGGGGTATCGGCGAGGACCATTCGCAACCGTCTCCATGAAGCTGGGCTACGGTCCCGCACACCGTTAGGCTGTCTTCCGCTCACGCCCCAACATCGTGCAGCCCGCCTCCAGTGGTGTCGCGACAGGCGTGAATGGAGGGACGAATGGAGACGTGTCGTCTTCAGCGATGAGAGTCGCTTCTGCCTTGGTGCCAATGATGGTCGTATGCGTGTTTGGCGCCGTGCAGGTGAGCGCCACAATCAGGACTGCATACGACCGAGGCACACAGGGCCAACACCCGGCATCATGGTGTGGGGAGCGATCTCCTACACTGGCCGTACACCACTGGTGATCGTCGAGGGGACACTGAATAGTGCACGGTACATCCAAACCGTCATCGAACCCATCGTTCTACCATTCCTAGACCGGCAAGGGAACTTGCTGTTCCAACAGGACAATGCACGTCCGCATGTATCCCGTGCCACCCAACGTGCTCTAGAAGGTGTAAGTCAACTACCCTGGCCAGTAAGATCTCCGGATCTGTCCCCCATTGAGCATGTTTGGGACTGGATGAAGCGTCGTCTCACGCGGTCTGCACGTCCAGCACGAACGCTGGTCCAACTGAGGCGCCAGGGGGAAATGGCATGGCAAGCCGTTCCACAGGACTACATCCAGCATCTCTACGATCGTCTCCATGGGAGAATAGCAGCCTGCATTGCTGCGAAAGGTGGATATACACTGTACTAGTGCAGACATTGTGCATGCTCTGTTGCCTGTGTCTATGTGCCTGTGGTTCTGTCAGTGTGATCATGTGATGTATCTGACCCCAGGAATGTGTCAATAAAGTTTCCCCTTCCTGGGACAATGAATTCACGGTGTTCTTATTTCAATTTCCAGGAGTGTACTTAATCACTGCTCGAATCTCGATTTTTTTTTTCCATCTTCGCAAATCACTACGCGGAAACAACAACAGAGCCATATCACCACCACAGCTCTCTTCCAAGTGCACTGACGTGGCACTTGGTTACAGGCAACAGTCCAATGAATATCACATGAACAACTCGTTGCGCTTGTACTGACCTCTCTTGGTGATTCCGAGAACTTTTCAAACCACCCTCTTAGTTTGCAGTGGTTATTGAGAGACAGACTAGCGTGCAGAGCTGCATCCAGTCATTCTTGGGACTGAAGACATCATCATGAACAACCACAGGAACAAAAAAAATTTACATCCCAAACATATTTATTTTTAGTGCTATGCTACTTCAAAATACTGCTGCTATCGATATATCTGTTTCGCTCAGCACAACACCGAAACAGGTAGTGGAGCAAACAAATTCAATCGCAAACGCAAGACTTATCGCGTTGGAAATGAAGCCGTTAGCCGCTTCTATTTTGGCTATCGGTGGTTTCCAGTGTTGCTAGATTTTGCCATGATCGTCAGCAGGTGCGGACGTTCTGGAGCAGTTCGTTGTACCTACCTATTTCATTTGCCGTCTGGACGTGAGAGGCAGTGAAAGCTGCGCCGGCCATGTGCCGCTGCCAGCAGCGCAAATCCAGCGTCCAACATACAGGCCACCCTCCACCCCCCACCTCCGCCCCTCCCAATCCACAAATCCACAACACGGAGGACTGCGCGGTCCCCCCTCTCCCAGTATCCTGGTTTACCGTCGTGCTCCCGCCCCGTATACAGGATTTGCATTGAATTACCGCACACGCAGTCCCGTATCTAAAACTGCCACGCGTCGCGTTTAAAACGGTGATGGCGACAGAGTGGCTTTAATTACTCGCTATTGGAGCCTGTATTACTGTATGCATAACTCGACAAATTAACAACATAAATATATGCTGTGAGCTTCTATCAGGCGAAAAAGCTCTGAAATCTGTACCCTCCCCCCTGCCTCGTCCTTCTCCCCTGCCTTTATTAGCACAAATTATCGATGTAATTATAAGCTTCAGATTTTTTAATACACGAAAGATATTTGCAGCATCATACACAAATCCTTTGGACAATAAAAGAGGCATTGAATTTAACCGAGGGAAAGGAGAAAGTATAAAAATACAGCAAATGAAGCAGCCGAATGGGAATGTAGACGTCTACAAAATGAAATCGACAGAAAGTGGAACATCGCTAAGCACGGATGACGGGAGGACAAATGCAAGGGTGTAGAGTAATGGATAACTAGGGGAAAGAGAGATGTTACCTATAAGAAAATTAAAGAAGCCTTTGTAGGCTATACTGACCTTGCCAGTTAATGTAGAAGATTGGCTGAAGGAGGACAAACCTACGTTCGTAGAATTTGCAGATTTGGACTAAGCTTTCGATAGGGTGGACTTGACCACACTCTTCGAAACTTTGAAAGTAGAAGGGACCGAAAGATTGTTTACAACTGGCACAGAAACCACACAGCAAAGGCAACGGTCATGAAAGGGAAGCAGTAGCTGAGTAGGGAGTTAGAGTTGTAGCCTATCCCCGAAGTTATTCAATCCGTACTTTGAGCAAATTGTAAAAGAAACAATCTTGGAAAAGGAATTACAATTCAACGAGAAGAAATAAAAGCTTTACGCTTTGCCGATGACACTGTAATTGTGCCAAAGAGGGCTAAGGACTTGTAAGAGCAGCATTCCATTTCGTCCATAGCAAATCGACGACCACGAATGTCTTTCTTCAGAGGTCTAAAAATATGGAAATAGCATGGGGAGGGATCGGGGCTGATGGAGTATGTGTAAGGGCTTCCCAGCGTAACTTCTGCAGCGTACTCGAAACAACCTTGGCAACATGTGTGATAACGAAATTCATTTCTTTATTGCTGGTAAACGTACAGGGTGTCCCAGGAGGAATGGTAAATACTCAGGGATATTACAGGAATATTTTGAAGAATCTGTTTCAGTTGCGCAAATTTTCCGGTTTTTACCAGGTTTCGGCTAAATTAATCCAGCGTTCTTCAGAAGGATAAAATTACTATAACATGCCAGAGTAAGGCACAGTCAACATTAAAATTAAAACCTATAGTACCGTGGTACCATGTCGAATTAAAACCACTGAAGTGGTACCACGGTACTATAGGTTTTAATTTTAATGTTGACTGTGCCTTACTCGGCATGTTACTGTAATTTTATGCTTCTGAAGAAGGCTATATTAATTTAGCCGAAACCTGGTAAAAACCGGAAAATGTGCGCAACTGAGGCTGATTCTTCGAAATGTTATTCTATCACAGTTGCTGACGGGGCTGCAATATGCTAAAAGTTCTTATATGACAGGAACGCTGGTGTGAAGCAAAAAGCTTCATATGGAGTTATGCCCTGTTCTGAATGGTTTCCGAGATAGAACATATTTATTACACTTTTGTTTCTGGTGCACACGTCTGTGTCTTAGCCAATCAACCCCATTGACGGTTTATTCTAGCCCAACCTACCTCGTTGCTTTGAACCTCTTCGCTCGGAATGTCTTTCTGACACTAAACTAGCTCGTTGAACGCGTAGTTGTCCGTCCTGTGTTGTGACTGGAGTACTGCGAGGGATTGGGAATGTATCAAAGACGAGCATCGGTTAACTGTGTTTGTACACGCGCTGGGTAAAGTGCCACACCCGTACACCAATGAAGAACATGCAGATACTGTGCATGTCTATGGATTCTGCAGTGGTCGAAGAATACCATTGGCCCTTCCTAACGCATGGAATTCCTGATCGTTGAATGCTTACCGGAGTTCTCAGAATTTTGCATGAAACAGGTGTTCCTCCAAGTTCCCATTTTTCTTCTTAACGTGTACTTCAGTAACCTGTGCGGTACCAGAAAAACAATGTTGAAATGGTGCAGCGTAGTCCTACTACCAGCTCACGGCGACTTGGTGCACGTATTTATGTCCCACGAACAAATGTATGGCGAACATTACATGCGCAAAATTTGTACCCATTTCACATAGTGTGTGTCCACAATCTTCACTTTGGCGACAATACCACACGCCTTGAAATTTGTCGCTGGTTAAATGACTGTCGCCATTTGCTTCCATTAATATTATTTACTGTTCAAATCACGCTTAAACGAAATGAAATCAACAAAATACGTAAGAATCATCGATGGTTGCTGGAAAATCCACACACTAAAGTGAAAACCAATTTGCAAGTTAATTTTTTCGATCAGTGTTGGATGCGGTATGATCGGTAACCTGTTAAGAGGGCCAGTCGTTTTAGAAGAGCGATGACGGGACAGAATTAGTTCCATGTTTTTGGAAAATTCGTTTGTTGAACACCCTGAAGACGTTCCTTTGACCACGCGGACCGTAGCGTACAGTGCCTCTAGTATGACAAGCGCCTCCACGTTTTACCAGACGTCTGAAGGAACATCTCAATCGCACGTGTCCCAATCGCTAGACTGGTCGTGGTAGTAAAGTTAACTGGCCACCAAGATCACCGGAGCTTACGACATTAGATTTATGTTTATGCGGTTTGATGAAGCGTGAAGTGTACAAGCGAAAGGTGAATAAACGAGATGGACTGCCTGGTCGCACCATGCACTCTGCTACCCTTGTTAGGGAACGTGCAGAGGCACTCAGACAAGCATCTCTAGATGAACTCCCAAGAGTGCACAGATGCAACGAAGTTGACGGTGGGACATCCGAACATTGTTTGTGAATTTTACAACAGCTGTAATGTAACGTGTACGATAACGCGTAGAAGTAAATGTGTTAAAAATACGTATTTTTCAATTGCTGCTTTTCAACCGTTGTACACGTGTAAACTTAACAATCTACTGAATGTCAGAGCAAATGAATAACAGTGTGTTTTAAATGTGTTCCGTCTCTGAAGCCATTCGTAATAGGGCATATGAAAGGTTTATCTCATAATGGTGTATCTCTGTTTCGCTCGTTGTGAGAAATGGAACGTTTTGTGAAACGTTGTCCAGAAAAATCAGGAAAGGCTAACAGAAGGGCGTATCAGAACCTGGCGAGGAATGACTGCTAGTAACACACACGCACGGCGCATGTAGTAACAGTGAGCGTGCTGTCCATGTATATAATGGAGAAGGCGCGCGATCTGTCCGAGTTTGACCTTTGGCAGACTGCGATGGCCCGGAGGCTCGGCACGAGCATTTCGAAAACTGAACGACTTGTCGGGTGTTCTAGGAGTGCTTTTGTCAGTGTCTTCAACACGTAGCGAAATCAAGGTGGAACCAGGTCCAGATGTCGTGGGGTTGGGCGAGCACCCCTCATTACAGCTGTCGGACGTCGTGGGCTGGGCAGACTGGTGAAACAGGACAGGCGGCGAACGGTGACGGAACTAACATCAGACTTCGATGCTTCGCATAGTACAAATGTATCTGCACACACACACACAGTGCACCGAACACTTCTAACGATGGGTCTCCGCAACCGACGACCAACACTACGACATCAGCAACTACGACTGAAATGGTCACGTGACCATCGGCACTGGACGTCGGCTCAGTAGCAGATGGTTGCATAGTCTGATGAATTGAGACACATTCTTCATCATGCCGTGCGAGGGCGCGAATCCTTTGTCTTCCAGCTGCTTGACACCTTGCTGCGGGACGGGAAACGTTCACGAGGACTTTGATGGGTCCAGAGGAGCTCGTGCAAAGCACCATGATGGCCAAGGAATATCGTGCACTCGTTACAGACAACTTACACCCCTTGGTGCCGATCATGTTTCCCGACGGCAATGGCTTTTTTTCAACAAGATATAGTGCTATGTCATAAGGCCAGGAGTGTGATGGAGTGGTTCGAGGAACGAAGTGGTAAGTCCCAATTGATGTGCTGGTCCCAAGCTCGACAGACCTCAGCCCGATCGAACACATCTGGGATGTGATTGGAACGTGGTCCGAGCTCATCGCCCTCCTTCCCGGAATTTACGGGAGTTAGGTGAGTTGCGTGTGCCGATGTGGTGCCAACTCCCTCCAGCGACCTTCCAAGGCCTCACTGCTTCCACATCACGACGCGTAGCCGCTGTTATTTATGCCAAATGTGAACGTACCGGCTATTAGGTAGGTGGTCATAATGTTGTGGCTAATCATTAAACTAATACTCGAGTATAAATGAAGTGTAGTAATGTTAGTATTATCACCATAATTATTATAAATTCCATGAATGTCACTTTGAATTCACAATTTCACTTTGAATTAACAATACTTGAGCACAGTTAATTGTAGTAATAATTAATATTGTCATCAAAATGGTGTATAAATTGCATGAATTTCAGTTTGAATTAATAGATCTGTCATCTTTGTCCAGAAAAGTTTCTTTCAGAGAACGAACACACAGCCGTTGAACAGGAGGGACATAGGGTAATTAGGCTAACATGTCGTTTTTCTTCAAATAACTGACTGGTCGTATTTCACCGTATAGTGGTTCCTGTTTTATACTGTTGAGCTAGGCTGGACGTCCCTTCATTCCTTTTTGTATGTCCTAGGTGAGAAACTCCGTATTAGCACTCAAAGTTGTCTTGTAATGTGTCTTCGTATGTTCAGATCTTCTATCGTATAACCACTGAATTTGTGGTCGGTATACTGGACAGTAATTCCTTAGTTTTGTGGTTAACTAATGCTTCTCCAAAGTTGCGATCGGTACAAATTCTTTTTACTTCATCTTTGCTACTGTTAATGGCTTCTTTCTTCGTGATTGAGCAATGACTTTATACCAGTCTGGCGGTGTGTAGATACTTTTTTCTTTCGCCTGAAGTTCTAAAGAGCCAAAATCAGCATCGTTTGGCAGATGCTACTGCCCATTGTCATAAACAAAAAATATGGTCAAGAATATCCGCTTGAAGCAGTTGATCTGTCCTAAGTTTCAAACAGCAAAGCGCCGTTTTAAAATTTGTATTTTGCCCAGTACAGGCATCACTGTACATTACTATTTGTTTTCCTGTACTACCCACTTCCTTTATGTGTTTCATTACAAATTTTCTATTATCATCTCGAAGCTGTAGTTTCGTCTCATACATACATGAGAACAGAGTCAGTTCTGAGGCTGTGGCAGCCGAGATTATAACCATACAAACTGCGTTCATAGTAGCCTACTTATATGTGAACTTAGGAAATGACAGGGCTATTTCCAAGTAAGGTGTGAAAGCGTAAACATCCACGGAGTTAGATTTTGATAATTCCTTATGCACTTTATTCGAATTTTATGCAGATTCAAGTCTCCTTAAATATAATTCATGTAGCGCTTCTAATTTGTTTTTGTTGTCACCTTCAGCAGCTGATACCCAGATGTGGTAAACACCACATGTGCGTATATCTCTTCTTGGTGGACGAAAATTGAAAGTGAAATCGTGATTGAAGATCTTTCTCTAGAGAGCCTCTGACACTAGTTTACTGTCATCTTCAACACATTTATAGAAATTTTATCTAACTCTGATGTTCAATTCAGAACACGAGTAATGTCTATTGGAGTTGTCTGATCGAAAATAATGTGACTGATGAGATGAAAACTTTGAATTGGGGACTGAATGTG
Organism: Schistocerca serialis cubense; assembly: GCF_023864345.2. Lineage (NCBI taxonomy): Eukaryota > Metazoa > Arthropoda > Insecta > Orthoptera > Acrididae > Schistocerca > Schistocerca serialis. Next base: position 154,617,692 of record NC_064638.1, on the reverse strand, counting down.
ATTAACTGTACTGTCTGGAGCATTGTTGGAAGTTTTATGAAGACCACTTAAAATCGCTATCAGGTTCCTCTCCATTCTTTACTTCTTGTGTACATCGAGTCATCCTGCCATCGGAAATTTTAAAAGTTCTCAGAAAATACCTTTTACAGACTTTAACTGAATAACTCTGAATATGTAAATAATATTTTTTAATAGAAGCCTTTGGAGGTCGAGATACTGTTCGTGGTCTTCTTGCTCAAAGAGATTCTAATTTGATTAGACCACACACAAAGGCGTTTTAAGAGTTAAAAGATCCTATTTTTCCAAAAACTATCAAAAATTCCTTTCCTTTTCTCTTTGGGTATTTTTGAAGCACATTGAAGTCTACAGCGACAGTCATCATTACAAAATATTTAGAGGAAATTCCTTTCTTTTTTTTCGGATATTTTTGAAGCACTTTATAGTATGTAGTGGCAGTCATCATAACAAAGTATTTTAGAGGGAACTGTTTTACCTTTGTTGGTATTCTTCCCCTCGATTCCTTTATAGTTTTGTCTCTCGTCTTCTCTTTTTTATCTCTGTCGTTTTCTTCCACGTCATGGTCGTTGCTCATCTTGTTCATTAGACTTACTTTTAGAAGGTGGCATCCTGAAGCACAATCCGAAATTTTTTCCTCTTCGTCCATAATTTCTCTAATCCTTTCTGAATTATTCATATTACCATAAACATAAGCCCATAGGAATACTAGTAACAACTGCCAAATAATCAAGCCAATTGTTTCAACAACAATATAATAATATAGAATTTATCTGAAAACAGTTTTGATAGTGTTAAAATAAAACAGACTTTTCTCCTTAATAATAATAATAATAATAATAATAATAATGCAATACAGGATCAAACAATAAACACCAGATATTACAGCAAGCAAGTTATTAGAGATCCCAATACCACAACAGATAAATGCAGACTTTTCAAACAACAAATAGAAACAGTAGATCACATAATAAGCGGATGTACAATACTAGCAAATACAGAATACCCCAGAAGACATGACAATGTAGCAAAAATAATACATCAACAACTTGCCATACAACATAAACTAATAAAACAACACGTTCCCACATACAAGTATGCACCACAAAATGTACTGGAGAATGATGAATACAAATTAAACTGGAACAAAACCATTATAACTGATAAAACAACACCACATAACAAACCTGACATCATACTCACCAATAAAAAGAAGAAATTAACACAACTAATCGAAATATCCGTACCAAATACAACAAATATACAGAAGAAAACAGGAAAAAAAATTGAAAAATACATCCAACTGGCTGAGGAAGTCAAGGACATGTGGCATCAGGATAAAGTTGACATTATATCGATTATACTATCAACTACAGGAGTTCAAAAATGGCTCTGAGCACTATGGGACTTAACATCTATGGTCATCAGTCCCCTAGAACTTAGAACTACTTAAACCTAACTAACCTAAGGACAGCACACAACACCCAGCCATCACGAGGCAGAGAAAATCCCTGACCCCGCCGGGAATCGAACCCGGGAACCCGGGCGTGGGAAGCGAGAACGCCACCGCACGACCACGAGATGCGGGCAACTACAGGAGTGATACCACACACTATCCACCAGTATATCAAAGCAATACAGCTACATCCAAACTTATATATACAACTACAGAAATCCGTAATTATTGATACTTGTTCAATTACCCGAAAGTTCCTAAATGCAATGTAATATATACCGCACAGTTAAAAGGAAGTCACGCTTGATCCTCGTCACTTTCCATTTTTAACCAGACATAACGTCTGAGAAAGTAAAGAAATAATAATAATAATAATAATAATAGTAATGGAAAACTTTGCGGTGGTGGAACAGAAAATCTAATTTTATGTCATTGAATTGTAGTGCAAGTCAGACTAGTTCACTTTGCTTCAACATGTGTCATACAAACCATTTCACAGCATAACTTGTGGTGGCACCTGTGATGCTGTTGTGCATACAAAGGCATATACATGACTATGCCATCCAGAATAGTGCAGTTTCTACTACATAAAATAGTAGCTAAATCATTTTCTTCAAAATCGGATTTACACCATTATGCCATAAACTCCGTCACATGTCAACATGAAGTTTTTTGCTTCAGATGCTTGTTCCATTCATACCGCACTTCTCAGAGGATACTCCGCTTTTAAATTTCGTGAAGTGCTCAATTTTAAATTTATCTACGTTCACGACATCTGTTTGAAAATTGTACTGTTATATCTTGGACCACATCAAACCATTACATAGAGATTTGGCTACTTTTTTTGCTATTATTCTTATTATGTTAGAGGCAGACCAGACTAACTGAATGTGAAACACTAAAAACCCCATTTCCCTCGCAGGGAAAATCAAATTATGACGGCTGCGCATTCATTGGCAAACGCGCCCGACGGCGGCTGGAGAGTAATTAAATCAGTGCGCCGCGCCGTACGTGCCAGTCTGTTTCGTCGCGCCGTGGAACCAGAACGGGCTGCCAGTGAGTGAAGCGGAGTGGAACGGAATGAAGTGGAGTGCAATAGTTATCACGTCGCCGCCCACTGCGTCTCTCCGCTAAACGGGAGCGCGATATTCGCAGACTCGCGCGATGCCGTATCTAGAGTCTCAGCCAGCCTCCGCCACATTAATTCTCTTCGCATGGCTCGGGGCTCGTCCGTGAGCTTTTGTTCGCGCCCAGATGGTCCGGACCGCTGCCGACGCCTCGGCAATATGTTGTGGAGTGGCCGGCGTTGCCGAAGCCGCCGTCTGTACAGTGAATACGCATCTCGCTGCAACGTACCGCCAGCATATTCCGGCGCTCTTGTGGTCTGTATCCCGAGGCAGACCGACATGCCGCTCAAGCAACACCTGTGCTAGCGAACTTCCGATCCGCTATAGCTCAGCCGGTGCTAACAGCTGTCGCGGTACGTCACGCAAACGGCGGAGGCGGCGTGGAAAGCAATAAGCAGCCCAGGATTACAACTACATTTTTCCCGCGCCCTTCACGTCTTTCTTGACCAGAGCGATGTATATTATTTACTGCAGAATACGTACAGTGCCACAAACACTCTGGTTAATCGCGTTGGTTACAGTCTTTTATTTTACTAATAGAATTGTAGCGTGCGTTTTTTCGTATCCGAATAACTGTTGGTATACTTTCAAATTTGTTTGCTTGCTCTCAGCCGGTATGTTCCTTCTCCAGCATAATTTGGAACCAAAATAATCCGAATTGCTTTTCGTTCTCTCTTTTGGCTTTCTTCAGTGTCCCTCTTTTGGATTAAAATGAGTTGGTTTAAAAATGGCTCTGAGCACTATGGGACTTAACTGCTGAGGTCATCAGTCCCCTAGCACTTAGAACTACTTAAACCTAACTAACCCAAGGACATCACACAGATCCATGCCCGAGGCAGGATTCGAACCTGCGACCGTAGCAGCAGCGCGGTTCCCGACTGAAGCATCTAGAACCGCTCGGCCACTCTGACCGGCTTAAAATAAGTATTTCAGTTCCATGAAGACACTATGTTTGATGACTGTGTACCAGTGTCTCAGTTTGATGTATTTTGAGATGTATTTTTTATTTCAGATATCTTTTGTAAGCCTCGGGGCTTTTTCCCTTTTGTGACAACGAATTTCGTAACCAATGTTTTCCATGCCAGTTTCCTGAATGGTTTCGCGTAAATATTTGAGTTCGGAAACTTTCTCGATTTTGCCCTATTTAGTTTTTAGAATTTTGAGTGACAGGTAGTTCCTAGGCATGTATTTCTTTTCCTTTGAAATCATATTTGTAGCATTACTCTTCCTGCTGTTTCTTTATAAATTTCTTTTTTTGCGATATTTCATTATCCTGACATGTAATAACCAGGTCACCTCCAAAAGCATAGTCTTTGTAATAAGTCCTCCCGTTTTCACTGATTAATCAGTTTTAAAGTCAGTTTCAGTTTTCGCTGCTCCTGGATTACTTTTCCGAACTCTCAGTTGAAAAGTAATGCAGAGACTGCAACACCTAGTCTCACCCTTGTTTCAATTTCAGAATTTTCCTAATTTATTCCAAGAATTTTATATATGTGTACATGAAGTGCCACATGTGTAATGGAGATAACAGAAGGGAGGTGACAGTAAACCTACGTCATCAGTGCATTTCACTACAGTCTCGAGTCAAGCGGTTTGTCTCCGCCGTTAATTCTGTCACTAATGCCTCGGAGTGTCGTTTCGAGCTTAAACTGCGCGCGCGATGTCACTTGACGACAAGAATTAGAAGCATGGAATGTTGTCCAGTGAATAGGCGTAAAGTAGAATGATGTCATTCGAGCATTCGGCCGCTGCTGTGGGAGACAAGTGAGTGACAATGTGCGCCGTAGTGGTCGATGGAGGACAACAACGCCTGCTGACGATCGCTGCCTCCAAGTATTAGCCCAAAGCTACACCCCTGATAATCACACATACATGACTGATTATAAATATTACTATAAACGTGATCAATGGCACCGAGAGATAATCAGCAGGACGCTCCAGGATACAATTTATATACTACTAATACATAGTTATCAGTCAGAACATTATGACAGCCGATGCAGTATCGATATAAGCCCGTCCAGGCGATAGCAGCGCCACGTGGCGAGGAATGTCTGCTAGTCAGACACACGCACGGTGCATGTAGTATCAGTGAGCGTGCTGTCCGTTGTGTAGAATGGAGAAAGCGCGCGATCTATCTCAGTTTAACCGAGGGCAGATTATGATGGCCCGGAGACTCGGCACAAGCATTTCGGAAACTGCAAGATTTGTCGGCTGTTTGACGAGTGCTGTGGTGAGTGTCAACACGTAGCGAAATCAAGGTGGAACCACGTGCAGACGTCGTGGGGTTGGGCGGACACCTCTCATCACAGATGTCGGACGTCGTAGGCTGGGCAGACTGGTAAAACAGGACAGGCGGCGAAGTGTGGCGGAACTAACATCAGACTGTATTGCTGGGAAGAGTACAAGCGTATTTGAACGCACAGTGTACCGATTATTCGTAAAGATGGGTCTCCGTAGTCGACGACCCATGCATGTGCAAATATTAACACCACGACATCGGCAACTACGATTGAAATGGCACGTGGCCATCAGCACTGACCGTTGCCGCTGTGGCAGAGAGTTGCAAGGTCTGATGAATCCCGATACTTTCTTCGTCATGCCGATGGGAGAATGCAAATCTGTCGTCTTCCAGGAGAACGGCTCCTTGACGCCTGTATTCCGGAATGCAGACAAGCTGGCGGCGGCGCAATTATGCTTTGGGGAACATTGACGTGGACATCCATGGGTCCAGTGCAGCTCGTGCAAGGAGTATCGTACACTGGTTGCAGATCACGTACACTCCTTCATGACGATCGTGTTTCCCGACGCCAGTGGCATTTTTCAGCAAGATAATGCGCCGTGTCCTAAGGTCAGGAGTGTGATGGAATGGTTCGAGTAACACAGTGGCTGCCTCAAATTGAATCGCTGGACCTCCCACTTGCCAGTTCTGAACCCACTCGAACACATGTAGGATGGTGTTGAATGTGGTGTCAGAGCTTATCGCACCCCCCCCCCCCCCCATCCCCCTCCACCACCCCCTTCCGCCCAGAATTGACGGGAATTAGGTGATTTGATTTGTGTGTGCAGATATAATGGCAAGTCTCTCCAGCGACCGACTAATGCCTCTGCTTCCGTGCCAAGACGCGGCTCCGCTGGACATACCGGCTGTTTGGTAGGTGGTCAGGATGTTCTGGCTGCTGAGTGCATACGACCACTTGAAAATGTCAAACACGCCGAACGAGCTCATCGTGATAGACACATAATGAGTTAATAAAGTCTCAATAAAAAAGCAGCAGAAACGTGGAAGAATTTATATAATATGTCGTTCTTCGACCTCATATACGCTGTGGGCCCATCACAAAGAAAAGAACAGGTTGTCTCACTACAGCGAATCTGCATTTTATACCTCTTTGCTTCGACCATCATCAGTTATTTTGCTGCCGAAATAACAGAACGTAACTACTACTCTTAGTATCTTGTTTCCGAACGTAATCAGTCGGCATCGTCTGATTTAATTCGACTACATTCTATTATCCTTGTTTTTATTTTGTTGACATTCATCTTATAACTTGTTTTCAGTATCGTATCCATTCCGTTTAGCTGCTCTTCTAAGTCCCTTAGCGTCTCTTACAGAATTTCAGTCCCATCGGCAAACCTTAAAAGTTTTTATTTGTTCTTCTAGAGCTTTAATTCCGTTCCCAAATTTCCACTTGCTTCCCTTGACTGCTTGCTTTTCTACACGTTGAGTAAGGTCGGCGATGGGCTATAACCCTGTTTCACTGCCTTCTCAACCATATGTTTGTGGAAGATGTACAGGAGGTCCATAATTAAAGTTCAAATTTCAAAACGGTCTAGAAAGAGAACTACAGCTCCGAATGACGTCAGCATATTGTTGACGGAGGGGGGAAATGTCATGGAATTAGACAAAATTTCACAAAAATTTAGCAGTAGATGGCGCTGTCTGCATCTTAACGTAAATGGGGTCGGCTATAAATAACGGATGAATCGCAGTACGACGGCTATGGTTTGAGCTGCACATTGCACCATCCGTGCTCTTCAATGAGCATGACTGTACAAAGTTTGGCAGTGAACAGTTGTGGCACTGTTAGCAAGGTAACCACAGCCATCACGGCAAGATAGTACCATATCGGATAGAAAAAATCAGTTTTTAATTGTCCTGGGGCAAAAAACGCATAAAAATGGCATCGGTTTTTAACTGTAGCTAGACAGGCGCAAGATATGTTCAATATGCTGTCCACCGTTTCCTGCCAGATTGTCTCGGGGGTCACGTCCAGAATGCATTGCGCAATGCGTGTCTTCAATTCAGCTACTTTACATTCGTAAATGGACCACTGAACACATCATCTTTGAGACAACCCGACAGCCAGAAGTCACCTGGATTATGATCAGGTGATCCGGACGGCCAGGCTGTAGGGCAATGACGGCTGGTAATTCTGTGATTTCCCATATACCACTGCATCAGCCGTTCACTGGTTGTGCAATGTGTGGAGGAGCGCCATCTTGAATAAAAATGATCCTACCCACATATCCACGCTGTTGAAGGGCTGGAATGACTTTGGTGCGAAACAGCGTTTACTAGTGAGGGAACAGATAGCAGGACCCGCAGGACTCATTTCTTCCAAAGAATACGGCCGTACGATAAAAGATGCCGTCAACCCGCACCACACGTCACACTTGCCGATTGAAGTAGTACTGGATGATGTGCGTACTGACGTGTCCTTGGAGACTGAAAAGGGCTTTGTCTGTCCGCAGAATGTTCCGTGGCCATTCGTTGTCCACTTCCATGCGAGCAAGAAATTCCAGCGAGCGATTCTGCTGCTGGCAACTCAGCAGGAAGGATCTTCTGAACATGGTTGATTTTCTATGGATAGCGGTGTGGGATGTTTCGCAGAATTTGATACACGGTGCTTGTAGGAATTTCCAATGTTCGGGCAATTCCCCGTGCACTGTGTGTTTGTACGCCGCCGCTCGACGCCTCCTGCCATGCTGTGGCCACATCTTCAGCAGACGTCGGATCAATTGCTTTCCTCCCTCTGCCAGATTCCACTCCAAAAAAATCCGTCTCTTCGAATTTTGTAATAATTTTTTCCAGACTCTTAGCAGACATCGCACCAATGCCTGTTTTCGTACCGTTGAGTATCGTCTGTCGGTCTACTGGCGGACAATCGTTGTTCTTGTAAAAGTGCCTTACCGGCTGCGCGCGGTCCTTCATGGAGACACTGTCATGTTGGGCGTATCGGACGCAAACTGAAGAACAGCTGTGCTGTGTGGAGCGCGTCCGTTGGGGTGCATATTCTGACGCATACAGCGCCATGTGTTGGTCACATTTTCGTTAACTTTTTTTTTTTCGATGACTTTTCCCCCTGCGCCAATAATACGCTGTTCAAATTCGTCGTCATTCTGAGCAGTGGTTCTGTTTCTACGGCGTTTTGAAACTGGAACTTTAGTGATGAACACCCTGTATACCATTTGAAAACACGTTGGTAACGCGACCGCTTTTACAAGTACTTGACTAGGCGTGATGCAGTACATTACTTATTTTGCAGTTCGACGCATTAACACCGAAAGAAATTGCTCATATAGTTGACTGGTTCTCTTCAACGGGGCGCAGTACGGCCTCCTCCGATTCGACTGTGCGGTGTCTCCTTCGAGCACCACAGTCACTACTGCTGACAATGAAGGCACTTTTTCTCGAAGCGGGTGCGTAATAGCTCCGAAACGGGTGTGCGATGGAGTCTGACGTTGTGGATAACGATCTGGATAAAGGCGACGAGCAGCTCTTCCGTTACAGTGTATTTCGCCATTCAGGAGGATCATGTCGGTGAATTCTGCAAACGTGTATCCAACCATGTTGCTCTTAACACTCGCTGACACGTGAATGAGGCTCGAACCAGTTCAGAGAGGTAGGTTGGACTCCAAATGACATCAGCTGATGCGACGTGACCATCGCCAACCATGACTAACCTGTTGCGTACCTACGTAGCAAAAACATGTTTTCGAAGGGCTGTAGCACGGAAACAAGAAGTTTCCGGACAGTTTTTTTTTACTTCATTGGATTTCAATCCTCCCCCCCCCCCCCCCCCCTCTCCCCTGGCAGCAGCGTAATATGCTGTTCGACAGCCTATAGAAAAGTCAAAAAACATAATGAGAATAGAAACAAACTAAAGAAACAGGCGATAAAACGGTGACATTGTAAAAAAACTGTAAAATGGCGGTAAGGTGTGGAATTTAAAATATAAAACACTGCGGTGACGATGCGGAAGAAGAAGTAGACAGGCACAATTAAAAAACACGGCGACAGTCTGGTTTCTGTTCGCACGAGACAAAAACCCAACTATCGACAGTATGGCGGCTGTTCGCAACACTGACAGGGGACGCACAACACTGAACACTCACTTATAAGAGCACTATACAGGTGACACGGCGGCAGATGGGGGGGTAAGACCCGGACCTATGACGGTGGAACATAGGTTCGTATTCAAAATATTATGTACTCACTCGCCGGTACAAGTTTGTAACGGGAATTTCCGAACACTCTGTGTAAATAATCGAGGAGGCGGGGTGCAGGTGTTGTTCTGAGATGACGAGGTTGGCAGATGAGAGGAAATGGCAGTGGTCTGCGTCAGATCAGTCAGGAGAGTATTGACAAAAAGCCACTGTGCGTGTGCCTCTGTAGAGAGCGCTGGTAGCTGCTGGCTGGCGGCAGGCGAGAGTGGTGGCCGCTGGTGAGCGAAGAGGTCGCGCCGCGGCCTTGGCGCGGCCTTGCCTGCCTCTCCAGTCTGCGTGCGTGACGTGGGCTGCGCCGAGCCGCCGCTATAGACTGCGCTGCGCTGACCCTGCTGGCAGTGCTGCTGGTACCACGACACCGTCGCGTGAATGTAACGAGCGCAGGAGGGCGCGGGATGTCCGTGGCGTACCGCTGTGTTGTCAGACTTCCCTCAGTCAGTACCAGCCGTGACATCATGTCTTACCCGATAGCTCCCAACACCATACCGCCAGGATTAACGTCGCAGTCTCCCTTCAAAAGATAGGAAGAATGGGGCGTCTTCCTAGGTCGCCGCTATACTCGCCGACGGTGGTCATCCAGGGTAGTACAGAACCCTGATTCCTCGTTTAGTATTTGTGTAGGACTTCGTACATAATGGTAAGGAGAGGTGGGCTACACAGTGATGTAGCAGCCGAGCTGGACAGGAGCAGAATGATTAGCGAACAAGTAATCACAACAAACAGAAGAACCACTTTGCTTGTATTCCTGCAAGTGTGTGAAGACTCATTACAAATAATGCAGCAAGAATTAGAGTCAAGCACATACAATAGTAACTAGGATGAGGCTCACTGCACTAAGCACGAACGATGGTGTCATAGCGATGAGGCCTAAGTGCAAGTGGGCTGCGTCGCTGCCGCCGGCGCTCGTAGTCCAGAGCCTCTGGGGGCGTGGCTCAGCGGGTGTGCACCATTGGGTCCGCCGGACCCCGCGCGATCTCTATGGGCGTCAGATGGAAACTTGCAATCCCACTGTCAACTGTGACGCCCGTGGGGTGGTACTGATACGCGATACCACACAACACAGTGCAACCCCATTCATCACCAGACCACGCATTCTGGTCAGGGCATTGCTCCAAAGACAGCTGAATGTGTTGTGGTGTTAACGAGAGCCTACAGATGGGACACTGATTCCCATTGTCCACCTGGTGCTGGTCTCCAACGAATGGTGCAGCGTGGCGCACCATGTTGCAGGGTGTCTGTTACTTGTTATTGGACCTAAGGAGCAGATGTGAAGAGGCTACAATGTGCTTGGTGCACAATAGAGTGATTCTCCCTCGTACTGGTCACACTTGGTCGGCCAAAACCGTGACAACAGTATGCCTGACACTTCCCATGCCGTCCAACATTGGACCATACCACATCCGAACGCCTCACAAATCTGGATATGCACGATTCGACCAACTGGCCAAATGGCCTACAGTGACGTCCCGATCAAACTCTGTCACTTGTTAATAACGCTGTCTCACACTAATATGCTGTATCTGTGTCTCCTCCAGAGTGATCACTCAATAAATCACACTGTTCACGCGCCGGCCGCGGCGGCCGAGCGGTTCTAGGCGCTTCAGTCCGGAACCGCGCTGCTGCTACGGCCACAGGTTCGACTCCTACCTCGGGCGTGGATGTGTGTGATGTCTTTAGGTTAGTTAGGTTTATGTAGTTCTATGTTCTAGGGGACTGATGACTTCAGATGTTAAGTCCCATAGTGAGAGCCATTTGAACACTGTTCACACGTCATATGCACAGTATCAGGCCTGGTAACAACACTAAACACGGACAACGCTACCACACTCTGGTGGGTATTGTATCTATCACACAGACTTGCAACTCTATAATCATTTACATATCGACGGATGATGTGTAAGTATACGAAGTTACATTGGCCTCCGACCATGTCTTCTGGTGGTTTTCTTGTCACACCTTGTATAGTTAATGATTTAAAATGGTATTATTAGATTAATGCGGTTTTATGTGGCAGGTAAAGTGACCCACATCACACAGTGTTGCTAGCTCATTTTCGACGAATCAGTGCTACCATTTTTGCTTCCACTTATTGACACAGTTTCGAAGCGCACAGGTAGTTAACGCCGCAGCCATTGTTCCGCGCTGCTCCTGTGTCAGGTGACCACACTGCTACTGCCAATACATGCTTCGTTTGCTCGCCATCTGCTACGACAGTAACAAAGACAGCTGATAGACAGCACACTGCTCGCAAACTCAGATTCGCTCGCTTGTTAAACGGACCCGCTGACAAGCTCTACTCCACAATAACGATATAACTGTAACACATGTCAATTATCGCTTATGGCTGTCAGATTTTATGCACCAATGTCGTCCAGTAAATAATGTAGCACTTGGTTTTTCTCGGAACTTATGCATTTTCAGGAGTTAGGATATGATGACTGTATCGATAAAGATTTCTTTTACATGTACTGTTTCACTCGTCTCCAGGGCAGCGTTGTATTCCCTGTTGTACTTGGTCTTGCCACGTGCTCGTAGCCGTGTTTTCAGTGCATTAATTGCATTGTCATCATCTTGAAAGTGTGTCCCACTTAGAGAATGTGTGAACGGCCGAAACAGATGGAGGTCTGAGGGCGCCAGGTTTCGGCTCTAGCGTGGAATGTCCAACCCAATTTGGCGATGTGGTCCCGGTTTGAGAGACTTGGTTTGTCAGCGCACATTGTTATGTTGGAACATTTCTTCTCGATTGTTTTCCGATCGAACATATGGGAATGGTTATTGAGTTTGTTCGGCACATACAAGATGAACATTAATGAAACCGACAAACTGCAGGGTTTCATGACTGGAAATTGTGGAAAAAATATCCTATGAACGAACATGTGTGCGGAAATGAACAGTGTGCGTTCAACATCAGATAGCCCCGCAACACAGTACAGAGCGGTATCGCATGCACGTCACAACAGATGTTCAGAGTGGCCTCCAGGGGACGCATGCACGCGTGCCACACGTCGCATAGTGGACTGCTGGACTCTTTCGCACGTTCCGGTGCAAAAACCGTCAACAAAATCCTTCCCGTAGCGGAAAATCCGCGGGCCACTTGCCTGCAGCTTGTACCAGGGTTCGTCTCAGTATCCTGTAGAACTCAGTCCTCCATACCTGGTGTACGCACAGTCCGCCGCCTCCCTGCACGTTCATCTGTCTGAACGGACCCATGATCACACAAACGCCCAAAAGGGCTTGTAATGTTGTGTGATGTGGAAATTGACATTTTAGCACGACAATTGGCGTTCTGTAACCTCAGTTTTCACCCTTTAGCACTGACTATTCGTAATGCCCATATTTTGGTATGATGCCCGATTACAACACGATTTTGAGCAGAGTTTCATAAAATTAGAATTAACGGGAGAATAGTGGTGATTTTTTGTAGTATTCAACCACTTAACAACTTCTCTAGAAAAGCAACTGATGGTGGACGGAAATAGTTTGCTTTTATCTACCTATTTAATTTCCTATTTTGATTCTACGATCTTGAAACTGAGAGTCAAAATTTTTCAATCTATGTTCCATTTCTACGTTTATTACAGGAAATAACAGGAATAAAAACTGTAAATCAGTTATTTTAGAAACCGGTTATCTTGCGCAGTTTTAACAGTCAGGTTAAGCTGACGTGGAAGAAAACCGACACAACCGAAAGTCGGTTGCTTCAGCAATAGCCGCCATGCTTAGCAGAAGGAGCTGCCTCGAATTTCTTCTTTTTTGGTAACTGTTGGAGGGGTGCCACTCCAGTGACTGCCGTTTTGCTTCTGGTTCAAAGTGCTGCACCCGGGTTTCGTCATATGTAACGATCCGTGGCTTCAAACTGCTCCAACAGTTCGAATGCAGTATCTTTCCTTTGAATCTTGCAGTCTGTTGTAAGCAATCGTGGGCACGTCTCGAGTACCCCTTTGAAGATCCAAGAGTCTGAATCATTCTATTGCTTACCGATAGCTGTAGAGACATTTGTCGAGTTGTGATGCGCCGGTCTGCAAGAACAATGGCATCCGCGCCGTTCGCCGTGTCGGGAGCAGTGACTGCGACGGGGCGTCCCGAACGTGTTACCATGCACCTCAGTTTCTGCCCTTACTGACGCTTTAACTCTCATCACCCACCGGCCAACAGGACCCCTGTCGACGGCATCAATACCATTCGCTGCATATAGGCGTACATGGATGTTCGCCTGGTTTCTTTTTTCCGCAACCAAGAACTCAGTGACTCCACGTTGCTTATGACACGTTTCTTGTGGAGACGCCATACTGAAGGTTCTCTACGCCTCTGCCATTTGTCGGCATCGTTCAAAACTTAGCACTCGGGCAGAAGAAACTTGAAATTTGAAGCACCTAAAAGGGCGTTTTCCTCTACACATCAACGGCTGTGAAAGAAGTTGTGGCATTATTTATTGCACTGTTCTCGTATATCGGAACTGCAGCTTCGACCGTAACTCATTTTCGAGGAAGTAGTCTACAACGATCATCAGAGGTAAGACGAATCCTGCGCTCGCCAGTCAAGAGAACGCGGCATCATCCATCCAGGTTACTCCCGCGCAGCGATCCGGAGGACTGCTGTTCTTCATAATTGACGGTCAGAGTAGAGTCAGAAGCGTATTGTAAGATTTTATATATCCCTGCCTCCAAAAAGGCAGCGCGCAGTTCTGGAGCATTCGACTAGTGATGACTGCAAATCATGGTTTGTTGGTAGCTGTCGCAACTGATGTTGATATCAAGAGATGAGTACAAAGCAGATCTGCAACGTTTTTTTTTTTCTCACCATAGCGGCTGAATGTTCGAGTGACGCCGCTGTGCTGTATGCCAGTTCTGCGGGCAGCTTGCCAGTATGTCAGCCCTCCACGCTGTACAGCGACTATGCGCGCGCAGTGTAACCCTGAAACGATCCGACGAAACGTTGACAGACTGAACGGTGTTCACAAGCCGCGTTGTCCCGCTTACGATTGGACACACTGCGTCCTCTTCTGGGCTGCACTGAGAATGCAGAATTTAATTTTGTCCCCAGTATAAAGGTCCTGATTTCTTGGGGTCATAAGACTTACGCGAAAGACGTATCCGATCGAGCAATAAACAAGTCAGTAGGAGGGGTGCAAAACTATTCCGAGCAGTTCAGTTCGCTAGTGCAACTCCTGAAGTAGGCTACCGAGGGCAAATATTGCATGCGTCGATGCGAGGGGATGATTGTGTTTGCGACGTGTCAGCCACCTGTACGTCCTTTGTTTGTCAATGAGCTCGAGATACTATATTACTTTTAAACTTGCAGAGGGTGTCCCACCACAATGCTTTGGAGTGGCGCGTGCATCCCAACGTTATTAATAGGTTTTGTGATTATTTACATTTTGCATCGCTAAATTGGTTTTGTGATTATTTACATTTTGTACTGCTAGAGAAAAGTGAATACAGTACGCCTTCCTGCTAGTATGTTCGCCTTCCGACAGGCACATTGTTCCATTTGGCAGAGAGCTTCGCTTTCCTCTGCGCGCAGAATTCCTTCATGCATTTTCAGTGAGTCTGTCTGCACTCCCCTATCGATTGGGAACCGCGTCGTGTTTTCGATCGTTCGTTTCGAGTTACACCGTCTGCCACTAGGTGTGTTTGTGGATGACATCTCTCTCGCAGGTTCGAATCCTGCCTCGGGCATGGATGTGTGTGATGTCCTTACGTTAGTTAGGTTTAAGTAGTTCTAAGTTCTAGGGGACTGATGACCTAAGATGTTAAGTCCCATAGTGCTCAGAGCCATTTGAACCATTTGAACATCTCTCTCGGAACCTCCTTCGGGCTTGATTTCTAATGTTTAGTGTTTGGAAACAAGGACACTGTGCTTTTAGATTTCATCTCGAAAAAGTTCTTCTTATTCTTCATCCGTCTGTCTACAGTTCATTGTCAACCTTGGCTTTGTCAACAGTTCACCAGTTGCAGCGATCCAACGGCCGACCTTTCCGTTCCTTTCATTTTCTGCAGGTTCTCCATGACTCTGTCTACCATGCCACTTTAGTCGGCGTGTTACCGCCGGTTTGTTTGGCATGACCATTAAATTGTACCATTCTTCTGCGATTCGCTTGTGTAAGGTTTTCTGCTTTATTCTAAACTTGTTCGCTGTAACAGCACTGCTGCAACTGGATTCCAGAAGTCCTTTGAAAATTTCCTTTTATCCAGTTCCATTCAGTACCACCTCATTAGTTATTGGATCTATCCATCTAATTTTTACCATTCTTCTGTAGCAACACGTTTCGAAATCTTCTCTTATTGTCTGAACCGTCCTCTTTTCACTTTCCTACAAGGCTACGCTCCAGACAAATACCTCCTTCAGAAAACACTTCCTAACAATGTTATATTCGATTTCAAAAAATACTATTTTTCAGAAATGATTGTATTTAATTTACGTATTACACTTTTCATACCGAGCGCACACCGCCCCCCTCCACCCCTCCGCCCCTGCTCCAGTTGACGCACACCGCGCTTGAACCTTTTACTTTATTACTCAGTTATTCGTACAAAAAGTCAATTAAACATATCGTAGTGTTTTTTCCTTGAAAATATAAGTGGTGGTGGTGGTGGTTAGTGTTTAACGTCCCGTCGACAACGAGGTCATTAGAGACGGAGCGCAAGCTCGGGTTAGGGAAGGATTGGGGAGGAAATCGGCCGTGCCCTTTCAAATGAACCATCCCGGCATTTGCCTGAAACGATTTAGGGAAATCACGGAAAACCTAAATCAGGATGGCCGGAGACGGGATTGAACCGTCGTCCTCCCGAATGGAAAATATAAGTATTCAGTATGAACGTTCGTCAAGTGCATCGTGTAAAATGATAATTGCACCCACTAGATTTTTTTAAAATTATCTCGGCTCCAGAAGGTCGCAGAAATTTTGTTTTGGTTTAAATTCGTGAAGTTATTTTCTTGAAATAAAAATTGAGATAGTTTAAATACCACACACAACAAAAGTGCAAGTTTTCCGAAGTCAATTTTTAATCCTTACCATTAATAAAATCGTGAAACATTATTCAATAGCACGGTAGCACAATTCTTTGCAAAGAAAATACGCCTAAAACCGTTACTGTAGGGCCATCCGCTGAGAGGATGTAGCCAACTATGGGGGCTGCTTTTTTTTCCAGAAAGTCGCTACATCTCTAAAAATACTTATATTTTTTAATTTTGGAAACAAGCACGTTTTTGACTTACCGCGGGCTATACTCACAATAAACAGCATATAGGGGAACGTGAATGTTGACGAATTATAGAGAAACTGATTTTTAATGGCTTTTTGCTGTATCTTGAAACGCAAATCGATGCTTATAAAAAAGTAGACAATAGATCTTTTTAAGCCCAACGACTTCCTCATTTAAAACTTTCCAATCGGAGCCACAGTTTATTACTTACTTAACAAGAACGTTTGTTTGCAAATTTTCGAATTTTTTTGGTCATGTTCGCCGTCGTGGATCGATTTTCGTGAAAAAGAAAGTCTATTTCAAATTTAGTTTCTTATACGCTCTTTTTTTTCTTTTTTTTTTTCTCAGGCAATAATTTTTGCAGTCGCTTGGACAATAACTAAAATTGCCTCAGACTGCTATTTGCTGTTTTGTCGCAGGACCCTTGCAATCGAGTACATCTTCTCGCGACGCTACCGTATTGCTACTACGTTTAAATTCCGCAATGTTGACTCCAAGGTAGTGGAGGTTAGAACATGCTCTAAGCTAATGTGGCTGCATACTTGTACGTCAGTCTCCACGAGCGTTGTACGTCAATCTCCACGAGTGATCAGCATCAAGAGGGCGAGACGGGATACGGGCCTCTGATAGTTTTATTACATAGCCGGAGTGCCTCCATCCGCTTCTTCTTTGCAGTGGCGGTGGGTGTGTCTTCCAGACTCTGAGAGCTTAGCGCGTTAATGTAACCAATAATAATACACCAAATTTTATAGGTAAACGTTCCTGCATCGTATGAATTAAAAAAAGTCTTTGAATGTTTTCATTCTGTAAGTAACAACACGACTGATACACTAGTTGGAATAGACGCCTTCGTTTAGCAGCAAATAGTTTTGCTGTTGTCGTTGTGAGGGGCCGCGTCTCCGCCCCTAGTCGCCATCCTTTTCTGTCTTGACTTTCCCAAACGTTTACATTCCTTGGTTCCACTGCCTCCTCTACACCATTTTGCTAGGAGCGTCGTGGGCGACCTCTTTTCTTCCGCTGGGATGGTACCCATCGTACTATCCTGTTTGGTATCTTGTCTTCATTCATCCTGTTCACTTGCCCAAAACCCAACAGCTGTTTTTGTTGGATGTCGTCACAGATGTCCCTATCCAGTTTCATCCTTTGCCGGATTATGTCGTTTCGTATCCTATCCATCATAGCACAGCTTGAGCGTCGTCTTAAGCAGTCCATCTCAGTGGCAAGCAGTTCATCCTTGTTTTCCCTTAGCTAACGTCCAGTACTTCTGTTCCGTACAAAATAACACTCCAGATTATATTCTTATACATTCTCTTCTCATCTTTTTCTTCATTGCCCTTATTACTGCCCTTTATTAATCCTATTAGTGACATCATTGCTTGTGCCCTATTTATGAAAGAATACTACGCGTTGCCTTTTCCACACCTACTATTACTTCTCCATCTATACCAAAATTATTTAATTTTACCGTTCCAACAGACAAGAACTCACACTTAGTTACGCTTTTTATCTTATAGTTCAGATCATCTTCATCTTTTGTTAGTATAACTTAGTCAACAGCAAAGTGCAGGCTAAATACATGGTGATAATTATTGAACTATATGAAAAGAAACGTAAATTAGTAACAAACAACGGCGTCCACACACTTAATTCAACATGTAAACGTCACTACAGATATTCGGATTTAGGTTATGACATGTTCGATATGCCTGCCATCATTTGGTGATGATGTGGCGCAGACGAATAGCAGAATTCTGCATGACCCACTGAAGTATCGGAACGTCGATGCTGTCGATGACCTCCTGAATGGCTGTTTACAGCTCAGCTAAGGTTTTTTGGTTATTGCTGTAGCCCTTGTCTTTAATGTAGCCCCACAAATAGGAGTCACATGTGTTCAGACCCGGAGAATGTGGCGGCCAATCGAGGTCCTTGCCAGTGACCTTCGGGAACCCCAGAGCGAGAATGCGGTTCCCAAAGTGTTCAAGGACGTCAAACACTCTCTTGCTTCGATGGGGTCGAGCTCGGACTTGCACGAACCACATCTCGTTGAAATCAGGGTCACTTTTGGTGATGGTGATGAAATCATCTTCCAAAACGTTTACGTACCGTTCGGTAGTCATCGTACCGCCAAGGAATATCGCACCAATTATTCCGTGACGACATTGCACACCACGCAGTCACCTGTTGGGGTGAAGAGACTTCTCGATCGCGAAATGCGTATTCTCGGTCCCCCAAACGCACCAATTTTGCCTATTCTCGAACCCATCAAAATGAAAGTGGGCTTCGTCACTAAACCAAATCGTGTTCACATCAAAATCCTGTTCGTCAGTTCTGTGGACAATAGTGTTGGCGGAACAAAAGCGCTGTTCCTTGACCCTGGGGCTTAATGGCTGATGGGTTTAAATTTTGTACGGGAAGAGGTGCATGTCTTCAACAACAATTTGTCGCAGTGTCTCCCGGTTGAGTTTGGTTGGGTTGATCTGGGGGAAGAGACCAAACAGCGGGGTCATCGGTCTCATCAGATTAGGGAAGAATGGGGAAGAAAGTCAGCCGTGTCCTGTCAAGGAAACCATCCCTGTATTTACCTGAAACGATTTAGGGAAATCACGGAAAACCTAAATCAGAATGGCCGGAAAGCGGGATTGAACCGTCGTCCTCCCGAATGCGAGTCCAGTGTGCTAACCATTGCTCCACTCCCGGTCTATTCTCACGTCTTGCGCAGCTCGTCTGATCGATTTCGTGGGGCTGGTTTGAAACACAGCGGGTTATTTTCGATGTTTTCAGGCGTTTTCACCCTTTTTTGGAGGACCGATATTGTCAACACTGCCATGACGAACAGTACCCATTCTTTCAAACTTGCGAATCAGATCCTTGAATGTTAGTACACTTGGACCAGTTGTCTTCAGCTGGAACTCAGTTGTAAACTTCCTTTGAGCCGCAGTTGGGCTGTTATTGCTCGCATAGTAGGCCTTCACAAGCATTATACGCTCAGGCACGCTGTACCGTGACATTTTCACGTGCCAATGGGCGACAAGAAGTCGCGTGCGCATGCGCCCCGCGGCCAACCGTGCAGTGCAGTCCTAACGCAAACCGTTCAGATGTTATGACGATTTTATTTGATATAGTTCAATAACTGCCATCCGGCATCTTGCTGTCCTCTCGTGTCAGTCCCATAACCTGGCATTTTGTGTGTCAAGTCTTCAGGATTTCTCCTAGACACAGCTTAAAGGGGGTCGCTGACAAGCCACATCCCAGCTGCAAATCCTTGTTCACCTCGAATTCTCCTGCCCAATCATTCCCGGTCCTCACTCTTGCTGTATTACTTTCATGTAATTTTATAACAGCCTTTAGCAGTCTTTCGTCGTTTCTTTCAACAGTTTCCACAGTCTGTTGGTGGGTATATTGTCATATGCTTTCTCTAGATTAAACAACGGCCTTGCCGCAATGGATACACCGGTTCCCGTGAGATCACCGAAGTTAATCGCAGTCGGGCGTGGTCGGCACTTAGATGGGTGACCATCCAGGCTGCCATGCTTTGTTGCCACTTTTCGGGGTGCACTCAGCCTCGTGATGCCAATTGAGGAGCTACTCGACCGAATAGTAGGGGCTCCGGTCAAAGAAAACCATCATAACGACCGGGAGAGCGGTGTGGTGACCCCACGCCCCCCCTTTCCGCATCCTCCACTGAGGATGACACGGCGGTCGGATAGTCCCGGTAGGCCACTCGTGGCCTGACGACGGAGTGCTTTCACTAGATTAATCAGTGCGACATGTATCTCCAATCCAACCTTAGTTTTATTGTGAAGATATTGTGCATTGCCGATCTTCCTGCTCGGAACCCTGCATGCCCTGCTTGCTGCTTGTCAGCTATTTCTTTCTCTACCAGATCTGTCAATACCTTCGAGTACAGTCTTCAACGAAAGGGACCACTGCTAGACCCTTGTAATTATTTGGGTTATTACGTGATCCCTTCTTACGCACCGGTCTTAAGTAAAATATTTTACATTCCACTGGAACATCTCCATTTAATACTCTTTCAAACAGTTCTTCGGAAAAAAACTAAAAGGAAACCTGAAGTGATTTAAATGTCATCCTTGATTTTTCTGCGATTCGCTGAGATGGCAACCCTTGTTATTTCTTGTGCGAGTGAGTTGAATCGTGAAACAGCTTTCGTGGAGTAGGTCCCCGACCACTGTGGCGAGTATAGGAACAGAGGCCCCGCAGCCTGAGCAGACGTACGCTTGGAGACGCGTCGGCCTGACCCTCGTTGCTATGCGACGGGCGTGCGGCCGCCGGTGGCTGGCAGCGTTGCGCCGCTTCGGAATGCAGCGCCGCGCCGCGCCGTGGCCGTGGGGACCCGACGCTGCCCGCCATCCACTGTACACTGCACTGTGCTAGCGACGGGAAAAGTAAAACCGATACCGGTGTTTTAGATCTGAGTAACCGACAATTTTAGTTATTAGTTTGGGTGTTTTTATTTTTTACTAATAACCGGATAAAAAAACGGAAAAATCAGGTAGCCATAGCAGCATTGCTAAAAGTTTTCGTTCTTAAATAAACCTCTTTTAAAGAACGAGTGACTTTTTTCGTAAAATTTGCATTGCTTTGAAATATTGCGTTATTATAGAGAATGGGAAAAATGATCACTGCCATTTTAATAACAATCCCGACAGAAACGAGCATCAAATACATGACGTAAGAATTGGTGCAACGTTGCTGAGACAGTAATGTACCTGTTACCATGTGGCGTGGTCTACTGAATGGAACGCATGTACATGCAGCGTGCAACACTTGCCCTATCTTTCAAGATTCTCACTATCGTCGTCCGACACCAGCTGTATTACAGAACGGCACCATCTCTAGTTTAGAAGGATTTTACCAAGATCAGTATCAATGAAGCACACTGCTCCATTTGGTTTAAAAGATTAAAAACGGGAGGAGCCACGACTAACTCGTGACATAATATAGAGAGAAAACTTAACTGTTCATTCATAGTTACAATAAGAACACAAAGTGGCTATGTCTACATAATGTCGTTTTCAGCAGTGCTAGTTCTGCAAGGTTCGCAGGAGAGCTTCTGTAAAGTTTGGAACGTAGGAGACGAGGTACTGGCAGAAATAAAGCTGTGAGGACGGGGCGTGAGTCGTGCTTGGGTAGCTCAGATGGTAGAGCACTTGCCCGCGAAAGCCAAAGGTCCCGAGTTCTAGTCTCGGTCCGGCATACAGTTTTAATCTGTCAGGAAGTTTCATATCAGCGCACACTCCGCTGCAGAGTGAAAATCTTATTCTGGATGTCTTTATTTGCTTGTATCCCTTACAAACGGACAAATTAACACGAAAAATAGAGTCCCTCAATCTCATTTTTCGCCCTTTAACAATAACTATTCGTAATGTCCAAATATTGGTGTGACCATCGATTACAACATGATTTTTGAGCGGAGTTTCAAAAAGATTAGAATCAATAGGAGAATTCAGGTTAATTTTTGTAGTATTTATCACTAACAACTTTTTGAGAAAAGCAACGAACGATGCACAGACTGTTTTCTTTTATTTGCCTATTTAATTTAATATTTTGATTCTGTGTATCTTGAAAGATAGAGAGTCAAAATTAAATTTTTGAATCTTTGTTCAATTTCTACGCTTATTATAGGAAATGGGAGGAATAAAAAACAGAAAGTAGGTTATTTCAGAAGCCGATTATTTTGAACGGCTTTATCAATGCTGTCAAACCGATATAACCGAAAACCGGTTGTTTCAGCGATAATAACCATCCCAACATTGTACCTGGTAACTGGACAGAAGTGTACTCGCATCCCACGTTGATTTTATTTCACTTTTAGTCGCTCCAGTTTCCATGGAACTCGCCTTGCCAAATCTATTTAATCATCAACCAAGTCGGTTCATAAATTTTTGTTCATTTATTCGTTTCGAATCTTTGGGATCGCAAGACTTCTTCACTACGCTTTCTTTATTCCCAAAACTTCTTCTTTCTCTCGTTCTTCCTGTCTGTTTCTGTATCGTAGTTTTGATTCTAGTTTCCGTAAGCACCACCTCTTTATTCAGACAGTGCACAGAGTAGACAATAAAGAGTAACCTGTGAGAAATTTGGAAAAGGATTTGAAGTTCACAGAGAAGAAGTAGTAATCAGGATTTGACGATACCGTGACAGTTCTGTCACAGGCGGCAAAGGGCTTGAATGATCAGCTAACGGAATGAATAGAGTTTTGTGAAGTGGTTACGGGATGAACATCAAAAAAAGTAAAGGAAGGATTTCGGAATGTAACCGAATTGCATTGTGCTGATGATGAGGGAAATGAAGCTCTAAAAATAGTAGGCGATATTTGCTATTTGGGGAGCAAAATAAGAGGCGACCGCAGAAGATGTAGATTGGCATTTGCAGGAAGGGCTTCTCTTAAAAATAGGGATACACCCACTAACAATGACTTAAATAACAGGTTACATTTTCTAAAAGGATTTTGCTGGACAGTAGCATTATGTGGAAGTGAAACATGAGCGATAGACAGTACACGCAGTAAGATGATATAGGTTTTTGAAATGTGGAGCTAAGAAGGGTGCTGAAGACCCGGTAACTAATAAAGAGTTACTGAGAAGAACACGAGATTAAAAAAAACTTTGCAGTGCAACTTGACCGAAATTAGATATACACTGATAGAACACATGCTGAGGTACGAGTTAATTTGGTAATGGAGGGGAAGAAGTGTGGAGGGGAACCATATGGTTCTAATGCAATAATTATTCAAAGATGAAGAAGGTTGCACGGGACACAGCAGCGCAGACAGCTACATGAAACCACTCTTCAAAACGTTGTGTGATCACAACAGTCCACTATGAGCGTCCACTTTTTTTCCTTCATCGCTTATTTGGGTTTTCTCTTATTCCACTTGCTTTCCAAACCTGCTCTGCTTCAGTTATCCAGATGTTGCCTGTGGAGCATGTTGCACTGTACAACTTCGTGATAAGCGTGTTACCGTCCATCCTCATGAGGCAGCCGGCAAACCTCAGCCTTCCCTTCCGTTTTCTGCTAGAGATTGGTTCTATGTTATCATACGTTTCCCACTCGAACTTTTCGTTTTTTTTTTGTTTTTTTTTTTTTGTGCCTTCGTACGGGTCCCAAAATATTTCGTTGTGACCTATCCATTTTGCTACAGGCCCGCTTGGCCAAGTTAGTCCTCTTAAAAGTCTATAACGCCGTACTTCTGGGTGTCGACATATTATAACGTCGAATTTTGCTTTGCTCGATCTGTTCGTCTTTTCATCGATTGTTTCTACGAAAGATCGTCGATTGTGCATTATCTGGGCCCGGTTTATTGTGCTCTTTTTCGCCCGTAGCTTGTCTGTTCAAGTTTTCTTCGAGCTACCGCAAGCCGCGTACATTTTCCATCACTGGACCTTCATCCAATCTTCCAGTGTTGGTCTCTGCTGTCAATACCTTACTCTTACTGTATTCTATCTACAGGCCAGCATTCATTGCTAGTTGATCAAGGTTTTCCAGTGCCGTTTTGCATCTTCTTTGTTGTCTTGTTGCAATGTCATACCACCGGAAAAGGCTAGGCAGCCTATTGTCGTGTATGTCACTCTATACATAATTACCACAATACTGATTTAAAAATTAAAATAGATCACACGAATACAAGACACAAGACGTAGTGTACATAAATACGCACACAATACCTAAAGGTTGGAAGAAACTCGTGTATAGAACAAAAGGAGTGTGTCACAAGCAGGCATTCAACTTAGAAATGAAAACATGGCGCGAACCCTTCACATTATTCAGCTGCGCTAGAAGCCTGTTCAAACCATAACCTGCAGACATAGGCTGACATTTCTGTACACTAAGAATGGTTGCCAGCACGCCTGACACCTCTGCACCACACTGGACGATCTGGCTGTCAGCATTCCTTCTTACAGGGCAGAAACAGACGGCGCTCTGGTAGCTATGCCGCTACGCTGTCTGTTGGCGGACGACGTTGAAAGCGTCATCAGTTCATACAATATATCACAGGTGGAATGTGCCCTCATCGGATCAAAATCGACGTCGTCTTCCCAGGTACACTAATTTCTTTTTCCGGCAATGTAGATCATGACATTGCCCTTTGCAAGGTTTGAATTATCACCGTGGTTTACGAGATCGGAAAAAGAACCCCCCCCCCCACGTTTGATATGATAGATAGAGCTTATCGTCACGTACCACTGTCGCTTCTCATTGTCCACATACACATCTCTCTCTCTCTCTCTCTCTCTCTCTCTCTCTCTCTCTCTATGCCGGCCGGAGTGGCCGTGCGGTTCTAGGCGCTAGAGTCTGGAGCCGAGCGACCGCTACGGTCGCAGGTTCGAATCCTGCCTCGGGCATGGATGTGGGTGATGTCCTTAGGTTAGTTAGGTTTAATTACTTCTAAGTTCTAGGCGACTGATGACCTCAGAAGTTAAGTCGCATAGTGATCAGAGCCATTTCTCTCTCTCTCTCTCTCTCTCTCTCTCTCTATCTATCTATCTATCTATCTATCTATCTATCTCTTTCACACACACAGAGGCACGGACACCCAAGTGCGCTCTTCTCCATCCTGTAGTGCCTTGCTATATATCAGAAGGTACAAATTTTGCAACTCTTTTAAACTGACTTTTCTTTGCTAACGAGTAATACCTAATGACCAGTATTAATGCATTATCTTCCTTAGGTTTCCGTAAGTCTTAGGTCCGCAGTACATTTTAGTTATCGAATGCACTCGGTTCCCCATGGCTTTGCCTGTGGCAGGGCCATTCAAGTCCACTCGCATCCAAGTGATAAACACTTGCTTAACCAGAGCCGACGGACTGCTATACTCACACTTGTTGGCAGAATCGACTACAGTGCTTGCCGTGACTACGTGGGAATGATCCTCTTTGTCTGAGTTGCAAATGCTTGGCGGGTTAGATACCGCCACAAGTTGACTCAAAGCATGATATCGTAGGAGCTAACCAAGGGAATTACAAAAGTAAACAATTTCCAGAGATGCAGTATCATTGGCGGTGAATGTTATTCTCGTCTTTTAGAGAAGACAGCAGTATTTAGTTTCCAAACGAAATACCGGGTGCGGTACTTCCAAGAAAGCTCTTCATTTGTATTTGACGTAAAAGTATGATGTGTTCGGCTATAGTGATTATTAGATCATATTGTTCAAGTAGCTCTGAGCACCATGGGACTTAACATCTGAGGTCATCAGTCCCCTAGAACTCAGAACTACTTAAGCCTAACTAACTTAAGGACATCACACACATCCATGCCCGAGGGAGGATTCGAACCTGCGACCGTAGCGGTTGCGCGGTTCCAGACTGAAGCGCCTAGAACCGCTCGGCCATAGCGGCCGGCGTTCATATTGTGATAACGCAATTTGGCGAATACTTTGTTTGTATTTGTGTACGCTGCGAGCTGATGTTACACTTTGTCCTGTTTACGTCACACGCTGCTTCTTTCGCAGCGACACTTGTGAGCAACTTTGGTCGGCTGCCGGTGTTGTGTACGGCGGATGCAGCTTCGGGCCTCACCGCGGACGGAGTATCGGCCGGCGGCTTGCTCTTATTGGCCGTGACCCTTGGCGGCCGGGCCGCGTCGTCACGCTTCACGGGGCAGTGTGTGGCTGCTGATTGAGTGTGGCGCCAGCAGGGTGGACGCGCTAGGAGCACAATCTCAGAACCAGCTTATTTCGTTGCGGGCGAGGCCTATCCGTTGCGCTTCACCTGACTAGAAAGCTACAACTCGTTTCGCTGCCGCAAGATTTCAGTTGCTGCGATCCCGTAGCTGGATACCAGTATGGAGCACAGTCTGCGAAGTTCCGATCCCGTGCGTCTCTTGATTGCTTCGTTCATGGATCTTGGTCGTGTCGGGTAATCTGTTTCGTTCTGAAGTAGTACCTGCACGTTGACACAATAGCTATTGTTTTCCTGTCCGCCCCTGGTAGAAAGTGGTCAGCGCTACAAAATAACAATCATGAGGGCCTGGGTTCGATTCCCGGCTGGGTCGGAGACTTTCTCCGCTCAGCGACTGGGTGTTGTGTTGTCCTAATCAAAATCATTTCATCCCCATCGACGCGCAAGTCGCTGAAGTGGCGAACGGTCTACCAGACGGGAGGCCCTAGTCACACGACATTTACATTTATTGTGTTCCTGTTTGGTGGCGGTAATGTAGCACGTATTTTATACAGATAAACACTCGCAAGTTACTTTTTAACGCGAAATTAATTGTCAAACTGAGAAGAAGTCTTAATAGGAAAAGCGTATGTGAAAAAATTTGCCCTACTTTCATAATACTTAATACTGTGGTGCCCAGAACGAAGAACAATTATGTTCGTCTTAAAATACGAGAGGCGTTCAATAAGTAACGCAACACTTTTTTTTTTTCTTAAAGCCAGTTGGTTTTATTCAGGATTCCAGTATACCATATTTAATCACCACTAATTTGGCTATAAAATCCTATTTTTCACAGAGCGAGGTGGCACAGTGGCTAGGACACTGGACTCTCATTCGGGAGGACCGTTCAATCCCGCGTCCATCCATCCTGATTTAGGTTTTCCGTGATTTCCCTAAATCGCTCCAGGCAAATGCCAGGATGGTCCCTTTGAAAGGGCACAGCCGACTTCCTTCCCCGTCCTTACCTACTTCGATGAGACCGATGACCTCGCTGTCTGGTCTCCTTCCCCAGAAACAACCCAACCTATTTTTCAACGTAATCTTCGTCCAATGCGATGGCTTTACACCACCTTACTGGGAGGGCATGTATGCCCGTACGGTACCACTCTACTGATCGACATCGCAGTTAGCGTCTTGTTGCATCAATAACCTCCCCATCATTCACGTACTGCTTCCCGTCGAGTCCGTCCTTAACTGGGTTAGACAGATGGAAGTCGGAAGGAGTGAAATCCTGGCTCTAGGGTGGACGAGGAGGGACAGTCCAATGAAGTTTTGCGAGGCGCTCTCGGGTGCGCGGACTTCTGTGAGGCCTTGCGTTGTCATGCAGAAGGAGAAGTTCCTTTGCTTTTTCTGGCGACGAACACGTTAAAGTCGTTTCTTCAATTTCCTGAGGTTAGCACAATACACTTCCGAGTAGATCTTTGCACCGTGAGGGAGGACATCAAACAGAATAACTCCTTCGGAGTTCCAGAAGACCGCCGCCAAGGCTTTGCCGACTGAGGACGCGACTTTGAACTTTTCCTTCGTAGCTGAGCCAGAGCTCTGTGCGGTCGACCGGCGCGAGGGAGATCGGACAGGACTGCGCGTCCGTGTGGCGATGACAGACTCCTCGCCCAACGAGTCACCGTGCTTTTCTTCACTGCCAGGTTTCCATAGACATTCTGCATGCACCTGTAAATATCAACGATGCTGTCGTTTTCCGCCAAAAGAAACTCGACGAAAGCTGTCTGCTTGGAACGCCCCTCCGTTACAGACAACATTTTAAATGCTGTGTATAGCTCCGCCCCACCTATCGGAAGTTGATGAAACTTCAGCGCCTGAAGAGGGTATGTTCCACGATGTCCCGCAACAAATTACGTATTTTTTCAACCGAAATTGGCCGAGAAAAAAAGTGTAGCATTACATACTGAACGCAGTTCGTGTGTTATCGCAATAAAGAAACCTGACAGATATTTGAGCTGGAGTAAAAAAAATTGGAGAAGTGAGTTAACAGAGGAGATAACGAATCTAATTTTAATATTTGTACAGTTTTCGCAGTACAGTCTATGCGAACTCTAGGAAGAACAAAATACAAATGATGTACACTCCACATGGGGATCAAGCCAGAGATCGACATGACTACTATAACTCTTTTTTTTACTTATTGTTTGAGTCACCAACCTTCCGACAAGTTCTTGCGCGCTGTGGCTCCCTCTAATACCATGGAAGTTGCTCTTGCATGTCTTAAGTACATGTTCTAATAAGCTGTCCGTTCTTGTAGCTAGCACAAGAGCCCACTGTGCTTTTGCGGATCCCTCCCGCAGTCTAAAAGGCCAAAACAGGACTTTTCTGCATCCTGTCTGAGAGCACCAAATAAGCCGACACTTACAATGCTCGTACAGTGATACACACAAGCTATTACACAGTTTACAGATAATGCAACTTTGCTTCGCAGTGTAGGAGAATTTATAGCTTCCGCGTGGCCCATCCACGACCAGTCGCGAGACTCAGACCAGGAAAAAAAATCTTTCTCTCGTAACGAACGTCGTTTTATCAGCAGACTGCACGCTGAATGTGACAGTAGGTTTTCATTTTGTAGGTTTAGAAACTGCCCGAAAACAACCGACGCAGGCACTTTCTATCAGTACCAATATTCCTGTAGCTATGGTTTCCCAGAAGATATAGCATTCCGCCATTGGGGCCTCGTTTGGATATTAATTGCTCTTGTGAGAGGATTTCCGCATTGAATCTCCCCAAAAAGCCTCCAGAATTGGGCTATAACAGCTGAGCGACAGACAGCTGACGCTGACCAAAAGTATGTGAGCCAACTGTGCAAGTGTACATCATACTCTCCTCCTACGAGGAAGAGAACGATACAGTGTTGAGTATTGGGTTACAGTGACAAACTGGCTGTTAAAAGTCTTATCTGATCATCCAATTCAGCTGCTCTGCATTTTCTGTGGTTCTTTCAACAACACTATGGCTGAAACTTCCTGGCAGATTAAAACTGTGTGCCCGACCGAGACTCGAACTCGGGACCTTTGCCTTTCGCGGGCAAGTGCTCTACCAACTGAGCTACCGAAACACGACTCACGCCCGGTACTCACAGTTTTACTTCTGCCAGTACCTCGTCTCCTACCTTCCAAACTTTACAGAAGCTCTCCTGCGAACCTTGCAGAACTAGCACTCCTGAAAGAAAGGATATTGTGGAGACATGGCTTAGCCACAGCCTGGGGGATGTTTCCAGAATGAGATTTTCACTCTGCAGCGGAGTGTGCGCTGATATGAAACTTCCTGGTAGATTAAAACTGTGTGCCCGACCGAGACTCGAACTCGGGACCTTTGCCTTTCGCGGGCAAGTGCTTGGTAGAACACTTGCCCGCGAAAGGCAAAGGTCCCGAGTTCGAGTCTCGGTCGGGCACACAGTTTTAATCTACCAGGAAGTTTCATATCAGCGCACACTCCGCTGCAGAGTGAAAATCTCATTCTGGGAACACTATGGCTGATCCCCGACTTCTTCCCTGAGTAATTATATCACTGCTCAGTCAGCAGTCACCTGTGATCTTTATCTCGACGATTCAGTGCTCTTCATCGTCCTCTCCGTTGTCTCCACATGCCAAGAACCCATCAACTCGCATCATGCCTCCTTTGGGTTCTTCTTCTCAGGGAATTTCAAGGTGCTTTGAACGGATATTGAACGCCTACGAAAGATATGTTAGTGACTGACCTCATTTCCATTTTCACCATTTTGTCCGAGATACGTGCGAAATTTCCATACACTTTCTGTGCTTTACAGTCTCGTCATCTTACACAGGTCCTGCAGTACTACTTCTCGACCTCAACACTCAACTTAACAGCACAGCACAGCAGTAACGGAGTCCACCAATCAGAGAACTTAGTGACTTATCTTTAGATGACAGTGCCTCACCTACATGTGTTAAAACATTGTTTTTGTACTCACCCTGTATCCCACGACAAGTATGCGCCCTCACTTCCTGTCAAACCTTTCTCGTTTTCCAAAATCCCTGCCTGGGGCAGACTTATGGATTTCTCGCTCCTCGCTACGCCTTCTCTACACCTTCTATCCTGTGGGACAATATTCTCCTGTTCGTCGCTATATGCCTCTCCAAGAAACAACTAGAATAAGACAAGAGAGATATGTGAGTAAAGAAACACATAGGCAGTCACTTAATATGCGAATTCAATAGTCGAGAAAATCGCCAATATTACGATGCACTGTACAGTGGCTTGCGGACTATAGAAGCGGATGTACCCTTCATCAAATTAGCATTTTCTGATACATCACCACCACAAGCACACCATCTCTACAACTAGTAGTAGTAGTGGTGGTGGTGGTGGTGGTGGTGGTGGTGGTGCCATATTATAATTATTGCCTCAGCTAAGTCCCATAAGATTTCACACACATTTGAACATATTATTGCCTATTAATATCATTATTATTTAGGAATGAAAGGTAACTTCTATGAAGAAATGACGAAAGACTCTATTAACCACTATTAATAATTTACAAGTATTATTTTTTAATAAAAGTGAAACGCAAAAACACTTGTATATGGCCGCGCGGGATTATCCGAGCGGTCTCAGGCGCTGCAGTCATGGACTGTGCGGCTGGTCCCGGCGCAGGTTCGAGTCCTACCTCGGGCATGGGTGTGTGTGTGTTTGTCCTTTGGATAATTTAGGTTAAGTAGTGTGTAAGCTGAGGGACTGATGACCTTAGAAGTTAAGCCCCATAAGATTCACACACATTTGAACTTGTATATGTGAAGGCTTGGTCCAGTGTAAGAGAGAGCCACTCGAAGGTCCTAATCCGTCCTCTTTAAATAAAGGAGGAAAATATAAATATCTAAGTATTAGCAGCTAAAAGTGTCCGAAGAACGCTCTCTCTCTCTCTCTCTCTCACTCACTCTCACTCTCCTCCCCTCCCCTTTTCCCCCCTCCAGTCCCCTCCCCCCCCTCCCCGCCCCGCCCCACCCCTCCCCCCCTCCCCGCCCCGCCCCACCCCTCCCCCCCTCCCCGCCCCGCCCCGCCCCTCCCCTCCCCTCCCCCCCCTCCCCGTCAGCTCAATCGTATACAGCTACAACACTCCTGGTTTCGCCTGAAGCGATTTTGAGGAAACCGTAATTGCCGGAGAGGAAGCTAGCGCCAACCACTGCGTCGCATCGCTCCGATATTTAATTTATTTGATGTCCGAGAGAAATCATGTTGCGCTTCACCTTTTGTTTTTCCTTTCGGCACAGTACTTTTTTTTGCGTTTCTGCGGCTCCCAATTCTCTTCAAACCATAATACTCTGCCTGTTTCGATTGAATGAATTGAAATGTTTTCACTTTCCTTTTTCTCCTCTGAACGCTACTTCGGTTTTAATTGAATTGCTGTCGCAATTGAATTATACTGTCTGCACAACGCGACGGCAGAGAGTCGATCGCCTTTCTTCTAATATTTCATGCAAACGGAATTCTCTCTACTTTTCCGTATAAATTTACTGAGCGAGAAAGAGTATTCAGAACATTCCTCGTTCAGTTGTTTGCCTTTGGAAAAATATTCACCCGTTCGTAAACAAGCATTTCGCGCAAAATGGCTGACGACACTAAAATATTAAGACAAGAGTAGTTATGTAAGCGCATTTTCTTGTTTTAGTCGCCTGTTTTTGCCCCGTACCCAGAGCTCCAAGGAGAAAAAAATGGCTCTGAGCACTATGGGACTTAACATCTATGGTCATCAGTCCCCTAGAACTTAGAACTACTTAAACCTAACTAACCTAAGGACATCACACACATCCATGCCCGAGGCAGGATTCGAACCTGCGACCGTAGCAGTCGGCTCCAAGGAGATCTGAAGACCAACTGTTGTTGGTTAACCATGGTGAAAGGATGTTAGGGAGCATCCATCATTATAGGGAAATAGTCGATTACATTTGCCACAACTTCTATATGTTGAAGTAGATTTTCCGCAAACATAGCAATGGAAATAAAAGTCAGGAACTGTATAAGCTAGTAGCGTGAGTTACGATTTACGTTGGCTGAGACCGAACATGAAAGAAAGAAATGCAAACACTGTCTGAGTCAGTATTTATATTGAATCGCATTATTGGTTTCAACCTTTCGTTCCACACATGGCACTATGGCCACACAAACGAAGAATTTACACTAACCAATCAATTCAACTGCCCTTTGGTGTCCATTGCCGTCTCTGGCAGAATTACAGTGTCATCGGCAAACCTCAAAGATTGCCCGCGAAAGGCAAACGTCTCGAGTTCGAGTCTCGTTCCGGCACACAGTTTTAATCTGTCAGGAAAGTTTCATAATGTCTGAAAGAACAGATGCCATTGGTGACCATGCAGCTCTCTAGAATTAAATAATAATTGAATCAAGACCTTAAGCTGTCGACAGGCGTTGATATACATCAACGGGGACAGTTGAAAATGTGTGTCCCGACCGGGACTCGAACCCGGGATCTCCTGCTTACATGGCTGACGCATCTGAGCCACTTAGGGCACAGAGGATAGTGTGATTGCAGAGATTTATACCTTGCACGCTCCCCTTGAGACCCACATTCCCAACTTAATGTCACACACTATTGGGAGGAGCACTACCAATGTAGTGTGTGGACATTAAGTTGGGAATGTGGGTCTCACGGGGCGCGAGCAAGGGATAAATGCCAGCAGTCGCACTATCCTCTGTGCCCTCGGTGGCTCAGATGGATAGAGCGTCTGCCATGTAAGCAGGAGATACCGGGTTCGAGTCCCGGTCAGGGCACACATTTTCAACTGTCCCCGTTGATGTATATCAACTCCTGCCGACAGCTTAGGGTCTTCATTTTGAATGGGACGTGTTTGGTCATCCACCATACAGCCCGGATTTGGCGCCGACCGTCTACCACCTCTTCCTAGCAATGGAGACATGGCTTGCTGCACAACGCTTTGATGCTGACGCTGAAGTGATTTCTGCGGAGGCTATACTGAAAAGCTTCTCACAGTGTGACCAGAGCCTCACTTTAAATGACGACTATGTAGAGAAATAGCTTAATAATGTACCTTTAAAATGTAGACAGTAAAATTTGGATTTTCTATGCTATAAATTTTTTGTTTCAAAACGTTTGTTACTTTCTGGAGAGCCCTCTTATATGACGCTCATTTGCTTTCAATCGCTTATTTTCAAGCTGCAGTAGTCAGTAGGTGTTGAGTGTTAAATGTTTTGACTGTGAAGTTTAGTTGACGGATAAACTTTGGCGGTTGTATTGGCTGCCGTCTGATCTGGTGCGGGGGTTGGTGCTTCTGGGGGGGCGGCGGCGCGCTACTTGGCGGGGGAGGCGCAGGTGGCGCTTCTTCCCCGCGGCTCCCGGGCCTCCCGTTCTGACGTCCCGACGCGGCGCGCCGCCTGGGAAATGCGATTACGCGTGGTCAGATTTTCCGCTCGCTCGCCCGCCGCCGCCTAACGCGATTTCCCTGGGAGATGAGTTACGGCGCGCACCTTGCCCCCTAGCCGCTCGGCTGCCCCGTTCTCAGGAAACGAGGCTCCTCTCCCTCCTGTCCCTTTCCCTCCCACTTCCGCCTGCCCGCGCTTCGCCTATTACCTGGAGGCGCGTACACGTAATGCGACAAATTCAGCGGCGCCGTCGCCTCACCTCGTTTCCCAAAACCATCAGCGTTTGATGAAGCACTCAACGTCTTACGGCAGCTCACTCCTCACGACGGCACCTCTTCTCAGACTCGAAGAATGTTAACTGAGAAATGCAGTTACGGCAGCCGAAACAGTTTGTTAGTTAGTTACACTCGTTTTTAATTTTGAATTTCATTCTTCATGTAACAAGAGAAGTTGTAAAGGAGAATAACGGCTGTCTTAACACTGAGAGTGGAAACGGCACAATAGTGCGAGAAGTGGAAGAAGTGCGAGAGGGGGATAGAAGTCTCTCGATAACTCTTTACCAGGGTAAGCGACTGGTTGATGTGAGATCTGCTAAGGGGAGGTTTACTATCTTTGGCCCGAAAAAAGCATGTTCTTTGAGAATTTTTTTCTCTGAATGTATTATAGATATCAATGTCAAATTTGGTCAAAATGTTCATTGATATTTCCTCTGCAAACTGAAATTTCTTCGACCGGAAATGTCGAAGAGCAAAGGCGGAAGTGCCGTCTGCACGAAACAAAATTTCGAAGTAGACCTCCATGCGCAGTGTGTCACAGGTCAGCCGCCTGGTCTGAAATCAAAACTGAGTCGACGTTAGCGAAGTATATAAGATTCACTAGGAGTTGTACTTCACGTTAGTTATTTGGACCATAGGAAACAAAATGGCGGCCATTTGCAAAAATAGGGTTTGTGTCATCGATTTTTCGACTTCGTCAGCCAAGTAAAAATATTTATAGTTGATGGATCGAAATAAAAGTGCTACAACTCCTAGACAATTTAGTTAGCTTCATCGGAAACAAAGAATCATGCCACTCGGTTCAGTAGATTTGAAGTTACCATGCCGCGCGATAAAAAAAAAAAAATCGTTTCGTGAAAAACGCGTTTGAAGTTTTGACTACATATAAATGCAATATTATGCAACTTACGTTCAATCTGCTATTCTAGGTCCAAAAAATAGTCCTTCCTCTTCCTCATAGAGGGCGTTCTGCTCGATCTGGACCATCCTGCGCTGCTACAGAGCCGCTCGTACGGCCGGTGACAAGCTGTTTTCGGCCGCTTGAATCCGGTGGTCGTCCGAATGCTTGGCGAACTGCGTCGAATAGTGCCCCAGGGTGACGTCCATCGTTGTCATGGTCTTCAGAATTGCGGAATATCCTTCGTTGAAGCTGCTCACTGCCAGGAAAGTCGCAATCTCCATAGTCTGCGCACCAGAATGCAAATGCTTGGGGGCTAACTTCCAAACACACGCGTTCAAACGGTCATTTGAATTTAGTGTGTTTCCTCCCAAGCAACGGTAGAATAACTCGCCCTCCGAAAGAGCATCGTAGGTCGGATGAATGACTTTCTGAACTTCTTTGGAGAGCGGCTGGTCGTGTTGATATTCGTCCAGATGTCCGGTAGCCTCTGCAATGCGCCACTTGCACCAACTAGTTTCCCCATCTGGACAATTTTCATGTTGTGGGTGGTCATCCGTCGAACACTTATGGAAATACGTTGCCCAAATTGTCATCTTCATCTGTTCCACCGAATTGGAATGCCGTCGGATTGCCAAGCCGTAGTATGTCGTAAGCTCCTTGATCACTTTATCAGCTTTAGTCATGGGAAAGCACATAGAATAATTTTTCGCGGGTACAAAGTCGAAATTCCCGAAAAAACTGGTGCGTGAAAAACGCCGATTTCAGGCAGGTGCATATTTTTTTGTTCAACCGCGAATAACAAACATTTCCGTTCCGTATTCGGAAAAACCGTTTCAGGTGTGGATTCTAAACACTTTTATGGATCCAAAATTGCAATTTTTAAAAAATCGATTTTTTTAACTAAAAGATAGTAAACCTCCCCTTAAGGCATCCAGCTACTGGAATGTTTCTGTAATGAGCAGTAGAGGAGGAAAACAGTAGTGGCAACCAAAAAGTGTAGGGAATGTCACAAAGGCATGGAAAAATTAGGAACGGATAGAAAAATACCGAAATGTTTAAACCAGGTCAGTGATTGATGACTTTAAAAAAAATCAAGTGCACAACACATTGCTATATCGGCCATGATCATTATGATCATCTTTCTCTAGCTCCGGTTACTCATAACTGCCCCACAAGCGATCACCTGTCACTCTGACTTTGTTGTGCCTGTGTTTTTGGCGTTTATTTCCTCCATGCCCATGTCGGTCTTCATAATTTCCAGCCATCGTTACGCTGGCTCTCCTCCTTCCAGCTGTAACGTTACCCGTATTTAGGCGTTCTGATCTGCCGCAAAGTATTGGTACGAGGTAAGATAAATTTGTTGTACGACTGAAGTCTAGCGGGCCCAGGTCTCAGGGCTGTTCCGGGTAGGTGGCCGGTACGCTGGAGTCCAGGTACAAAGTTGGCAGTGTCGCCGGAAATGGGGAAGATCCCAGTACGGGGAATTCCGACGGCTGTCATTCGCATAGCCTTCGTGCAGTAGATAGTGCTCCAAGACATGGCGCAGTGTCAGACTAGCTGAAAGGTAGCGTCTTGCAGCCCTTTGAGAGTCCATAATAATTCACATCAAGTACTAAAGCAAATCTGACGGCATCGCCGATGTCAGATAGACACACATCCAGCGACACAATATTTCAGTATCTTTAAAACAACAGTAGTACATACACTCATGGAAATGGAAAAAAGAACACATTGACACCGGTGTGTCAGACCCACCATACTTGCTCCGGACACTGCGAGAGGGCTGTACAAGCAATGATCACACGCACGGCACAGCGGACACACCAGGAACCGCGGTGTTGGCCGTCGAATGGCGCTAGCTGCGCAGCATTTGTGCACCGCCGCCGTCAGTGTCAGCCAGTTTGCCGTGGCATACGGAGCTCCATCGCAGTCTTTAACACTGGTAGCATGCCGTGAAAGCGTGGACGTGAACCGTATGTGCAGTTTACGGACTTTGAGCGAGGGCGTATAGTGGGCATGCGGGAGGCCGGGTGGACGTACCGCCGAATTGCTCAACACGTGGGGCGTGAGGTCTCCACAGTACATCGATGTTGTCGCCAGTGGTCGGCGGAAGGTGCACGTGCCCGTCGACCTGGGACCGGACCGCAGCGACGCATGGATGCACGCCAAGACCGTAGGATCCTACGCAGTGCCGTAGGGGACCGCACCGCCACTTCTCAGCAAATTAGGGACACTGTTGCTCCTGGGGTATCGGCGAGGACCATTCGCAACCGTCTCCATGAAGCTGGGCTACGGTCCCGCACACCGTTAGGCCGTGTTCCGTTCACGCCCCAACATCGTGCAGCCCGCCTCCAGTGGTGTCGCGACAGGCGTGAATGGAGGGACGAATGGAGACGTGTCGTCTTCAGCGATGAGAGTCGCTTCTGCCTTGGTGCCAATGATGGTCGTATGCGTGTTTGGCGCCGTGCAGGTGAGCGCCACAATTAGGACTGCATACGACCGAGGCACACAGGGCCAACACCCGGCATCATGGTGTGGGGAGCGATCTCCTACACTGGCCGTACACCACTGGTGATCGTCGAGGGGACACTGAATAGTGCACGGTACATCCAAACCGTCATCGAACCCATCGTTCTACCATTCCTAGACCGGCAAGGGAACTTGCTGTTCCAACACGACAA
Organism: Schistocerca serialis cubense; assembly: GCF_023864345.2. NCBI lineage: Eukaryota > Metazoa > Arthropoda > Insecta > Orthoptera > Acrididae > Schistocerca > Schistocerca serialis. The sequence continues at coordinate 154,580,480 of NC_064638.1, read as the reverse complement.
TGCACGTCCGCATGTATCCCGTGCCACCCAACGTGCTCTAGAAGGTGTAAGTCAACTACCCTGGCCAGCAAGATCTCCGGATCTGTCCCCCATTGAGCATGTTTGGGACTGGATGAAGCGTCGTCTCACGCGGTCTGCACGTCCAGCACGAAGGCTGGTCCAACTGAGGCGCCAGGTGGAAATGGCATGGCAAGCCGTTCCACAGGACTACATCCAGCATCTCTACGATCGTCTCCATGGGAGAATAGCAGCCTGCATTGCTGCGAAAGGTGGATATACACTGTACTAGTGCCGACATTGTGCATGCTCTGTTGCCTGTGTCTATGTGCCTGTGGGTCTGTCAGTGTGATCATGTGATGCATCTGACCCCAGGAATGTGTCAATAAAGTTTCCCCTTCCTGGGACAATGAATTCACGGTGTTCTTATTTCAATTTCCAGGAGTGTATTTCACAGGGAATAAACATACTCGCAGTCAACTTCTGAATTAACAACTTTTAAATGCTTCATGCAGTTTCAGCATTGCGATATCTCAGATGGTAGCATTTCACGATAGCTTTCGTCCCTGGAAGCTACTCATCTGTATCTGTGTATATTGACTCACGACGTCTTTTATAACCTTTTGTTACGTAATGTTTGTCAGTACACTGTATTCTTCACATTTACAGAGAAAATGTACTCAACATAAATGCCTCATATTTTGCCACACTTGTCTATTTATGAACAGTTTACTATTTTGCTAGTAACATTATTCACATGTTGATTGCAAGAGTTGTTAAAAAACTGTACTAATTTACAAGCGGTCAATCGCATGTGTTACTGAATGCCACAATAGAAAAGAGAACCAAAAGATGCTTCTGTCAAGAAGGCATAAATAAGTATTTAAGCAATATTTAACGACAATTTATTCTCGTTTAAGGTGAACGCATTTGCACAAGAATACTAGCTCCTTTATTTATGAAAAATCCTTTATTTGTAATTATTGTAAATGTTTTGAATTTAACCAAATGCACATGACATTTCTTTATCTAAACATTGATGTAATTTATTTGTTTAGCTTGGAAAGTGCTCATGTTGATCCAGATCATGTCTGTAGAGCGTAAGAACGACGTATGTTTGGCGAGGATGGCCTTCAGCCAATGGAAAAGCTGAGAGTAGTGGAACACTACGTGAGTCAAGGGGAGACTGCGATTTCTCAAGTGAAGAGCTCAAGGGAGCGACTGTGGACATTTTATGTCGAAGCTGGAACAACACAGTCCTCCCTGTGGTTATGTGCTTGATTCAGTCGTATAGGTGTTTGCGAGAGGCGAACGGTCGCTACAATACTAACTTTATTCACTTGTGTTAAGGAAGTGAGGAGAGACATAGTATGACTTACTATTCTTTGTATTTCATGTTAATTTACGAATCATCATGTTGAACTCTGAACTGTTTTAAGCTGGTGAATATCTCATGTATTGTGATCGCGAAATGATCTTAGTCTTCACGTATCTTTGATAAATATTTAGTCTGGGGAATTCGTTACCATTCTCGTAACTCTCTCAACGTAACTTTACTGCACAATAGTATTATCCGTCTGTGTTTTAATTGAATATTGTAGGACCACTTCCCGTTTATTTGAGATGTCCTTTCTTGAATAAACATTATTCAGCGTGATTCTCTGGCGTCGACATCAATTACAGATATTAGAATGGAACCCTTGTTATTAAATTAATAATTTATTTTTCGTTTTATATTTTTGCGTAATTTTTTAATTCGCAAATCTAGCTAATGCATAGACCATTTGACTGCAGGATCACAACTGTGTCTCATTATTTGCAGCGAAGTGGCTGCAGGGCATGAAAGCAGAAGTGCACGGCTCGATCCTATTTTCTATTTCTTTTCTTTTCTATTTCTTTTCTTTTCTATTATTTTTAAGCAGAGCCTACACAGGCGAAGTACCTAAAGTACGAGTAACCACAGGTAAAGAAGCAACTGGTTTGCTCTTATGGGATGCTGTTAGGAAGAGGAAAGGAGCAACTCAGCAGCAGTAACCGTTCTGTACCGTTGGACACTTCTTCGTGTAGTAAATTTTTGTTGTGGATAATATTGCAGACTTGGGAAAGTTTAATGCAGTTGTGTGTCCCCTGAACGTGTAAGGTGTCCACGTGTTATAATCTTTGAGTCAGTTAAAGCTACGTCTGTGCAGTTGTCCTCCAACCTAAACGACGATGTTTCGATTCTATGTTCAGACGCGATTTTCGTTTGTTGTGGTTCACAAAGACATGCCAGATGACTTACAGGCAAATTTGTTAAACGAGCTTACCTCTCCTTACCCTCTCCCCTCCCCCCCCCTCTCTCTCTCTCTCTCCCTCCCCCCCCCCTCTCTCTCCGTTTTTCGTTTAATCTGAGTAGTGCTGTCTTTAGCACGATGAATCCCTAAGAAGGTGATGATGAACAGGAAAGTTTACACCTGTCGGATGCTCTCTTCACTGAAGTGTGTTCCCAATAGAAAAAACATAATTTGGCTCAACACTTTGTTGTCAGTAACATACGAATAGAAGGAATAGAAGTGACATACGTTAATAGAATCTGTCTGTCTAAAAAAAAAAAGCGTTCGGCAACGTAAACTGGTGCAAGATACTCGAAATTATGAGAAAAATGGGGTTAAGCTATAAGGGGAAGAGTGATAATATACAATATGTATAAGAACCAAGAGGGAACGGTAAGAATAGAAGACCAAGAACGAAGTACTCAGATTAAAATGAGTGTAAGAGAGGGATGTAATCTTTCGCTCCTACTGTTCAATACGTACATCGAAAAAGCAATGATGGCAATAAAAGATCCAACTGTGGGTTTAAAACTGAAGGTTAATGAATATCAGTCCTTAGATTCGTTGATGACATTTCTATCCTCAGTGAAGTGAAGAATAATTATAGAATTTGTTAAAAAGCCCTAGGGTGTCGCTAAGCCATGTCTGTGCATGTCCTTTCTTCCAGGAGTGCTTGTCCTGCAAGTTTCGCAAGAGAATTGTGAAGTGTGGAAGGTAGGAGATGAGGTGCTGGCGGAAATAAAGCTTTGTGGACGGGTAACTCAGTCGGAGAGCACTTGGAGCGAAAGGTAAAGCTCCCGAGTTCGAGGCTCTGTGCGGCACGGCACACAGTTTTAATCCGCCAAGAAGTTTCATATCGGCACACATACTGCCGCAGAGTGAAAAATTCACTATAGAACTTGTTGAATGGAATGAAGAGTCTAAACGAGAACAATATGGATTGAGGGTGAATTGAAGAAAGACGGAAAGTAACAAGAGTAGCAGAAATGAGACGTGCAACAAATTTAACGTGAGAAGTATGCATGAGCGTATGGCATTGATGGCCGGGAGACCCCTCGCGGGGCGGTTCGGCCGCCGCTCCACAAGTTCTTTAACGCCACTACGGCGACTTGCGAGTGAATGAGAACGAAATGATGATGAAAGACACACAACACCCAGTCATCTCGAGGCAGAGAAAGTCCCTGACCCCGCCGGGAATCGAACCCGGGACCCTGTGCGCGAGAGAACGCTACCGCAAGAACACGAGCCGCGGATACATGAGAAGTGATGACCACGAAGTAGTCGAAGTTGAAAAATTCTACTATCTTGCCAGTGCGAGCAGTTAAGTACAGAAAGGTGGTGTTATGGTATGGCGGTGTTCTTCGCGTTTGGTGTATGGTCGCAGTGTTGCGCTGCAGCAAACGCTAAATGCGAAAGAAGAGGAACAGTTCAGAGGCGATAATGGTCTATATCAACATAACAACGCACCCTGTCACAAAGCAGCATCTGTGAGCCAATGGCTTGAGGACAACGACGTTCGTGAAATGAGCTGGGCTGCCCAGGGTCACGACCTGAACAAAGTGGATCACCTGTACCCAGTTGATCACTTTTGGGATGAGTGAGAAAGTCGATTTCGTTCCAGACCCCTGCCTTCTCTGGTTTTGTCTCTCAGGAAATCTTTGACTGCAATTCCATCACAGACACCTCATTGAAAGTGCCCACCCACCTCGACCACGTTTGACCAGACAGCGTATGTTGATGTAGAAATGTGCAGCTGGTCCACAGAGTGCGGTTGGGAACGTTCCCCGGGCGTGTAGGGAGGAGAGAGACCGGCCTCCAGAGCTGACTTCTTCGCCGCCTGCTGTGGCGTGCGACCACGGCGCGGTTCGGCTCGGCACGCGAGCCCAGCCGTCGCTGCTGGGCCGCTGCTATTGATTGCTGGCGAGCGCCCAGCCGCCGGAGTGTTCCTCCGCTGCCGCGCGGCGCCGAAAGCGCTTTACGAGACAACAATAGGCGACTGGAGGCTAAAGCTTCTCTCTCCCCCCCCCCCCCCCCCCTCTTGGTCCGCACTCTCTCACCGTAAGCCGCATCGGCGAACTCTGGAATGTGTGTGTCTCAAGACCACCGTACGTAGTCATAGTCACTCAAGTGAGGCTTCCGAGACAGTTCCTCCACTTACCTACACTGCGCGCGGACAGGGTATTTCTATTGCCCTCATCATTCCATCATCATTCGTGAAAATGGCTACTTTGGACTGTGTACAGATTAGGTATTTGTACGGGCGCTGATGACCGCGCAAAAAATGGCTCTTAGCACTATGGGACTCAACTGCTGTGGTCATTAGTCCCCTGGAACTTAGAACTACTTAAACCTAACTAACCTAAGGACATCACACACACCCATGCCTGAGGCAGGATTCGAACCTGCGACCGTAGCAGCAGCGCGGCTCCGGACTGGAGCGCCTAGAACCGCACGGCCACCGCGGCCGGCGACCGCGCAGTTAAGCGCTCCACAAACCAAACATAATCATCATCCACTTACCTAAACCAAGTTAAGGTGGCCCCAAATTCCTTATTTGGCACTACCTCACACAGCATTGCAGGGAAAACTTGCGCGGCCACTTGTTCGAAATAATTTCAACGTTGTTGTTGTTGTGGTCTTCAGTCCTGAGACTGGTTTGATGCAGCTCTCCATGCTACTCTATCCTGTGCAAGCTTCTTCATCTCCCAGTACCTACTGCAACCTACGTCCTTCTGAATCTGCTAAGTGTATTCATCTCTTGATCTCCCTCTACGATTTTTACCCTCCACGCTGCCCTCAAATACTAAACTGGTGATCCCTTGATGCAACTGAACATGTCCTGCCAACCGATCCCTTCTTCTAGTCAAGTTGTGCCACAATCTCCTCTTCTCTCCAGTTCTATTCAACACCTCCTCATTAGTTATGTGATCTACCCATCTAATCTTCAGCATTCTTCTGTAGCACCACATTTCGAAAGCTTCTATTCTCTTCTTGTCTAAACTATTTGTCGTCCGCGTTTCACTTCCATACATCGTTACACTGTATCCAAATACTTTCAGATACGACTTCCTCACACTTAAATTTATACTCGATGTTAACAAATTTCTCTTCTTCAGAAACGCTTTTCTTGCCATTGCCAGTCTACATTTTATATCCTCTCTACTTCGACCATCATCAGTTATTTTGCTCCCCAAATAGCAAAACTCCTCTACTACTTTAAGCGTCTCACTTCCTAATCTAATTGCCTCAGTATCACCCGACTTAATTCGACTACATTCCATTATCCTCGTTTTGCTTTTGTTGATGTTCATCTTATATCCTCTTTTCAAGACATTGTCCATTCCGTTCAGCTGCTCTTCCAAGTCCTTTGCTGTCTATGACAGAATTACAATGTCGTCGGCGAATCTCAAAGTTTTTATTTCTTCTCCGTGGATTTTAATACCTAGTCCGAATTTTTCTTTTGTTTCCTTTACTGCTTGCTCAATATACAGATTGAATAACATCGGGGAGAGGCTACAACCCTGTCTCACTCCCTTCCCAACTACTGCTTCCCTTTCATGCCCCTCGACTCTTATAACTGCCATCTGGATTCTGTTCAGATTGTTAATAAAATTTCCCTCCCTGTATTTTACCCCTGCCACCTTCAGAATTTGAAAGAGAATATACCAGTCAACATTGTCAAAAGCTTTCTCTAAGTCTACAAGTTCTAGAAACGTACGTTTGCCTTTCCTTAATCTATTTTCTAAGATAAGTCGTAGGGTCAGTATTCCAACATTTCCACGGAGTCCAAACTGATCTTCCCCGAGGTCGGCTTCTACCAGTTTTTTCATTTCAACGTATCAACTGTATTTATTTATCTATTTATTCGTATGGCTAGGGCCCCCCGTCGGGCAGACCGTTCCCCGGGTGCCGGTCTTTCAATTTGACGCCACTTCGGCGACCTGCAGTCGATGAGGATGATAGGATGATGATCAGGACAGCACAACACCTACTCCCTGGGCGGAGAAAATTCCCCGACCCAGCCGGGAATCGAACCCGGGCCCAGAGATTGACAATCCGTCACGCTGACCAGCTACCGGGGTCGGACATCAACTGTAACATGAGAGATTTACATCACTTGAGACAAGGTGGAATGTCTAGAGATTCGTGAGACATCGTAGTAAACGTTTTATTCGAAAATTACCTTCAGCTGTTTGTTAGGGAACCACGTCGTGTCGAAACGTCGGTCTTTTGATGCTGAGCAGAACCAAGCTTCGCTATTCGTTAACGTAGAAAAGTAAATCAGTGATGATCAGCGGTTTGTTGGTTGGTTTGGGGGAGGGCACGAAACAGCGAGGCCATCGATACTGTCGGTTTAGGGAAGGATGGCGATGGAAGGCGGCAGTGCCCTTTCAAAGAAACCATCCCGGCATTCGCCTGGAGTGATATAGGGAAATCACAGAAAACCTAAATCACGATGGCCGGACGGGAGTTTGAAGCGTCGTCCTCCCGAATGCGAGTCTAGTGCGCTAACCACTCCGCCACCTCGCTCGGTTGTTCAGCGATAATAGCAACGACTGCTACAGGTGTTTAGAGAGGTTGCGAAATATTGCTAGGAAGCAAATGCGCAAGGAATATACTAACTAAGCAATTTACATCATAAATTTATGAGGTTGAAAAATATGGGGTTGCAGTCAATAAAATCTTAAGAGTTGTGCGATAAGTTGTAGAAACACGTTGGCCGAGGAATGTTCTTTCTGATCATCATGGATATGACTACTACGGATCTTTGGGAACAAATCATTTGCTTCTTTGTCTCTTCTTCTTCTCCTCCAAGAAATGTCTTTCAGGGTTTCGTGCCTCAACTGGTAAAAACAGAACCCTCCTAGGATCGCTTTCTTGTCCGTCTCTCCCTCTGACTGTTAAAAACCGTTTTTCTCAGGAAGGGGTAGACGTATCAAGTCGAAATTCATGTCACATACCGAGGCCTACTGTCCCTGAATATGATGGATGAAATTTCAGAAATATTACAAATCGTGCATTATTATTACGAAAATAGTTACTCTTCAGACCCATACCTATCACTCCCCTGGGGACTGTGAAGACGAAATTAAACTCACTACAGAGGCAATTAAGAAGTTATTCTTCACATGTTCTATACACGATTGGAATGGGAAGAAACCATGATGTTGCCGTGGTAAGTATCCTCTGCGATGCACTTCATAGTGGCTTGAAGAGAATGTACGTTTATGTGGCTGACAGAAAAAAAAAAACTGAGGTGAGTGCCCAAACAACGCGAGATTGAAGTATCAGCTGTTTTTTTAAAAAACACACACACACAAGTAGCTTCGCGTTGACCTGTGTTGTTGCATCACATTATAAACGTCAGCGTGTCAGCGTGTCAGCGTGTGTTGACGCTGGCGCAGTAGCACGGTTGCTCGGCCGTGGCCAGTAATTAGGCGCCATCGTCCCGAGGGCCTACTGGCTGGCGGTGCAGCTGGCTGCGCCCAGAGGCAGATATTTACCGAATGCCGTCCTTGGCGGAAGCGGCACCAAATAATTGCGTCCGGAACGGCGCTAATTGAATTGTTTGTGCCGGCCGTGCCCTCCGCTCTCCTCCTCTCCCCTCCCCACTCATCCCCTCCCCTTCTGTTCTGTCCTCTCTCCTCCTCCCACCAGACAAGACCAGCGCGGCCGGGCAGGAGAGCATCTGGGCAGGTGTTTTGGACGCCTGGGACCGCCGCCATGGAGGTGAGCTGTTACGGGCTGAGCAGGCCTCAGCTCAGCACACGACGCGACTCTACCGCACACCATCTCTTCACTTCTCTCCTCTCCTCTCTCTGGTTTTCTTCCCGTGGCCGTCTTGTGCTGACTATAGTATCGTTAGTGCTGCCGGTACAAATCTCCATACAGTCGCTGGTAAACTCCATTTGGTCTGCTAGAATCTGCGTAACTGGCAGTTTTTTTTTTTTTTTTTTTTGCCATTCCGTTGATAATGTTGCTTGATACATTGTGTGCGCGCATGTTCTAGATGACGTTGGCAGCCTGCCGCTCTCACATGTATTACCAACCTTCTTTTAAACACTACTGTGATACGGCCATTCCTGCCAAATGTGAGTGGTATAAGTGTGATTAATTTCAACGTCTCACTTGATGTATTTTCTGTGAAAATGGTTCTCTTATACTAGGGGCGTTCGGTAAGTAATTAAACACATTTTTTCCCTCGGAAAATTTCGGTTGAAAAAAAATGCGGAAAATGTGGGACATTTGGAATATTCCCGCTACTGCCCCTATAGTTTCATAAAGTTGCAATAGGTCGCGGCGCTATACGTAACTTACAAATTGTCTTCTCTAAACGAGGTGCGTTCCAAGCAGAAGCTAAGTTTCTTTTGAAAGAAAACCGTAGCATGGCAGATATTCATACGTCTACGGAGTCGTGGCAGTGAACAAAACCACGGTGAACTGTTGGGCAACGCGACCGTTACCATCGCAAAAAGGTCACGAAAACCTGACCGATCCCCCTCGTGTCGGTCGGCCACAGAACTGTGACTCCTGAAATGCTGGAACGCGTGGACACACTCATTCCAGGTGATCGCTACAAACACTTCGCTACAGAATTGGTCATCTCTGTTGGTACATCTGACATATTTGTCCACCAGTTGAGTACGTCTTCTTCACCCAACGCACAGCTCAGACGTCGACCAGTAGAGTGGTACCATGTTGACATAGGGGCCCTCATATTACGTTGGCGTAAGGCGGTCACGTTGAACGGAGATTATGTTGTAAAACAGGGTTTTGTGGGAAAAACAGTGGGGAGTAATATGGTGCATTGGAATTCTGAATAAAACCAACCTACTTTCAGAAAAAAATGTGCTTCATTACTTACTGAATGCCCCTCATATATGTGGAGCACTCGGTTGAGAGGGTTCCTTGGTACATTGTGCACTCGCACACTATTGCGATACAGCCGTTCCTGCCAGATATGAATGGCACATGCGTGATTAATTGGATCAACGTTCCACTTGATGTAGTTCCTAAGAGAGTGGTTCCCACACATTTTTGAATTCCGTGACTCGCTTGAAATTCTCGTCATCCACTTGCAGACGTACTGTCTACCTGTCACCATACGCTGTTTCGAAGTAGTGCTGTACCCAGAATAATTAGTATCACTCAGTCCTTGTTCTGAAGTGTATGTGGTACTAGTTGAAACTTCCTGCCAGATTAAAACTTGCGCCGGACCGAGACTCGAACTCGGGACTTTCGTCTATGGCGGGCAAGTGCCCTACCATCTGAGCTACCCAAGCACGACTCACGACCCGCCCTCGCAGCTTTAATCACGACGGTACCTCGTCTCCTACCTTCCAAACTTCACAGAAGCTCTTCTGCGAACCTTGCAGAACTAGCACTCCTCGAAGAAAGGATACTGCGGAGACATGGCTTAGCCACAGCCTGAGGGATGTTTCCAGAATGCACTTGCCCGCAAAAGGAAAGGTCCCGAGTTCGAGTCTCGGTCGGGCACACATTTTTGATCAGCCAGCAAGTTCCGTATCCGCGCACACATCACTGCAGAGTGAAAAGTTCATTCTGGAAGATAAGAAAAGTTAGCTGTCTGTACGCCTCCGTACAAGTCCTGTTTCTGCGTCGCTCCATATCCGAGAGGAACAGGATAGGGAATGACTAGCAGTGGTACAAGGTACCCTTCGCCATGCACCGTATGGTAGATTGCAAGTATGTGTGTAGATGTAGGTGCATTATTTATAGTATTAAAGAAAGCTTAGCCAACACAAGAGTGACAACAGATCAAAAACATATCAACTAATACTATAAAACGTGGGTTGTATGATAAATCTCGTCGAAAAGCAAGTAAAAATGTTTGATTCGTAAACAACTCACTTTACTTCTCGAGACAATCTCCTTTGAGTGATAAGACTACGTCCATCGATACTACGCCTTTTTCATCACCTCGGAAAATAGACTCTGTCAAATTCTAAAAAATACTCGTTGACGGCTACTATCAGTTCCTCATTTGATGAAAAATTCTTCCCACCAAGCCAAAATTTCAAGTTGGAGAGCTGGAAGAAGTCACTGTGGCTAAGACCAATGAATAGGGTGGATAAGGAACCAATTCAAAGCCCATTTAATGCACTTTCGCCATTGTTATCGCTGATGTGAGGGATGGTGCATTATCCAAGTGGCAAGAACGTTTTTGTATACCAACCTTTGTTATTCGACTCCAGTTACGGCTCTACCTTTTTACAATTAATCCACAAGGATTATTCCTTGGAAAACCCAAAAAACAGTGGCCGTCACTTGACCACCTGACAAAACGGTCTTTGCCTTCTCTGATGCACTGTCACCAGACTTTGTCCAGTGTTTTGTTTGCCGTTTTGACTCCGTCGTATAGTGGTGTGTCCAGGTTTCATCTACAGTCACAAATCGGCGCAAAAAGTTTTGCAAATTGCGATTAAACATCGCCAGACATTGTGTTCAAATGTTGCGCTGGATGAGATTTTGATCGATTGTGAGCAGTCGCGGCAGCTAGCTCGCACACAGCTTCTTCACAGTCAACTCGCACAGTTGAGATGCCTACTGTCTGAGCAGTCTTACAAGTCTCAATTCAGCGGTCTTGCATTAGCACATGATGGATTTTGTCAGTGATTTCCTTTGTAGTGATCTCAAGTGGACTGCTGGAGCGCGCTTCGTCTTTGATGCTTGTCTGACCGCGTTGAAATTCATTAATCCAATCGTAAATGGTCTTCAATTTTCGTGCAGAGGCCGCGTGAGCTTCATCCAGTTCTACTTTGATTTGTGTGGCAGTCCAGCCCTTCAAACTAAAATTTATTATAACAGCACGAAACTCAGTTTTCTCCATTTTCAATCACAGTCGACACGATGGCCAATTCAGACGGCTGTCAACAATGAACTGTACATTCTTTATAGGATCCTTGGAATAATCAAGCTTACCAACCATGAAGGCGCAACATAAATGTTCCATTTCTTCATGGAAATCTAGCGGGCTTATCAAACCACATTCGTATTTCGTAACAGATTTGTGGCAATGTCGCCTTCCTGTACAGTATTCCATCATCTTCAAACAACCTCGCAGCACTGCAAATGCGTCACTAACAATTCTGCGTGCAGCTACCAAAAAAAGATAGGCTTTGTCTGAATCGATTTGTTTGACATGCGCATCATTTCGCTTTTGCTACAGAAGAAAAGAAGTTCATTGTCTAGTATCTTTATAAGGGATTTCAACGCTTTTGAGTTGTTATCGGAACTAATTTGCTGATATAACACAAATGGAGTGTAAAATATATTTAACTGTGCTTTTTAACTTGTGCAAAACCACGATCTAAATTAATTCTGTAGCTACATTTAGTGCTCCTTCTATGATGTGAAAAAAAAACAATGGTTATGTTATGGAAACGAATTGAAATCTACGTTCCATTACCTATTAAGAAGTATTATATGCAAACGTACAAAACATGTGAAATGGATTGACACATCGCAAAAATGTATGTAATTTTATTAAATATCCGGTTTTATATCAGTGACAGTTCTCCGCTTTCTCAAGGGGATGTTCTCGTTCGACGTACTGTAGCAAGAAGTATGCTGGTTATCGTCGCCAAGATTCTTGAACAATTCTGGCAATCGAAGGAAAAAGTAGGTTATTCCTTAATAGTTAAAAATCAAGACACACGGTTGCTATCTGGGTCCAATGGTGCAAGATTTGATCGACACGGTTATATTACGAAACTCTTGACAATTTAAATTTAAAACTGCGAGAAAAATATCAGATCACTTCGCAACGACTGACCAAATAAAGGCAAACGAACGTAAAGCATTTCATTGGGAGGAACAGATCAAGAAAGCATTTTCGACGCACTTTCCGACATGGAGAAATTAAATTTCTCTCGGAGTTTAAAAGTTTCTTTAGCGCATATTGACGTGCTTGGTGTTGCTCTCTAACTAGGAGAACACGAAAAATGCCATAACCCGATTTCCCAGAAACATCGCTCAGCGGAAGTAACATCAAATTTAGACGACTTATCTGTAGATACGTGATCGTTTCATAGAAAACGACTGTCAAAAGTTTCGAGGTACTCTATGTGCATTTTAGAGGGTACATAATTCAACCAAGCCGGGGCACAGCTTCACAATTTTTCCCCCTTGTCCGAAACCCGATTATTATTTTATTTGTAGTTTTCCCTTTATTTACCCACGTCCGTAGAAGATTACCATACGAAAGTTTTCGAATGTGTATTGAAATAACGTTCTCCTAATTCGTCCTCTGATGGTACATCTTGTGAATAAACACAAATGAAAGAATAAATGAATGAGAAATTAATTTGAATTTTTTTTTTTTTTTCGGTGCAATTCCTGTAGTGTATCTTGATTCACAACCAACTGCACGCTCCAGTTTTCGGCAAAGTGATCCGTTACTGGTGGTTTTCCGCGAAGTTATTTCCAACGTGTGAAATCTGCAGCAATGTTAATAACGTTTCTTTCGCAAGCGAGATTCATAGAACGAAATATCACTGTGGCAAATCTGTTTTCGTATGATCTTCGGAACTTCTACGGTCGGCATAATCCAAGTGAATGCCCCACCTCTTCCTGAAGAATAAATATGTAAGAATAAAAATACAAGAATGAAATATACGAGGGGCGTTCAGTAAGAAATGCAACAAATTTTTTTGTGAAAGCAGGTTTTTTTTCAGGATTCCCGTACATAATATTATTCGCCACTCTTTTGGCTACAAAATCCTGTTCTCTAACATATTGTCCACTCAGTGCGGCGGACTCACGCCACCTTACTGGGACGGCTTGTGTGCCTGGACGGTACCAACCTGCTGATCGACGTCGGAGCTTATGTTTTGCTGCATCAATAACTTCCCTATCATTCACGTATTGCTTCCCGCGGATTACATCATTCTTTGGGACGAACGGACGGAAGTCAGAAGGTGCGAGAACCACACTTCAGGGTGGACGAGGAAGAACAGTCCAGTGAAGTTTTGTCATTTCCTCTCCGGTGCGCAGGCTTGTGAGAGGCCTTGCGTTGCATGGAGATCATGTTCGTTTGCGTTTTTGTGGCGACGAACAGGCTGGTCTTTCTTCAATTTCCTGAGCGTAGCACAATACACTTTAGAGTTGATCGTCGCACCACCAGGGAATACATCAAACTGAATAAGCCCTTCAAAGTCCGAGTAGACAGTCGACATGACTTTACCAGCTGAGGGTGCGGCTTTCAAGGTTTTCTCCGGAGGAGAAGTGCTGTGGCATCGCTCCATGGACTCCCGTTTCGTTTTCGGTTCGAAGTGATGAATCCACGTTCCTCCGCCTGTAACGATGTTCGACAAGAAATTGTCACGATCAGCCTCGTAACGCGGAAGCAATTCTGCGCAGACGGTCCCTCGTCGCTCTTTATGGTCTTCAGTTAGCGCCGAAGTACGCAGGGGCCACACCCTATCTAGTGGTCGAGTGATTCAGCACCACCAACAGATCCGTCCAGTTGTGCAGCGAGGTGTCAGATTTTGATCCGTAGATCACTTCGAATGAGAATGTCCGCACGTTCCGTCTTTGCGGGAGCCACAGCCGTGTGAGGCTGGCTAGCACGCGGGAGATCGGACTCTTTGCGCGACCTTACTGCATTGATGACAGACGCCTCGCTCAACGGCTCACCGTGCTTTTGTTCACTGCCAGGTCTCCGTAGACATTCTGCCAGCGTCTATGAATATCTGAGATGATCTGGTTTCCTGCTAAAAGGAACACTCTGCTTGGAATGCACCTCCGTTGGCGACGCCACTTTGTAAGCTACTTATAGCGCCGCGACCTATTGGAACTTCATGAAAGCATAGGGGCTGGAGCGGGAATATTCCAAGATGTCCCACATCTTCCGCATTTTCTGAATAGAAAAAATAGTGTAGCATTACTTATTGAACGCCCCTGATAAGAATACGAGACTTTAAAACGATTGTAGCCCTCGAGAAAACCATACGTACCCATACTATCTAATTAACGTGTGACATATCGTGAAACCCAGTTGTAATTTTACAATTAATGTAACGGCCTTGTATCTCCGAACTTCACAAGAATCGTTCGTGTAGGAACGTGCTACGGCCTTGAGTAGATAAATGAAACAAAATAAATTAAATAAAATGTATAAACACAATAATCCGGTTTCCAACATTAGGCGCAAAAGTTAGAGCCCTAACGCTAGCCACTGCGCCACCATTGCGGTTGACGTTATCGCGCGTTTAAAGGCATCAAAATTAGTCGAATACTTTGTCATATTCTCAGAAACGGTCGAATATCTACGGCGAAGTGGAGACATGTGTCGCTTGTTTTGAGAAACAGGGTTATGGCATTTGCCGGGTTCTTCCCGTCTACGTAAATTCAGTAGCGCCAAGGAAGCGCGCGACCTGCTGCGGCAGCAGAAAGTCTTGAAGCGGGGAACGTGGGACGCGGCCGGTGCTGGAGAGCAGCCGCCGAGTATCGATAATGGCGCATGCAGGTCGATAGCGGCGGTCTCCTCAGGCACGCGACGCCTCGAGTAGCGTCCAAGGGCGGCTGGCTACACGGACCGCCAAGCGTGCAGGCAAGTGCTCGCGGACGCGAACTCAAACACGCACGAATGTTTGTCGACAACTGCTGCATTTTTCGTAACAGAATAGAAAAACCTCACTTCCACTGCCTCGATTCGCTTCCTACCATCGCTGGCCACCCTGGAGTAACAAGCGGACAAAGCAACCACTGCAAAGGACAAAACGTACCCTGGTATGTCTGTGGCTCCTCTGTTTGCCCCAGGGTGCATTAAGGACCCTCAGCTGGCGAGAGGTGGATGCACGTGATGCATACAGGAACCTTGACGAGGAGCCTCGATTTGGTGGTCCTGGTGTTATTGGGTGGGAAGGCATAATGATAACGCTCGTCCACATACCACTGCTGTAACCCAACATGCTCCACAGAGTACAGACAAGTTGCCTTGACCCACTAGATCACCAGATCTGTCTCCAATCGAACAGATATGGGACATCATCGGACGACAACTCCAGCGTCATCCACTTCCAGCATTAACCCTCTCTGTATTGAACGACAAGTGCAGCAGGCATGGAACTCCATCTCCCAAACCCCGGCACTTGTACACCACAATGCATGCACCTTTGTATGCTTGCATTCAACAGTCTGGCGGTTACACCGGTTATTAACGTAACAACGTTTTACATTTGCAATTGCTTATCTCGCTCTTTTATCAACTTGTGATCTTGCAGTGTTAATCCTTTACGCAAATCAGCTAGACAAATGTATTCCCAAAATTTGATTACTCCACATTAATTATTTTTTGGTGTTTCTTTTTTTCTGGTCAGTGTATCTTAGCGCACACAGTGTTTTTCAGTAGAGCACTTGCCCGCGAAAGGCAAAGGTCCCGAGTTCGAGTATCGGTCCGGCACACAGTTGTGATCTGCCAGGAAGTTTCGTTTTCTTATCTTATTCTCGCAGGCGTTAGCTAGACGTACGTTGGTAGCAATCAGAGCTGTACCGACGGCGTGCCGAAGTAGCCCCATTGCCAAGGGTGCAGGCACAGACTGGGTGAAAAAACTGGCCGGAAAAAAAATCAAGAAAGAGAAATGGTTTAAGAATTAACTGGGAGAGGCGCGTGAGTTCTCATACCCGTCGTGTTCCTGTCTTCCGCCTACGAGAAGCAGCCTTTCGCTCTCCCCACGACAGTAAACCACGCTGTTGTCGCAGTCTAATTTCTGCAGCATCCTGAAGAAGCGACTCCAACCGAACAGCAGTCAATCGCTAACGTGTTTTGTGCAGCAGCTGTGCACTTAGCTCACACAGATGCGCCTGCACAGTTCCCGCATGTTCAATAGTGGAGCTTTTGCAGATACTTCGTTACGGTATTGCGTAATCTCAAAGGTCGGCGTGCGGGTGCTGAAGCAAATAAAAGTATGCTGTCTGAAGTAAGGCTTCAAATTTTCCCGATTTCTGTCGATTGAGGATTGCACCGAGACGAGGCGTGGAGGAAGCAGACAAACATAGGCGGAGGGGGGGTACATAATTTACTTGTCCATCCAGTATGTACTTTTGCTGCTCCCGAGTTTCGGTTGGTTCCATCCGCTGCGTAAATAAATAAGAACTCACGAATAAGCATTCTTTGACCGATTAATAGTGTTACAGGAGTTGTTACTGTGCTCATACACGGCTATACTCTGTTCGTCTACACTGATATCTCGTACGCTCTCCCACTAGTCATCGGCTGCAGTGCTGAAGCATCTGTGTCGTAAAACCAGTGAAAAAAGAAGTGAGGTACGAGTTAGGTATTTGTTGTTGTTCTGGAATGAATGAATGAATAACTGACACATGATAAAGGATCGAAAGTCATAATGTTCTTTGCTAATCATTTTGCTAACCCATGTAATTTTCCATGAAATATCACTTGTCAGTCGATGATATGGCTGTACTTAATTTTTTTTATATCTACGAACAAAATTGAAGGTTGTTAAATATGCGTGGAAAAAACTAAAAGGTTTTTTTTTTTGGGAGGGAGGAGGAGGGGGGGGGGGGGGACGGCGCTGTTTTGGCAGTGGAATCGTTCCACAGACAACCACAAATGTCGGTGCTCTAAACTTTGTCAGTAGTGTTCCGCGAAAAGAATGTAGTCTTCCATCCAGAGATTCCGGTTTGAGTTCACGAAGCATCTTGGTAATACTTCAGTATGCATCGAATCTACCGGTAAAAAGTCTAGCAACCTGCCTGTGAACTGCTTCAATGTCTTCCATTAACTCGACAAGGTGGGCATCACAAACACTCGAGCGGTGCTGAAAAATGGTTCACACAAGTGTTCTGTACGCAGTTTCCGTTATAGATGAGCGAATTATTGGAAAAATTCTAGAAAAATTTAGAAGTCTTCTGTTATTTAACACGGTTTTCCGATACTCCTTCACCAAAGAAGACGAAGGAAATATTCCTGAATTACAATCAAGAACAACTGCCAAGATGAGAAATATAGAAGTAGATATCCTCGGAGTAACGAAGCAGCTTAAATCACTTAATAAAGGCAAGACCTCCGGTCCGGGTTGTATACCAGTCAGGTTCCTCTCAGAGTATGCTGATAAAATAGCTCCATATTTAGCAATTATATACAACCACTCGCTCACAGAAAGATCCGTACCTAAAGACTGGAAGATTGCTCAAGTCACACCAATACCCAGAAAGGGAAATAGGAGTAATCCGCTGAATTACAGGCCTATATCACTAACGTCGATTTGCAGTAGGGTTTTGGAACATATACTGTATTCTAACATTATGAAGACCTCGAAGAAAACGATTTATTGACACATAGTGAGCACGGTTTCAGAAAATACCGTTCTTGTGAAACACAACTAGCTCTTTATACTCATGAAGTAAAAATTGCTATCGACAGGGGATGTCAGATTGATTCCATATTTTTAGATTTCCAGAAGGCTTTCGACACCACTCCTCACAAGCGTCTTCTAACCAAACTGCGTGCCTACGGAGTATCGCCTCAGTCGTGAGACTGGATTCGTGATTTCCTGTCAGAAAGGTGACAGTTCGTAGTAACAGACGGAAAGTCATCGAGTAAAACAGAAGTAATATCCGGCGTTCCCCAAGGAAGTGTTACAGGCCCTCTATTGTTCCTGATGTATATTAACGACATAGGAGACAATCTGAGTAGCCGTCTTAAATTGTTTGCAGATGATGCTGTCATTTACCGTCTTGTAAAGTCATCAGATGATCAAAGGGACTTGCAAAATGATTTAGATAAGATATCTGTATGGTGCGAAAAGTGGCAATTGACCCTGAATAAGGAAAAGTGTGAAGTTATTCACATGAGTAGTGAAAGAAATCAGCTAAATTTCGATTACGCGATAAGTCATACAAATCTGAAGGCTATAAATTCAACTAAATACGTAGGGATTACAATTACGAATAACCTAAATTGCAACGATCACATAGAAAATGTTGTGGATAGAGCAAATCAAAGACTCCGATTCATTGGCAGAACACTTAGAAGGTGCAACAGGTCTACTAAAGAGACTGCTTACACCACGCTTGTCCGCCCTATTCTGGAGTATTGCTGTGCGGTGTGGGATCCGCATCACGTGGGACTGACGGATGACATCGAAAAAGTACAAAGAAGGGCAGCTCGTTTTGTATTATCGGGAAGTAGGGGAGACTGTCACAGACATGATACGTGAATTGGAGTAGCAATCATTAAAACAAAGGCGTTTTCGTTGCGTCTCATGAAATTTCAATCACAAGTTTTCTCCTCCGATTGCGAAAACATTCTGTTGGCACCCACCTACATAGGGAGAAATGATCATCACGATAAAATAAGATAAATCTGGGCTCGCACAGAAAAATTTAATTGCTCGTTTTTCCCGCTTGCCCTTCGAGAGTGGAACGGTAGAGAGACAGCTTGAAGGTAGTTCATTGAATCCTCTGCCAGGCCCTTTATTGTGAATAGCAGAGTAGTTACGTAGATGTAGACGTAGTGTTCGCCTATCCTGCAACCGACCGTACGTGCTCGTTCGATTTCATTCGGTTGTGAAATATTAGGCCTAGACATTTAATGGATGTGACTGTGGCAAACAGCACGCCTCTTACACTGTGTTGTAACATTACAACATTGTGTTTCCTACTCGTCTGCATTAGCTTACGTTTTTCGCACAGTTAGAGAAAGCCGCGATTCATCGCACAAAACAGAAATTCTACCCAGGTCATCACGTATCGTCCTGTAGCCACTGAAAGACGACGCTATCCCTACAGTTGAGCATCACAAACAGTAGCAGATCGCTGGTCAGCGTATCTGTCAGATCGTTTGTGTGTGTAGGGAAGAAGAGCAGCTCTATCGCACTAGCCTGGGACCCTGATTTGATCTCGTCGAACATAAAAAGCAGTCACTCCATCACTTAGTTATATGAAGGTAACATCTACCTTATTGCGGTGCTCTTTGTCGGAAGCGGGTCGTGTGTCCGTATATTTCACTTTGTAACCACAACTGTTCACTGCAGAGCAATGGCATTTATGCATGGAAATAGCCTTAAGTCTCGTATTGTGCGCAATAGTGTTTAGGTAGCGGTGGGTGGATGTGGTTGGTTATGGGTGGCAAAAACTGTAATGCTAACGTAATTAAGACTCGACGCTGTCAACATAGATTGCGGTGATGTAATCTCTGTCTACGGGGTTAACAAAGATCTCGAAAAATACTTGACCGATTTACTTTAGTGTTAGCAAACAGAGAAGTTGAATTTATGACTTATCGGCTTATGATTAGAATGCCCCTACAAAATCTGAATTTGCAATAGTAATAAACAAAACAAGGTTCAAGGTGAGAGAGGGGAACAGGAGATGGATAGAGGGGTGAGAGGAAATGGACATGGAAAAAAGAAAGGAAGAGATGGCCAGAGAGAGGGAGGGCAGAAGGAGGAGATGGATAAAAGAAAGAGGGAGGAGGAAGTGGACAGAAAAAGCGAGCAGAAGGAGATAAGAACATATGCAACACATATTCGAAACGTGCTTTGCCGGCCGGGGTGACCGAGCGGTTCTAGGCGCTACAGTCTGGAACCGCGCGGCCGCTACGGTCGCAGGTTCGAATCCCGCCTTGGGCATGGATGTGTGTGCTGTCCTTAGGTTAGTTAGGTTTAAGTAGTTCTAAGTCCTAGGGGACTAGCAGTTAAGTCCCATAGTTCTCAAGGCCATTTTTTTGAAACGTACTTTTCTTTCTTTTCTTTTCCATTTAACCACAGTGAGCCAGAGCAACGCATGGTCGCGAACAGCTAGCGCTTTATGAGTGCCTCGCTGTATTATGCTAATTATGCTAATTTTCCGTATTGTTTAGGCTATTAAAATGTTTGTGTTACCTCTGCTGCACTGAAACCCAGTGCAGGAAAAAGACAGAGGGCTCGAGCAACGTACCTAAAAGTGTAGTTGCAACCACAGTTGTACTGATTTCAAATTTTCTGTTTCAGACGCTGGACTTTGACCGCGATGGCCTGACGAAGATGAAGAAAGCGATCAAGGCGATACACAACTCCGGCAACTGTAAGTACAATGGCCTATCACGCTGTCGTAAAGTTAATGCATTTAAATTAGCCCATTTTGCTGTTTGTATTCACGCACGCGAAGTGTGACAAGTGGTTCTGATGCGCTCTACGGGTCATTAAGTCTTCTAGCTGTGCGGCTGACACCAGTCGGAGAAATAGGTTTCTCTCTCGGGTGGGTGGCTGAACGCTGTGATTGTAACGTACTGTACATCGCTAACGAGGCGACGGGGAGCGGCCGTTGCTCCATGTGCTCTCAGCAGCAGCAGCAGCTGGCGCAGTGCTTTATTTTACCCACTTCATTTGCGTACTGCAGTCGTACTGGGACGCCCGCGTACATTTCTGAGCTTGCGTGACCCAGCCGCGTGACGCAGCGAAGGCGCTGGGAACGCTCTTTGTTTCACGGAGTCGCCTTCTTCCACAAATCCACGGCCGGTTGCTCCCACATTCTTTCCCAGAACGGTGAGACTGTCTGCAAATAGCAACCTCTCTGCCAAATCCTGACAGATCGTAACTAGTGCAGAATGCACTCATAGGAAGCTCCCACATCTCTTCTTAATCACATTAATACTGCCGTGGTATTACTCTCGCTATTACACAGTAAAGCAAACTTGCCAGCTCAGCAAAGATAAAGTTTATTGATTTTAATTTTATTAAGGATTGAGAATTTTATTCAGCTGTCACGAGCCGCCCAGAGGGGAGGGGGCGGGGTATCGGCATTAAAATACAGTCCATTACACATGGCAGCAATGTATGTATGCTCTGACACCCCACCCTACACTTGCTGATTCAAATTAATTATTTAACTTCTGTCTCTGCTGATATTCAGGACGTATACCTCGTTCTTCGTAACAGCACACGGCAAACAGGGTGGAAAGTTCAGAATTGGTGATTGATCAAAATAATTGTTACTTAGCTGGAAATATTCTTCTTCGTCATTTCTCGTGATGCATGTCTAGAGGTTTTCTTTCTCGCTTTCCTGCAGAATGTCGACAAAAAAATTTGGATTTGGAGGAGTCCACCAGTTTGATCTTCTTGTATCAATTCTAATCAAAAAAAAAATGCAAGGGTTTCAGTTTCCACATTGTTGATATATTCTCGACATCATTTCACAAACTTTAAATAACACATTTTCTTTGTCGTTCACAACTATAAAAAGATGCTTTTGACCATTGTTAATTAGACATATTGGGCAACATTCGCCCAACTTTGACCACACGCGGACATAGACAACTTCTCTCGGCAAACTACTCCATAGTAGCTCAGTTTATCCACTGATGGTCCACAGATTGTGAAATACAAAGATAACAACACATTGGTCAAAGATTATTGAATTTCTCCATGCTTACATTCATCTCTGAAATTTACATTCATAAAAAAATCAAGACAATTTTTTGTAAGAAATATTTACAAAATTTATGACAGTTAAAAAAAGGGTATCGCAAATTGCATGACAAAACATATTGTATCAGAAATTACACTTGGTACGTAGAACATGATATAGCCAGAGTAGTTTCGTTACAATGCTGAGAGAAGCTTCTGGGATTTTTTATCGACATGTCGTAAACCTGGAAAGAGCACGTTGTGCATATATGCGTCACGCTGGCACGATTCCTCTACCATCCGAGTGAACTAAAAAAACATTGTAACAGAACGGTATCGATTAACAGGCTACTGCGCATTACTTCAAAGCTACATCAACAATGGATTGCTGCTATGGGGCCGCTCTAAGACTGCAGGAACGCGCTGTTACTATCGAAGAAAGCACTCGGAATCGCTTTCTTTGAGAGAGTTTTTTGCCCTTTTCAGCCAATACGTGTTCAGCTGCCTTATTCAAGTCGAACTAACCATTCAGCCACCACAACATTCGGAATATGATTGAGAATACAGACAGTGAGACAGGCCAAGCTGTCGACTGACCAAGACACCACACAGCTTTCCAGCGGTGGCCCTGAAAATGTTCGGTCTTCACACTGACTGTTTGTCTTATTCCTTAGTTAAGTTTCCCGTGCCACCCCTTCCTAACGCGTCCCCTTCTTGTAAGGTGACAGACGCGACAACTTCTGACCCCATCAGCATAGCGATTTCGAAAATTATACACGACTATATTTTATTTACAATTATTGTTGCGTGTCACTTTCCATTGACCCAGCCAATGGGAGGTCCTATGGCTGTCTTAAGACTACAGTATATTTTTCCATATATACAAAGCTGTAGTAAACGTGGTCCCTAAAATGCACACCTTAAGAGCTACAAGCACTCTTTCATCTTCGCTACTGTGAACAAATCTCTTCTACTGCAAGCTGTTTGCTTTCCTTATTCTGGGAGAAGCCAGTATGACCAAAACTAGAAAAATGGCCTGTATGTATGGGCTCTAAACTGCATACCGAAAGAGATATGAGCACTTCTTTATTTCGCTATTGTGAACGATCACTCCTCTATCAACCAAGTCCTCATAGCTCTTAAGATAAGCATTCCAGAGCCCATGTTTACTAGAAAACTTTTTTCTTATTTTCGTCCATACTACCTCCTCCAAAAACGGAAAGGGAAGAGCTTGCAGTACACAAGTTTGTTTCACAGTATCGGAAGTCGGCTCTGTTGGTGTAGCAGTAAGCCGGCACTGTAGCTTAGCGTATTGCCGGCCGCGGTGGCCGAGCGGTTCTAAGCGCTTCAGTCCGGAACCGCGCGACTGCTACGGTCGCAGGTTTGAATCCTTCCTCGGACATAGATGTGTGTGATGTCCAGAGGTTAGTTAGGTTTAAGTAGTTTTAAGTCTGGGGGACTGATGACCTCAAATGTTAAGTCCCATAGTGCTCAGAGCCACTTGAACAATTTGTTTGTTCCACATGTGCAGCAAGGTGGTGGTTGTTGAAAGCAATCTCACTGCTCCACGGTAAAGGGACGGGATTCTGTAGTGGGGCCGGATCACTTCGTGATGGATGGTAACTTGCGTACTAATCGTCCTGTTCTCGTGAACACGTTCGTTCAGCATGCTGTGGCCACCAAAACGGCTTGATCTGCCTGTTTCTTCACGTCAACAAGGACCACATGCTGTGCGCGACTTACACAGAATCGCTGTTAAAGAGTGGGACAATTTGGACCACAGAATATTTAATGATCTCATCGATGGTATGCCACGACGGATTCAAGCCCGAATCCTAGCAAGGGGACGCTCCACCACTTTTCTCCGGAGTGGTGTGACAAATTTTCCGTGGCATACAGACGTTTTTGTCATTGCACAAGTGTTTGGTTTCTTGGCTTGGTGATGTGAATACATTGGAAATGAATATATACGCGTGACTCGTAGCAAATTTTGTTTTCTGTGTGTTGAATTTTGAAATACGTAGTATACAGACATTTAGAGGTTTTATAAGAGATGAAGAATACAGTTTTTTCAAAAAAAATGTCACAGATGCACCATTCCACCTCAGAATCCATGAAGATTCCGACGCTAGTGGTGTTCCGATACGGTGTTCATACTGCCGTGTGATGAATATTGTTTTAGAGATATTGCTGAATATGTCGTCCGTTCACATTAATGCATAGCTGGCATTTGCGTGCTAATGATTGCCCAACGCGCCCCAAAGCCCATGTGTTTCACAAATAATGGCTGGAGCTTCAGCTAAAGGGTCAGTCAGCTCTCCCGCAGTGTCCATCGCTGTCTCGTACGGCAGATGCTTCGTTTCCAGTAACGCCTCTAACACAATACTCATCACACGGCAGTCTGAACGTCGTTTCCGTACATCACTAACGTCAAAACCTGGGGGAAAGCGCTTGTTTTCTTCAATCCAGACACAGTAAAAATTTGTATACATAGTTTTGATACGCTACATATAACACACACCAAGTCTGATTGAGGTCGGTAAGCTGCCACTACTCTTTTGTTGTTGCTTCCTCACGGTAGCAGTTTTACAGGAACCCATGCGTCAGGTGAGAGGATGGGCACCAGTCACAATGTGTTAGGGTACGAGTGATAGCGATCAACACTTTAACTAATAAATTTCTTTGTTTATTTTCACGTAGCAATTTGTAACACGAACATTCTTTAAAGCAAAAATTACACCGAGCACCGTTATATTGACTCTAGCACTCTTAAGAATTAGTACTATGGCATCTGCCATTTCATGTTCACGCACTTGGTACATGCGACGAGCGGAGAGGCGCGAAAGCGAGTCGGCATCTGTGCACGTGCGAAGTGTGAACAGTGTTATCTGCAGCCACCACATTGCTGCGCGTTATTACAGATACATATCATCTGGATGTAATGATGCAAAATAAACCGAATAAGTAAACAACAATAAATGGGAATGTACTTTAATTCCGTAATTGACACGTGTGTGGGAGAGGGCTCCTACAAATTGGTACGGGCGTTCCAGAGTTGTGCTTACGTGTGAAGGCATTTCCGCGCTCACCCGTACAGATAGGTGAGTTAACCGTGTGTTACCCTACGTTCTATTCTGGCACTAAGCTATATATCTTTGGTGAAAAGTACTCCAGGAGTTTCAGAGCGACACAAACACACACACACACACACACACACACACACACACACACACACACACACACACACACTCTTTCATGTTTTTTAAAAAACTCAGTATATATATATATACTATGTGGACAAAAGTATACGGACACCCCGAAAACCATTCGTTTTTCATATTAGGTACCTTGTGCTGCCAGGTATTCCACATCAGCGATCTCAGTAGTCATTCGACATCGTGAGAGAGCAGAATGCGGCGCTCCGTGGAACTCACGGACTTCGTACGTGGTCAGGTGATTGGGTGTCACTTGGGTCATACGTCTGCACGCGAGATTGCCAAACTCCTAAACATCCCTAGGTCCACTGTTTCCGATGTGATAGTGAAGTGGAAACGTAAAGGGACACGTACAGCACAAAAGCGTACAGGCCGACCTCGTCTGTTGACTAACAGAGACCGCCGAAAGTTGAACAGGGTCGTAATGTGTGATAGGCAGACATCCATCCAAACCATCACACAGGAATGCCAAACTGCATCAGAATCCACTGCAAGTACTACGGCAATTAGGCGGGAGGTGAGAAAACTTGGATTTCATGGTCGAGCGACTGCTCACGAGCCACATATCACGCGGTAAATGCCAAACGACGCCTCACTTGGTGTAAGGAGCATAAACGTTGGACGATTGAACAATCGGAAAATGTTGTCTGGAGTGACGAATCAGTGTACACAATGTGGCGATCCGATGGCAGGGTGTGGGTATGGCGAATGGCCGGTGAACGTCATCTGCCAGCGTGTGTAGTGTCAACAGTAAAATTCGGAGGCGGTGGTTTCATGGTGTGGTCGTGTTTTTCCTGGATGGGGCTGTCACCCCTTGTTGTTTTGCGTGGCACTATCACAGTACAGGTTTAAATTGATGTTATAAGCACCTTCTCGCTTCCCACTGTTGAAGATCAACTCGGGGATGGCGATTGCATCTTTCAACACGATCAAGCACATGTTCATAATGCATGGCCTGTGGGAAAGTGGTTACACGGCAATAAGATCCCTGTAATGGACTGGCCTCCACAGAGTCTTGACCTGAATCTTATAGAACACCTTTGGGATGTTTTGGAACGACGACTTCTTGCCAGGCCTCACCGACTGCTATCGACGCCTCTCCTCAGTGCAGCACTCCGTGAAGAACGGGTTGCCATTCCCCAAGAAACTTTCCAGCACCTGATTCAACGTATGCCTGCGAGAGTGTAAGCTGTCATCAAGGCTACCATTACCAATGGAGGGCGCCACCAATTTGGAAGTCATTTTCAGGCAGGTGTTCAAATGTGTGTGAATTCCTAAGGGACCAAACTCCTTAGGTCATCGGTCCCTAGGCTTACACACTGCTTGAAGTAACTTAAACCAACTTATGCTAAGAACAACACACACACACACAGACACACACACACACACACACACACACACACATGCCCATGCCCGAGGGAAGACTCGAACCTCCGGCGGGAGGCAGCCAGGTGTCCGGATACTTTTAATCACATAGTGTATATATCGTTTATTATTATTGTTTAACGTAATCCGGGCGCAGCATGTGGAGTCTTGTCTGGTCAGTGATGCAGCGTTGATACTGAAAGGTAAATTATGAAATGGAGAGTCGGGCAGATGATTAGAATCGTTTGGACTGATCAACAGACCCAGACTGTGTTGCTTCGCCATAATGTTTTTCACTCTGTTGTGATAAAACGTCACTAGTGATACTGAGCGCACCACACGCTTTACCAGAGGAAAAAAACCTAGAAACCTAGAAGACGGATGCATGCAAACAGGCGACACATTAGAGGTACAGCGTATGCTCTGCTCGGCTTTGTAGCTACCTTCACCGCCACTGACTTTAACGAAAGTTTAAACGTTCCTTAAAGTGCGACAAAGCGTCCGCTAAGGCGAACGGGAGAAGTCACGCTTGGTTAGATCGCCACAAAGCACACATCAGCGCTGCACTCACAGATAAACTGCTCTCCTGGCATAAAGCGGTAAAAGGAAGAGAGCAGTTCTTATTTCCTCTGCGGCCGCTTCATTATGCGCCGTTACAGTGGACAACACGAAGAGAAGAGGCCAGTCATTACGGGAGGAAAAAAATGATGAGCAGACGTCCGGAGAGAAGGAATGTCTTTTTAGAAGGCGAATATTCGCTTCGAAGTTAAATAAGGATGAGCGAGTGTAATTTGGAAGGAAAGGTAATCTCTTTTTCCTAGAAGTTTTCCGCGACTGTAAGATTCCATGTCAAACGTGGATCAAAGTCAGTCAAGAACCTGCACCGGAAAGTATTGTGCCTGAAGGATAGTGAACTTAGGAATAAACGATGTTTCCTGGTTGGTGTTTCAGTCTAGTGAGTGATTTTGGATCATAAACAGTTCCTGTTGTCTTTGTTGTGAGACAAGAGGTTGTGTTTTATGCAGCAGCAGTAAAAATTAGGAGTTCTACATATGTAACTGCTGTATAACACACTAAAGCTATTTGGAGGATTTTGTTAATCTACATCTACATCGTGCGCCGCAAGCCACCTAATGGTGTGTGACGGAGGGTACTTATCTACCACTAACTGAGCCCTCCAACCCTGTTCCACTCGCGATTAGCGCGTGGGAAAGAATGATTGTCGGTAAGCCTCTGTGTTGGCTCTAATATCTCGAATTTTCCCTTCGTGGTCATTATGCGACGCGTGTATGGAGTGAAGTAATATGTTGTCCGATTCTTTCCGGGAAGTGTTCTCTCGAGATTTCAGTAGTAAACTTCTCCATCATCCACAACGCCTCTGTTGTAACGTCTGCCAACGGACTTTTTTGAGCATCTCCTTAACGCTCTCGCGCCGGCTGAAAGATCCTGTAACGAAACGCGCCGCTATTCGATGGATCTTATCTACCTCTCCTGTCAGTCCTTCCTGTTAAGGACCCCAGATAGTTGGGGAGTACTCAAAAATCGGTCGAACAACCGCCTTATAAGTCATTTCCTTCGTGGATGAGTTACATTTCCTTAAGATTCTTCTTGTGTTTATTCCTGATGTAATAACTTTTGCTTCTGAAGTCAAAAACATGGCTTTATTTGATAATTTTCAATTAAAATCTCCCATATTTTTCGCACCACGTTTCCATATACTGCCTCCTTTCTTCTCGAAATCGTTTCGTCAGCGCACTGTGGGAGTTGTGAAGTGCGCATCTTGACAGCCCATGTGTCACTGACTGAATTCTTCGGCTTCTATCGGCGGTAGTTGTGTAGCATGGTATGCAATTTCACGCACTGATGTAGACTTGTCTTCGGTTCCTTGCAACCTGCAGCAGCGAGGAGAGGATAGCGTGTTCACTAGGAATATCTGGGTTCGAAACAAGAAAAACCAATCCCACTTCAGGGTAGCGAGTTCAGTGGGATTGCTTCGTTTCAGATGAGGCTGCGTGCAGTCCAGCTGTGTTCTGCGTGTACTGTGACAGACGTGATGAAAGCACACTGTTTACATGAGGAACATTGCGGGAACAATTTGTCAGCAGATCATTCACGGGATAATTTATTTTGTTACTGCAACTATTTTTGTGATAAAGAGGTGGAAATAAAACTTGGTCCATTTTTTCAGTACTTTAGTGTTGCTGGCTTCTGCTTCTGCAATATTCACGTATTGTTAAGATTCATCGAAAACTTTTTTGTAATTTGTAGCAGTCAGTGTACTGAATAGTTGTCTCGGCGAATGCGGTAGCGAGAAGTATTTTCTCGAAAATAACTGACAAACCACACAGATTACGTAGC
This sequence comes from Schistocerca serialis cubense, assembly GCF_023864345.2. Taxonomy (NCBI): domain Eukaryota; kingdom Metazoa; phylum Arthropoda; class Insecta; order Orthoptera; family Acrididae; genus Schistocerca; species Schistocerca serialis. The sequence continues at coordinate 154,551,863 of NC_064638.1, read as the reverse complement.
ACTAATCGGGCTAGATAAACGTAAGCAGAAAGTAGGGTCTAGCATCAGATTGTTGTTACGATGACAGTTCACTATGATATGCTTAAGCTGCAAACTAGGGAATTGAAGACAAGAAGCGTACGCCCATGCGGTTCTAAGAAGGGCATTGTCAACAGAAAAAGATACAATTTGAGTGTCGGAAACATGTCCCAGAAACTGCAGCACACTCAAAAATGTGCTCTTTGTGTACTGCGAAAACTTACAGATGAAGTAATTCCAAAAATAGGTTTTCAAGGAGAAATTTGTTTGTCGTCCCGTGTACATCGCTCCCCTGAAATTGGAGTTGAAGAAAGCGTGCAAGAGTAATAGTTGAACAAAATGCACAATCAAGGAGGTTAGAATGGGTGATCGAACCACACACCGTCGGAAATCGCGACACACTGCTAATAACACAGGCAAGTATTCATAAGGAGCTAGAATACAGATATTACTGGTGATGAATTCACTTGCAGGACTTTCATCTTTAGTTTTTAAATCAGACTGATGTCATGAAATATAAGAAATTTATTCCTGAAAGAGTACGCTCTTGTACGTAAATAATACTGAATATTGCACAACATACTTCTATTATATGAATGACAAAACAGGAGAATCTGTTCCAAATGCGAAAATACAAAATAATACCATGCAGCAGGACACGAAACTACTTCCACCGATGAGGATTCGTATCTTTCACGTTGAGGTGACAAAAATCATCAGGCACCTCCTAATATCGTGTCGGAACTTCTTTTTCCCGCCGTAGTACAGCAACTCGACGTGACGTGTACTCAACAAGTCGTTGGAAGTCCCCTCTGTAGCCATCCATAATTGCAAAAGTGTTACTGGTGCAGGATTTGTTGCATGAACTGACCGCTGGATTAAGTCCCATAAATGTTCGATCGGATTCATGTGCGGTGATCTGTGTGCCCGATGACATGGCGCATTGTCATCTGTAAAAATTCCATCCATGAATGGCTTCAAATGGTCTCCGAGTAGCCGAACATAACCATTTCCAGCCAGTGATCCGTTCAACTGGACCACAGAACCCAGTCCATTCTACGTAAACACAACCCTCACCGTTATGGAGCCACCATCGGCTTGTACAATGCCTTGTTGTCAACCTGCAGGGTCTGCGCTACACTCGAACCTTACCATCAACTCCTACGTTTGCAGCTCGTGGTATAGTGGCTAACGTTGCTGCCTCTGGATCACTGAGTGGCGGGCTCCATTCTCGGCCGGGTAAGGGGATTTTCTCTGCCCGGGGACTGGTTATTTGTGTTATCCTCATCATTTCATCATCATTCGTGAAAGTGGCGAGATTGGAATGAGCAAAGGTTGGGAATTTGTACGGGCGCTGATAAACGCGCAGTTCAGCGCCCCACAAACCAAACATCAAACGTCATCAACTCTTACTAACTGAAATCGGGACTCGTCTGACCAGGTCGCGGTTCTCGAGTCGTCTGGGGTCCAATCGATACGGTCACGAGCTGAGGAAAGGCGATGTTGCGCTGTTAGCGAAGGCACTGGCATCGGTCGTCTGCTGCCATAGCCCATTCACGCCCAATTTCGCCGCACTGTCCCAACGGATACGTTCGTCATATGTCCCACATTGATTTCTCCGGTTATTTTAGGTAGTGTTGCTTGATTGTTAGCACTAACAAATCAACGCAAACGCCGCTGCTCTCGTTCGTTAAGTGAAGGCCGTCGCCCACTGTGTTGTCCGTGGTGAAACGCAATGCCAGAAATACGGTATTGTCAGCACACCGCTGACGCTGTGGATCTCGGAATATTGAATTCCCTAACGATTTCCGAAATGGAATGTCCAATGCGTCTGGCTCCAGCTACCGTGCCGCGTTCAAAGTCCGTTAATTCCCATCGCGCGGCCCTCATCACGTCGGAAAGTTTTTCGCATGAATTACCTGACTGCAAATGATAGCTCCGCCAATGCACTGCCCCTTTATACCTTGTGTTAACGATACTGCCGCTATCTGTACATGCGAATATCGCTGTCTCATTACTTTCGTCACTTCAGTGTAATACGGGTTCTCCAAAGTAGCAAGTAACCCGACCCGAATGTTGTGAATTGCTATTGGTAATACTTGTTTCGGGCCGAGCTGTTCCTAACGAAAAGAAGCGAGTTTAGGTATTCGATGCAAGTGCACAGGCTATTATTGTGCGGTGGAGGGAACCTCTAAATAGGGGCGTAGAGTGAATTGGTGTGGATGCGTGGTGCGGCCGCTTAAGCTGTCGGTTCCTCCCTGGGCGAGCCTTTGTGCGGTCCGCACAATGCGGCGCTTGTTCCTGGCCGTCGGGGACCCCAGGCCGTGATAAAGGCCGGCCTGCCGCGATACTGCCGTCTGAAATAGCCTAGCCGCCCAGCAGACTGCTCGCCGCGTTTCTCTGGGGGCGCCGCCTCAGCTGGCGAGGTGCCAGCAGCAGCGGCAGTAGTAGCAGGCACCAGACAGCAGGCGGCGACCACGCCCCCGCCCCCCGCCACAACAGCGTCTGTGTCAACCGCAGCGCAGTCCTACTTTCTGTCACTCGTATCGCCTCGCCTAGCTGTCGCCCGTCATTGCCGTTCAACCACTATCCTTTCTGTACGTGGTCAGCTTTAACTCCTACGACAAAATTTCGCTGGTTGTTGAGGAATATTTTATGAGCATCTTAGTATAAGGGACCCGTGATCTCCTGTGGCTCTCTTTTTCATTCATTTGGCTTGTTTTACGTTAATTACCTGTTTGTTCTGAAAATCCCTTTACAACAGTGCGAATTCCTGCAATAGGCAATCGCCAAATCTAACCCGGTTGGATCTGTTTTCTTGCAAGTACATAGCCGGCCGCCGTGGCCGAGCGATTCTAGGCGCTTCAGTCCGGAACCGCGCGACCGCTACGATCGCAGGTTCGAGTCCTGCCTCGGGCATGGTTTGTGTGATGTCCTTAGGTTAGTTAGGTTTAAGTAGTTCTAAGTTCTAGGGGACTGATGACCACAGAAGTTAAGTCCCATAGTGCTCAGAGCCATTTGAACCACACAGGCCATCATTTCACACGAATCTCTTGAGTGCAAATAAGTGCTCCGCCAATGCCCTTGTGCACGCGGTACTATCCTCATCTACACAGTGTGTTTCAGAAGTGGTGGTCAATATTCAGGGATATAACAGAAATGATCATTCCAAACGAAAAAGTCAAGTAAAACATGGGCTCTAAAACGCATATCTTAAGAGCTATGAGCAGTTCCTGATCTTCGATACTGTGAAGCAAATCTCTCTCACTGCAAGCTCTTTGCTTTCCATATTTTGGGAAGTGGTAGTATCGACCAAAATAAGAAAAAAATCACCAGTAAACATGTGCTCTAAAATGCATCCCTTAACAGTTATGAGCACCTCTTCATCTTCGGTACCTTGGACAGAGCTCTTCTAATGAACAAGTGCTCATAACGTTTAAGGTATGCATTTTAGAGCACATGCTTACTGGTCATTTTTTTCTTGTTTTGGTCCATACTACCACTTCCGAAAATATGGAGCGCAAAGAGCTTGAAGTAGAAGAGGTTTGCTTCACAACATTGAAGATCAAGAATGTCTCCTAGCTCTTAAGGTATGCGTTTTACAGCCCATGTTTACTTGACTTTTTTGTTTCGAATGGTCATTCGTGTCAGATCCCTGAATATTGACCATCACTTTCGAATAGCCTGTATATGTGCACGTCGCTATCCCATGACGTTTATCACCTCAGTCTATTAACAAATTTTGGTAAACAGCGTACTGTAGTGAACTCGAGATTGAGCACATTAATGTACTGTATTATGAATTCTATTTTTTGTCTTATGCAAAGATTTTTAGTGAAAGTAGCTAATGGAATTTAATCTATTTACCTACAGGGGGAGACAATGTATTACTAGTTATGGATACTATCGTATAATAAGAAATATTAATGCTTTGGGCTGTGCCACAGTCGCGTTGTTTTCATGGAAAAGCTACATCTTTCCCACGCGACTGTGTGAGAGATTATAATTTATTCCGATTTTCATCGAATTCGGCCGGGCGGTAATATTCAAATGGTTATTAGACGCGTTAGTGCACGTCACTGTCAAAGCGGCATCACCGACATGTCTGATGCCGTCAGTGGTTTTGGCTGCGTAGAGGAACACCAGTAAGAGCGCGTAGTGTCTCTTGCAACGTTACGCATACTGATGGATTGCGGTAATTGTAATAAAACGGCGATGCCAGAAAGTATTAATTAGAGATATCGGATAACTGAAAAGACTAACCTGTTTAATTCGAGGCCGCCGCCTTTTTTTGTGCGCAAATCAGGGTATCTGACACACACACACACACACACACACACACACACACACACACACACACACACACCTGCGCGCTCCTTCCTGACAGCAGAAGCAGCACTGGGGGATCGCCTGCCTATAGGCTGGCCGCGTGGCAGCGACGTGGAGCGGTTGGCCGCAGTCGGCAGGTGTGGGCGGCGCCTGTGTCTATGGAGAGGTCAGGCCCGCGCTGCCCTGGCACTGGGACAGGTCAGCAACACGGCCGCGCCACGCCGCACCCTACCTGCCCACTGTAGCGCCTGGCCGTGGGCGAACAACTGAGAGCGTTCCGAAAAACACCAGCGTGCCGGTTCCCGCCATCACCAGTCATCAGTGTGAGGCGTGGTACCCACGGGCACGAATACGCTCTTGTATTTGTCGTGGCATGGAAGCAGGCAACGTCCGAATGTCACCTTTAATTTCTTGGTGTGATACGTCAGTTTTTGGAGCCTGCTGGCTGGAAGCTGCTATCAAAATATCATCGTATCTCGGACATCCACTTGGGGTAATAAATAAGGTGGCTTAGCCAGTCAAGAATCTGTGCATTCCTCAAGGCGTCTGTGGCGTCAGCTGCAGTGTCGGATCTTGCGTTATCCTGCTGGAATATACTGTTTGCTACCGTGGTCATGAAGGATATGACAACAGCTAGTACTATTTTTGTTACATAGTTGCGAACAGTCAGAGGAAGTCGAAGAGGCTACTATCTTCCGTTGGTGTAGTCCTTCTACAAGGACCTGGGCCTAGTCTCCCTACCTCACTGTCGTCCTCAGCGCATCTCATCAGCCAAAGGACACACAGTGATCATTGCACTAGCCTCAACTGTCTGTACCATCTGTCTGTATGATGCTTCCATATCATTCATTCGAACATTCGACCTCTCTCAACGTTATAAACATGGCAATAAGCTGCACATGCATCTCAAACGGCTGAGTAATGTTAGATGCACCAAATAATCATTATGTATTCACACCGTTTTTCACCTTTAGGCATGGCATTTTTGCATTCTGAAAATAAGCTCGTATATGGATGAAATTTTAATTAACACATCTCACAGGCATGGTGATAACTGGGAAGACAATTAGAACTCAGGAATACACCAAGATACATTCTAAGGAGAAAAAAAGAACGAGCGCCACGAAGGAATTACCCGAATGGGGCGGAAATCGGTAGATGCGATGTAGATGTACAGACAAACAAATGATTACAGTTTTAGAAAAACTAGATCATTTGTTCAAGAGAAAGAGCTTCACAAATTCAGCATGTCTGTAAGACGTGGGGCCACCCCTGGCCTGCATGCATGCAATTATTCGGCTTGGCACTGATCGATAGGGCTGTTTAATGTCTTCCTGAGGGATATCGTGCCAAATTCTGTCCAATTGGCGCGTTAGATTGTCACAGTGCCGAGCTGGCTGTAGGGCACTGGTCATGAGACTCCAAACGTACTCAGTTGGAGAGAGATCCGGACAGCTTGCTGGCCCACTTACCGTTTGGCAAGCACGAAGGCAAGCAGTAGAAACTCTCACCGTGTGGAGCCGGGTTGACAGTCGACATGCTATGGTGTACAGCCCGACTTAGCTGGGACACTGAGAGTGGCACTTTGTGGTCTTCAGCGATGAGTCTCGTTCCTCTTTGTGGCGCTCAGATCCACACCAATGTGTGTCCTTACGCGACCAGCTGAAACCTCACAGGAACCAGGGATTCTTGCTGAAATCTAAGTCCAGGACGACTTGCGATGAAGGGCCACAAAACGGGTCGTAGTATATCGTCGACGGGCTGCTATGCTGTAAGAGTGCCGCGGATGACTACCAAAGGGCTCCTGCTATGAAGTAAATTGGCACACTACACCGTCACTCCTGGTTTTCGGGCCGTGTGCCGGGCGACAGCAGGTTGGTATCGCAACACTGTCTGTGCCGTGTCGAGACACGTCTTCGCTGGTCATTGCTGCTCAGTTCGAAGCGGGATACGTCACTGAAGATACTTCTGTCAATGCGATTCCAGGCCGAAAACGTGTCTGAGAACGGCCCGAACAGCGGCGGGGTGCCAACTTGACTGTCGCTCGTGATACGGCCTGACAACCCGAAATGATGGTCTGGGGGTGCCGTTTCTTTTCATAGCAGGAGCCCTTTGGTTGTCATCTGCAGCACCGTTACGGCACAGCGGTACATCGACGATATTCTACTTCTTGTTTAGTTGCTCTTGATGGCAAACCATCCCGGGCTTATACTGTATTTCAGAAACTTAATGCCTGCACATACATGGCAGTAGTTTCTAATGCTTGTATTTGTGTTTGCCGAACCCGCTGAGACCCCCCCCCCCCCCCCCCAATCTCGGCAAGACCCTGGGTACCACCCATACACCTTGCTCTGGAGCCTAAGGGGCAGGCAATCCTTTCGATAAGTACATCGACGATATTCTACTTCTTGTTTAGTTGCTCTTGATGGCAAACCATCCCGGGCTTATACTGTATTTCAGAAACTTAATGCCTGCACATACATGTCGGTAGTTTCTAATGCTTGTATTTGTGTTTGCCGAACCCGCTGAGACCCCCCCCCCCCCCCCCCCCCCAATCTCGGGAAGACCCTGGGTACCACCCATACACCTTGCTCTGGAGCCTAAGGGGCAGGCAATCCTTTCGCTACCCCTCAGGCAGTGTTTCCTGCCTTCAGGCGCTGGAATAGTTGCAAGAGAGCAGAATGTGTCTCCAAAATTCAGACAAATACATTTGTAACGTGCTCGACTAGGATGCGTGGGCGGCACCCAGACTGTTGCCAGAATTGGCGGGGGGGGGGGGGGGGGGTGACTTAGAGGGATCTTTTGCCATTTCATTCATGCGCATGTTAGTGCCCCCCTCCCCCCCCCCCCCACCCCCCCGACATGATCACGCCATAGCAGGGCGTGGAAAAGAATGGAACGGTCCCTAGTGGCCCTAACCTATACACGCGCTGCTCTCCAAAGGGGTCACAGGACGTTGATGTAGCCCTACACTGTCCTTAGACTTCGCACCTCGTGGTCTAGTGGTTAGCGTTGCTGCCTCTGGGTCACGGGATCGATTCCCGGCCTGGTTGGGGATTTTCTCTGTCCGGGGACTGGGTATTTGCATTATCATTTATTTCATCATCATCATTCGTGACAGAGGCTAAATTGGACTTTGTCAAAATTTGATTGTGTAAAAATGGGGAATGTGTAAGGGCGCTGATGACCACGCAGTTGAGCGCCCCACAAATCAAACATCATCACACACACTGTCCTTAGAGAAGCTTTGAAACGTCCTAGGGTTAGAGCAGTGTTCAAAGTTGTCAGGAATGTCTTCATGTTGCTCATCGCACTGTAGACTGTCGTTTTCGCCCGCGAAATGTATGGGAATAGAATCCCAGGGGAAGGCATGATTTCATTGACGCCATTGATGGCATCCGCTTAAGTCTTTTCAAGTCGATTCTCAGGGACGGTGTGCCTGAAATGTTTTCCTCTGCTAGCCATAAGAAAAGCGCGTGATTTCAACGCCGGGTGTCGCGGTTCTGACCGCCATTACAGGTACGTCAAAGGAAGGGGTGAAATGTGGGTAAGAGGGACTGTGACGACATTTCCGTCGTATGAAACGTCCACGGTGGCGTTGGGCAGAATTGTGCTAAACTCTGGTGCCAGTGTAACATCACTGACCGGACTCACACGTGACTTGAACTTCTGAGATGCGGCCTCCTTTTCCGCACGTGTCGAGACCTCGCTGTTTGAAGCGTCGTCGAACCCGAGGGTGACGTCACAGGGCGCCACGATTTTGCCCCGTTACAGAGGAACGTTGTACGCATTTTTGACCCAAATTTCAAACTTATACGGCGCAATGGGAGAAAATTACGGGGATTCGAAAAAGTGATCCTTTAATTGTGCTGGGCAGCTTAGTTTTGATTTCAAGCTCTTGTACGTCCTGTTTGCGAATAGAATGCGATTTTGAAGTCTGTGAAAGAGAGAATTCTCTTGTTGCTCAACATTCTGCGTCCTATTTCTGTATTTTAAGTTGGCCTGTTCGACGCAGAAACGGCCTTTTCTAGACGTCATTAGTATTTGACTTGTTGATTGTGCAGGTTCCCCTTAATTTTCTTTAGAAGTATCCTGGAGCGAATTTTATAAGTAGTTCAAAGGAGGAAGACGCCTCTTTATTCCCTCTTGCCCCCTTTCTTTTGAAGCGAATACATCAGTTTCTTTTCTTTCCTTAATTTATTACTTTCTGTAAGAGCTCCCGCATAAATGAAAAAAGGAGTAATTGTGATAGCTGTGGAAATGAACAAAACTTGCGCGTCATGTTGCGAGTAATTATTAAATCGGTCAGAAAATGTAATTCTCAAGCAGGAAATTGATACAAGACGGCATAGCATGCAACAGGCCGATGTTTAGTGAAGAATGGGGAAATTTCATGTGAAATTATGATTTCTAAATGGAACAAGGGGAACAGAGATGAGACAGTACTATTACATACGTGGTCGAAAGTGAAGGTCAGAACTAAGCCCAAGGGGAAATACGCATAAGAATTATGTAGCTCATTTGTCTGCAAACCTCTCTAGGAAAACACCGAGATTACGCTGATCTACAAATTTTGAGATACAAAAATTAAATGCAAAAAGAATTCCTTTTACTTGTTGCTCCTTCCATCAGTGGCAATGTTCTTTGCCCCTTGGTTCGGAGCCCGCATCTTCCTCCCCCCCCCTTCCCCCCACACCCCACCCCCACTCTCCCGTAACTGACGGGTGACTGAGATCAGAAGTCGGTACTACCTGCAGTAGGACCAGGTCTGATAAAACACGGCGGTGTGCAAACTAGCCTGTATGTTGCTGGCATCTTTACATGAGAAAAGTGCTTCGTGGCGGCGACTTCGGTGTTTCTAAATAAAGATTTATTGGCAAACGGAGTTTGTTAACTGATTTCTTCACTAGAATGGGAACGGCTGGCACCATTTTACAATTGCTACGCAGTGATATTCAAAGCACGCTGAGAAGAGAATAACCATTGTGCTGTCTTCCAGAGAGCTAACGGTTAAACTCTTGAACTGAACACTTTTTGTGCACACCATTGACTGAAATAAAATGATATTAAAGTAAAAATGTTGGAACTGCGGGCAAGGGAATGACGTGAAGTTTACTCGCTGCAAGTGGAAACAGCACAACAGGAAACGCACAGTGCTGTAACGGTGTACTTCTGCGTAAGCTTTCCGGAGGAAGGAATCCATTCATGATGGTGGCGGTGAGAGGGGCGGCGGTGCTCGACAACGCACATGTTATCCGACAACCATAACAGTAGCATATGCTCCCGAACCCACCTAATTTGCCACATCTCGCCACATGTGATCTCTTTCTTCTCTCAAAAGCGACAGAATACACCCGTTGGTTTTGAGACGTGGCTTAAAATCCTAGTTAAAACCTCACTTCGTGTACATTTGAGAGGAAAATTATTTTGCCAACACGTGGAACTAAGTTTCGGAAAACAGTATTTTTGCACAACTTCTAGAGTGGTTACCAAACACAGACTCCAGCATCGTAACCACGGATGATGAGCAGTGACTCATTACGATAGTAGGGTGTCCCAGTCGGCACGTGGTCCCAGTAGCGGTATGCAGGCGGCGTCCTAAGTAGGCCACTATCAAGAATTCCCTGTGTAGTTAGCGCAGGCCGCCGGCGCCTTTAACCGGTGTGCATTATTCAGCGCTTCACGGTCCCTGTGACGCCATCTAATAATTCTGATAGGGGCGGCGCCGGCGGCAGCGGAGAGGAAAATTAACGGCTGCCGCTGGGAGGGGCCCGGCTGTTCCGTTCTCTTCTGCGCTGCCCGCGCGCTCCACGGTCGCCCGAGTTTGTCCGAGCGCGCTGGGAAGTGCTGTAAGCTGGGTACAGACACGTCTTAAAGACAAACCTTGTTCCATACTGAAACTTCCTGGCAGATTAAAACCGTGTGCCGGACCGAGACTCGAACTCGGGACCTTTGCCTTTCGCGGACATGTGCTCTACCAACTGAGCTTCCCAAGCACGACTCACGCCCCGTCCTCATAGCTCGTCTTCTGCCAGTATCTCGTCTCCTACCTTCCAAACTTTACAGAAGCTCTCCTGCGAACCTTGCAGAACTAGCACTCCTGGAAGAAAGGATATTGCGGAGACATGGCTTAGCTACAGCCTGGGGGATGTTTCCAGAATGAGATTTTCACTCTGCAGCAGTGAGTACGCTGTTATGAATCTTCCTGGAAGATTAAAACCGTGTGCTGGATCTAGAGCACTTGCCCGCGAGAGGTAGAGGTCCCGAGTTCGAGTCTCGGTCCGGCACACAGTGTTAATCTGCCAGGAAGTTTCATAACAGCGCACACTCCGCTGCAGAGTGAAAATCTCATTTTGTTCCATAGTGTTCACCATGCTGCGTGGATAACCTCCCAGCGGTTACAGGTACTTTTCCCTGAGTGTAAAACCTGTGCAACTTAAATAATTTACAGTGCTTGAGGTAGAATAGTGTTGGCTTTTAATAAATTTGTGGCTGTGGCGCACAACATGAAAATACATACAGCAGCAATAGGCTATTAACGTTTTGGAGAATTATATATGTACCAAATGTCTCTCCAAACAGCCGATAGATGTTTTCAGTGTAATGTTTGCAATGTGTAGATTTGGTCAGCTCAAACCCTTACTTCCCCTCACGTGTTTCATGCGATGCTTACAGTAAGTGGAAGGCGTCTGTTTAGAAACAAAATATACAGGGTGTATCAAAAAGAATCATCGGATTTGACACGTCTGTATTGCGGAAACTGATAAACATATGCAATGAATTTTGTTTTTTGATGAACAGGAAACTCAAAAAGTTTTTTTTTCGTACCTTTTCAATGATGTTCAGTATGCTCCCCCTTGAGATGCACGCCCTATGTCAACTCTTTCTTTTCCTACCGCCTTTATGCGCATTGCGCAGGGTCGGCAGGGTTAAGTACGGATTTGGCATGGGGTGGCCGGATGCCGCCGCCCCATACCCCCCGGGCCGGAATTAGTATACCCCAGCTGTCTGCGTCTAGTGTAACTCGTGATAGAGTGTAAATGTGTTTCAAATGTCTGCGAGTCGTGTAACTGAGGCGGAACGTGGGGACCAGCCCGGTATTCACATAGTAGGATGTGGAAAACCGCCTAAAAACAACATCCAGGCTGGCCGGCACACCGGCCGTCGACGTTAATCCGACGGGCGGATTCGATCCGGGACCGGCGCGCCTACCCGAGTCCAGGAAGCAGCGCGTTAGCGCTCTCGGATACCCTGGTGGGTGCACGGCCTATGTCAATGGGGTATTCAAACTGTTCCCTCACTGCAGCGAGCATGCCATGAGTTACAGCTTCCACAGCTGCTGTTATGCGATGTCTCAGTTCATTCGTTTTTGTTCCTAAGGGAGGCACATAAACAGAGTCTTTTATTAACCCCCACGAGAAATAACCACATAAATCCACGTCTGGTGACCTTGGAGGCCAGTAATGCAAGGGTGAATCATTTGGTCCAGTTCAACCGATCCATCGTTCATTAATCCTTTGATTTAAAAATTCCCGGACTTCCAGATGGCAGTGTGGCGGTGCCCCATCCTGTTGGTAAATGAAGTCGTTCGAATCTGTCTCCAACTGTGGGAAAAGAAATTTCTCAAGCATATCGAGATACGTGTTCTCGGCAAAGAAAAATGGATCATACACCTTATCTCAAATAACATAATAGTTATTATTTTTCGAAATTAGATGATTCCTTTTGATGAACCGTGTAAACCTCGAGAGTTTGCTCTTTTCCACAGTACGTTGTTCATGCAAATATCTCGAATAATATAATAGTTACGTTTTTTTAAAATGGGATGATTCTTTTTGATACACTCTTTTTACTTTAATTTGGAATTTTCTGTGCTCATTCGCCCGAGCGGTTCGAAATTAGTCCGGAGCGATATTCAATTTAAAAATGTGTCGTTATAAAACAAGTGGAGTCCCACCACGCCCACACTTGCACAGTGACCATCACGTAAAGTTTTACTGTCGCTTCTGCGAAAGGGTTAGTATTTATATCGAGAAGTCACATGAGGCTGAAATGTATTGGCGGTACACTTGATGCGACCACCCACCGATATGGAGCCATCTAGTACAGGGTGGCGCAAGAAAAACCGACCCAAAGGTTACTCACAAATTGTTACCCGTCACGAATAGATGCAACAAGATATAGATAATATTCTGACAATAAAGAGTAACTGACAATAGAAAACGTAGTCGCAACTGTTTCGAAACAATAAATGACAATTGGTCGGCGACAATGTGCAGTCTAGTAGTCGGGGCCGGTTTTTCGCGCGCCGTCCTGTGAATAATAGACAGAAAGCGGTTGAAGAACAGCGGTTTTAGGACAGAGGGAAAAAAGGCCACGTCAGATGCCATAGGAAAAAACCTCTGCGGCTGTCTGGGCTGGTAGTGGGCTTCAAATGGCTCTGAGCACTATGGGACTTAACATCTGAGGTCATCAGTCCCCTAGAACTTAGAACTACTTACACCTAACTAATCTAAGGACATCACACACATCCATGCCCGAGGCAGGATTCGAACCTGCGACCGTAGCAGTCGCGCGGTTCCAGACTGAAGCGCCTAGAACCGCTCGGCCACCGCGGTCGGCTGTTATAGCATCTTGTACTGAATCATTCCTACTGTACCATCAATGAAAGTAAAATCAGACATTACCATACTGCGTCACTGTCGGGAAGGGAACATGCGTTTCTGCTGTTGAGTAACCTTACTACTCTGCCCATTATAACAAAAAAAACAACAAAAAAACAGAAAAAAACATGAGATAATAGGGCATACAAAATGTGGTGTCACCGCCAGACACCACACTTGCTAGGTGGTAGCCTTTAAATCGGCCGCGGTCCGTTAGTATACGTCGGACCCGCGTGTCGCCACTGTCAGTGATAGCAGATCGAGCGCCACCACACGGCAGGTCTAAAGAGACGTACTAGCACTCGCCCCAGTTGTACAGCCGACGTTCATAGCAATGGTTCACTGACAACTACGCTCTTATTTACCGAGACGATAGTTAGCATAGCCTTCAGCTAAGTCAATTGCTACGACCTAGCAAGGCGCCGTATTCAATTGATAATTAATATTTTCAAGCATGTATCATCAAGAGCGATGTTCTACAATTATGGATTAAAGTTAAGTATTCCAGAAGCTACGTACTTTTCTTTATAGCATTCATTACGTATCCTGTTTCAGACCTCACGCCAGCCTGCGTGAGTTTAAGCGCGTGCCTTTCGGCTTCCTCTCATTGTGTCTAGGCTGTCTTGTCTAGACACAACACAAGCTGCTACAATAATTCTGCCTTGGCTGATGCCTATCGTTTCGTTGGAAACTGGTAGCAGATAAATATTTGTTTTGTCAGCAGCTCGTGGTAGTACGTAAATGACTGTCTGTAAATACCAGGAAGTGTTGAAAAGAAATGCATCCGAATTTTTTTATGTGAAAAGTCGTAAAGCTTTTGAAATAAAAGAAACTTTACTAATATTCTAAACCTTTATTCTTTCTGTGGGCGTATTTATTTCTCAGTGTAGTCACCCTCGCAACGAACATATTTCTCCGATCGAGAAACCAGTTCGTTGATTTCGTCACTGTAGAATGTTTGGCTTCGCTAACGTAACCAGAACCTCACATCTGCTTGCACCGCTTCATACTATCGAAGTGGAGTCCTCGCAGGTGTTTTTTAAGTTTTGGAAACAGATGCAGATAGGATGGGTGCATGCCGGGTCTGTTTGGAGGATGATCGATGACAGTGAGCCCAGGGCGTCAGATGGTTGCAGATTTCGCAGCGGTCGTGCGTGTTCTGGCATTGTAATGCTGAGAGAGAGGGTGCTCCATGTGCGGACCAACTCTTATAATTATAGTTCTCTCAATTTTCAGAAACTCGGTTACGACACTCTGTCACACAGCGACGTAGTTACGTTACACACCGCCATGTTGCACGCTACAATTTGCAGCCGTCTGTCGGCAGAGGGTTTCAGCTTGCCTCAACGAAGCGGGAAATTTGACCGAGTAATACGCATGACATGTAATAGCCCAGCGGGTATTGAGAACAGAATAAAAAATTCGAAAGACATTTCAACTCGCCGTCGTACTTACTAGCTTTGGAGCACAACCCGCACAAACTATAATAAGGGATTAAGGCGTTAAGAAGTTCTCAGGCATTCCAACCTATTGTTTGCGTTAACGTAACAGCTACACCTTCCTGTGAAAGTAACGTTGTAAATTGCACAAGGAGTTAAATTTTGATTTGCACCCGATTCGTGGACTTTTATCAGACCAACTGCGAAACTTTTGTTTACACAATGGCTCTAGTGGAAATGAAGTGTACGATGTCTGTTCAAAAAATTCCGGAACATTCGTTATTCTCTCCAATGGTATGTTGGAGTGAAATACAGTTAGCATCCCTGCACACGCCTGTGCTTAATGTGTAGCTGACGGAAGTTTCATTGTTGTATGTCTGTTAGTTATTGTTCAGTGCTGTATTGAGTAGAACGTTGTATCGTACAGTTTGTGACTTTCAAGATGGCAGAGTGCAGGAGCAACGCGTCTTCATTGAATTTTGCGTGAAACTCAAGAAAACCTTTACAGACACACACCAAATTATGCAGGAAGCCTACGGTGATGAGTGTTCAAGCCGCACTTGGTGTTACAAATGGTCACACAGTTTAAAAAAAGGCATGACGGAAGTTAAATTTGACTCTCGTCCAGGACACCCCTCGACGGCCACCGTCGGCGCTAATGTCAGGAACGTCAACGAAAGTGTGCGAGCCAAACGAAGGTTGACTGTCCGAGAGATTGCAGAAGAAAGTAACATTTGAGTTGGATCATGTCGTGAAATCCTCGCGCAGCATCTTGGAATGCGTCGTGTTGCCATCAAGTTCGTCCCACATCTCATGAGTCAAGACCAGAAAGACCTTAACCTCGAATCTGTGAAGATCTTTTGGATCGCGCATTTGAGAACGTGATGTTCCATAAGAGAATCGTAACTGGTGTTGAGACGTGGGTCTACGGTTATGATGTGGAGACTGAGGTTCAATCTTCACAATGGGTCGGGAAAGCTTCTCCAAGATACAAAAAAAGTTCGTCAGGTCAGGTCAAATGTCAAAGCCATGCTGCTAGTTTTCTTTGAGTTTAAAGGATTAGTTCATAATGAATTCGTGTCACAGGGACAAACTGTTAATCGACATGTGTTGCGTCACCTGCGAGAAAATGTGAGAAGGAAACTAACCGAAATGCGTCGAGACAATTCATGGCTCTTGCATGACGATAACGCACCCGCACATTCACCCCTGTTGGTGCCTGACTATAGCACAAGAAACGAAATCACTGTGCTGCCTCATCCTCTGTACTTTCCAGACCTGGCCCCTGCGGACTTCTTTTATTTCCAAAGTTGAAAACCGCGCTGAAAGGACGAAGATTTGCAATGATGGACGAAATAAAAGAAAACTCGCAGACGGCGCTTCCCGCAAACAAGCAAAAGTCGTACCAAGACTGCTTCCGGAAGTGGAAACGGCGTTGGGTGCGGTGTATCAGTTGTGGAAGAGAGTATTTCTATGGATACCGTGCACAATAGGTAAAAGGTAAGCGAAGAAAAATATTGTGGATGGAGTTCTGGAATTTTTTGAACAGGTCTCGTATACCACTGCACGAAATAACAGCATTTTCTGAGACACTTTACGGAGACTGTTGATGTCTTAAAAACTGTGTTGTTTTACGTTGAGCAACCATAATTTTGTACTGGTGAACCTATTTTCCGGAAGTTCTGGGCTCACTAAAAGCTAGTCTCCCGACCAGAAACTTTTGCATGAAGTGGTCTGTTAATCCACCGACGAAAACCTCGCAGTCTAACAGTCAGAGAAATGTTCTGATGGGGGGCGTAAAAGCGAATGAAAAAGGTGGGGGGGGATTGTGAGTGCCATGGAGTAGCCGCAGTCCTCTCGCCTCTTTACTGGCGGTGCTGTTGCTGATCAAAGAGTGGGGGGCTTTATTCCGTCTCTCTGTATTTTAGTAACAGTGGCTATGTTGTAATTAATCAGAGCCGTTTGTCTAGGCATTGTACTTAGGCCACAATACATACAAATGATACTATACTCGTACGTCTTTTATCATACTCCGCGCGTGAGGTAAGAACTGCATTCACAATCTAGAGGAGGGCCGTTTCAGATTCCCCTCCGGCACTTAGTTTAGCGTGGTTATCCTAAATCGCTTGAGGTGAACGCTGGGATGGTACCTTAGAAAATGGCCCGGCCCATCCCTCGCCATACTTCTCCAAACCGAACTCGTTCTCTTTCCGTGTCGTCGACTGGACTTAAATCCCAGATGTTTCTAACGTACGCAACGGAGCAGTCTTATTGGATCATATCGAATGATGTTCAAATCACCGTCCTGTATGCCAGATTTAGATTTTCGTGGATTTTTAGTCACTTGAGGCGACTGCTGGGCTGTACTCATCACCATCCAGAACTTTTTTTTTTTTTTTTCAATTGAGCTTTGCCTAATTCGTTAATATCAGCAACAAATTGGAAGGCTACCAGCTATTTGGCGCAACCCATCGGAAGAGTGCATCATTCAACGATATATTTTTAAAAACATTTATTCACAAACGAAATTCTCAAGTCAACTTTGATCAGTACTGTTTCTACAAAGTTTAATCTGAGTTTGTCTGAATCGCAATTTAACAGAAAAAAACTCTGCCACCTGGCATTTGGAGTATTGTCTTCCCTAAATAACCGAGTGAGGAAGACAATTAGTACAAACACTTGACTGCTTGATACCGTGTTGATCCGCATTTGGAACGCAGTTTTGCAGCGATTAGGCCTTTACGTGCCATGGTCTCGGCAACTAGTTGGTGGATTTGTGGACGCATGTCGCCCCCGGATGTCTGCTACAGGTCACACAATTCCCTTAAATTCTGGCCGGTGATTTGTTAGTACGGATCTGGCCCCTGATTGCGTCCCATATGCGCTCTACAGGGTTCAGATTAGACGAGTTTGGTGGCCAAGACATCGGAACTTGAGTTCAGTATCATCGAATAGTTAACGTAGAGGAAGGACTGTGATAGCATCTATAGCAACTGATGACGACGAAGATGTGGAAAACAAACGGAAAAAAATTCAAAGAAATCGTGCAATATGCCCTAGACAACTATGTTCCGAGTAAGGTCTTAACGGACGGGAAAGACCCCGTGTTAGAAAACTACAGCGGCTGGTCCCGGCGGATGTTCGAGTCCTCCCTCGGGCATGGGTGTGTGTGTTCGTCCTTAGTATAATTTAGGTTAAGTAGTGTGTAAGCTCAGGGACTGATGACCTTAGCAGTTAACTCCCATAAGATTTCACACACTTTTGAACATTTTTAGAAAACTACTACATAGACAAATGGAACTTCATCTCAGAATCAAGTGAAGTAAAAACCTACCTGACGAACAAAATCTGAACGAAGCGAAAATGAGCGTAAGGAGAGCAGTGAGAGAAGCGTTCTGTGACTTTGAAAATAAAACTTTGTCAGTCGATCTGACTAAAAACCGTACGAGGTTTTGGTCGTATGTAAAATCAGTAAGTGGGTCAAAACCATCTATACATACACTAAGTGACCACACTGGCACCGAAACAGAAGATAACAGATAGAAGGCCGCAATACTGAATTCGATCTTTCGAAGGTCGTAACACGGTCCCCCCTTTCAGTTATCGTACGAACGTCGAAAAGGTAAATTTTGAGAAAACTCATCGCGGAAGAAGAAAAAAAAACGACTGTAATCGCTTAGTAGTGGAAAGGCGTCAACGCCAGATGAGATACCTATAAGATTACGGGAAAGAACTTGCTTCCCTTCTAGCACTAATTTATCGTAGATCGCTTGAGAAACAAAGGGTAACTAGCGACTGGAAGAAAGCGCAGGTCATTCCCGTTTTTAAGGAGGGCCGTAGGACGGTTGCACAAAATCATAGACATATATCTATTATAGACCTCAATCTGTTGTAGAATTATGGAACATGTTTTGTGGTCAAGAATTCTGACGTTTTTGAAGAATCAATATCTATTCTGCAAAAATCTATTCCACAAACAGAGATCTTGCGAAACTCAGCTCGCTCTGTTCCTCGACGACGCTCAGGTTGTGCCGTGTTCCTTGACTTCAGGAAGGCACTTAACACCGTCCCGCACTGCCGTTTAGTGAAAAAAATAAGAGCTTATCGTGTATCGGACCAGATTTGTGACTGGTTTGAAGACTTTCTTGCAGACAGAACCCAACACATCGCTCTTAACGTAACAAAATCGCCTTATTTGGTAATTAGATGTAAAGGTAATTTCCCGAGCACCCCAAAGAAGTGTCATAGGACCGTTACTCTTTCAATACATATAAATATCTAGTAGAAAGCGTCGGATACTCTCTAAGGCTGTTCTCAGATGATGCGGGTGTCTATAACAAAGTAGCAACGCCAGAAGATAGTAACAATTTGTAGAACGGCCTCCGGAGAATTGATGAATGATCCAGCTACTGGCAGTTGATCCTGAACGTAAGTAATTGTAACATTGCGCATACAAAGAAAAGGAAATCCACTACTATATAGCTACGCTATGGATGACAAACCGCAGGAAACAGTATCTGCCTTAAAATACTTAGGAGTAACTATCCAGACCGACTTAAGTGAAAGGAACACACAAAACAGATAGTGGGAAAAGCAGATGCGAGACTCAGACTCATAGGAAGGATCTTAAGGAAATGTAACTCATCCACGAAAGAAGTGGCTTATAAGACGCTTGTTCGACCGATTCTTGAGTACTGTTCATCTATCTGGGTAGAAGTGATAGAAGAGATAGTGAAGATTCAACGAAGAGCGGCACGTTTCGTCACGAGTGCGCCATGCAGATGCTCAACAAACTCCATTGGCAGACGTTACAAGAGAGGCCTTGTGCATCTCGGAGATATTTACTATTGAAATTTCGAGAGAGCAGTTTCCGGGAAGAGTTGGACAACATATTACTTCCCCCCACATAGTCTGATGTAATGACTGTGAGGAGAAAGTTCGAGAAATTAGAGCCAATACGGAGCCTTACAGACAATCATTCTGCCCATGCCCTATTCGCGACTGGAAGGCGGTTGGAGGACTCAGTCAGTGGTGCAAAAAGTACCCTCCGCCACACACCATTACGTAGTTTGTGGAGTATGATGTATGAAGGTCACTCCAAAAGAAATGCACACTATTTTTTTTAAAAACTCCATCTTTTATTCTACATGTTTGAAAGGTTTACAGTGTGTAGATACATCCTTTAGGAACAATATGTTCATTTCTCCACATAATTTCCATCCCTCTCAACTGTTTTACGCCATCTTGGAACCAGTGCTTGTATACCAGCACGGTAAATATCTGGACCAACCTGTTGGATCCACTGTTTGGCAGTGTGTACTAGGGCGTTATCATCTTCAAATCTTGTTCCACAAAGAGTCTTTCTGTTTCCCAAAGAGATGATAGTCACATGGAGCCAGGTCAGGACTGTAAGGCGGGTGTTTCACTGTAGTCCATCCGAGTTTTGTGATCGCTTCCACGGTTTTTTGACTGATATGTGGCCGTGCATTGTCTTGCAACAGCAAAACATCCTGCTTTTGCCGATGTGGTCGAACACGACTCAGTCGAGCTTGAAGTTTCTTCAGTGTCGTCACATATGTATCAGAATTTATGGTGGTTCCTCTTGGCATGATGTCGACAAGCAAGAGTCCTTCGGAATCGAAAAACACCGTAGTCATAACTTTTCCAGCAGGTGTAGTTTTGAATTTTTTTTCTTGGGTGTTTGCATGATGCCATTCCACTGATTGCCTCTTCGTCTCTGGTGAAAAATGATGGAGCCATGTTTCATCACCTGTCACAGTTCTTCCAAGAAATTCATCTCCACCATTCTCGTACTGTTCCAAAAGATCGCTGCATACCGTTTTTCTTGTTTCTTTGTGAGCCACTGTCAACATCCTGGGAATCCAGCTAGCACATACCTTTTTTAACGCCAATACTTTCAGTATTCTGCAAACACTTCCTTCCCCTATCGCAACGTAGCGTGACAATTCGTTCACTGTGATGCGTCTGTCAGCAGTCACCAGTTCGTTAACTCTTTGCACATTGTCTGGAATGTGTGCAGTACGAGGCCTGCCGCTGCGAGGACAATCCTCTATATTGCCGTGCCCGCTTTCATCACGTAACCTGCTTGCCCACCGCCTAACTGCACTGCGATCGACAGCAGCATCTCCGTACACCTTTTTCAACCTCTTGTCGATGTTTCCCACTGTCTCGTTTTCACAGCACCAGGAATTCTATGATAGCACGTTGCTTCTGACGAACGTCAAGTGTAGCAGCCGTCTTGAAGACATGCTTTGACGGCGCCACTCGCGGGAACAGGTTGAACTAAGTTTGAAAACAAGCGGGAAGGATGTATGTACACACTGTAAAACTTTCACACATGCAGAATGAAAACTGTATTTTTACAAAAATAGTGTGCGTTTCTTTTGGAGTGACCCTCGTAGATGTAGATACCTCTGGAGCCAGAGTGGCACGATTCTGGCCTTGTGACACGGACAGTTACCCTGCTGCAAGATGCCATCGCCGTCGTGGAAGACATCAAGCATGAAGTGATGCTGGTGATGCGCATTAATGTTCACGTAGACCATAGCTGTCATGGTGTACCCACTTACTACTAAAGGTGCCATGGAAGCCCAAGCGAAAGTCACCCATAGCATAATACTGATCCTGCCAGCCTGCGTCTCGTGTTTCGAGCAGCCGTTCCCATGGATGATGCCGTATCCGGACGCGTCAGTCGACCTTGTGTAACAAGAACCATGATATATCCGACCAGGCGACACAATTCCCATGATATACGGTCCAGTGTCGATGACCATGTGCCCACTCCTGTAGAAATTGACGATCTCATTGGGTCAGCATGGGAACACACAGAGTTCATTTATTACGGAGTCCTGTACTCAACAATATGCGCTAAACTAAGTGCTTCGAAACACTTGTATCCACGCCACTATTGTACTCTGTTGCTAGATGTGCCTATCCTGCTTTACACGGGGTGCGGCCTCCGACTTCCACGTTGTGAGATTAGACGGGGACATCAAACACTCCCTCGGCGACTCATGGTTTCACCGTCCTCCAACCAATTTGCAGAAACGCTCACAACTGGTGCACACATGTGATTCTTGTTTCTCCCGGCGTATTTGTTGCTCGTGCAGTCCACGGGTATACTGCCGGTTCATAGTATCCAATGG
This sequence comes from Schistocerca serialis cubense, assembly GCF_023864345.2. NCBI lineage: Eukaryota > Metazoa > Arthropoda > Insecta > Orthoptera > Acrididae > Schistocerca > Schistocerca serialis. The sequence goes on along the minus strand of NC_064638.1, from coordinate 154,530,248 downwards.
GCACAATATTTGGGCGATCAGACATGTCGCCATCGTCAGGTGCGCTGACGAACTGAGCTCCTGTACAGTCAGCCCACAAATTATGTGACATTCCTCCGAATCACCTTGTATGTTCTCAGGTGCCGATCGTTCAGATTAAATCGGTGATGCATGTGCAACCATGCCGTAATTGCTACGCTTTTCACGAATCAAATTCCCTTTTCGGAACTACCTGCAGGGATACTGGCAGAATCGGTCTCAGTTTGGTGTCACGCGATCGCTTGCCGGGCACAGCCTGGCGGGCCGACACACGTCGATTGCTACTGACCTCGTGAATCGAGCCATCAAACTTTCATGAGCAGCTATCTGCCATCGATTAGCGGAAGCCGGTCGAGAGCAACATTGCCCTCGAACACGGACTCGCAGGTCAGCAGCGGCCGGCGGAGGTCGCGCCACAAATCAGCGACATCCTGCTCGCTCCCAAGGGCTCTACTCACTGCTGGAGTCTGCAACAAGGCGTCCACATCCACACTCAGCGTCACCGTAAGGCGGCGGCTGGAGGGTACTTTGTGAACGACTACCTTTCCTCCTGCCAATGGAACTGGCTGTGCATCGCCGTGACGCTTTCACGGCTACTTAGTGAACCTGTAACGAAAAGTGCTGCTCTTCTTTCGATCTATTCTACTTCCTTTATCAATCCTGCCTGGTACGGATCTCATACTGACGAGCAGTACTCAAGCATTGTTCGAACGAGTTTTTTGTAAACTGTTTCCTTTGTTGATGGACCGCTTTTCCTGAGGATTCTTCCACAGAACCTCCGTCTCGCAACTGCTGCAGCTGCAATTAGTGTAGTTTCATTTTTAAATCACTTAGTATGCATACTTCTAGACATTTTATGGAAATAGTTGCTTCTAGCGAGTGTTGTGCAATCGTGTAATCTTACGATAATGCGTCTTTTTGCCTATCACATGCGCAGCACGTAGATTTGTTTATGTTGAGGGTGACTTTCTACTCCCTGCACCACTCGCCGATCCTCTGCGGATCTTCCTGCCTTTCGCTACAATTTTCTAGCGCCCCGATTTCTCTCTATACAACCGAATCACCCGCGGAAAGCTCATGGAGCTTCCGATGTTAATATGTCGTTTATATTTATTGCGAAAAGCAATGGACCTGTAACGCTGCCATGGGCAACGTCCGAGGTTGTTTTACGTCTGAAGGTTTCCCTTTATTGAGAGTGACATGGTGTACTCTGTTTCCTAAAAAATAGTCAATCCAGTCACGCCAGTTGGTCTGATACCCTCCATGCTCGTATTTTATTCATTAGGCGGAGCGCGGAACTGAATTGAATGTTTTTCGGAAGTCAAGGAACACTGCGTCTACACCATGTGATCAAAAGTATCCGGACACCTGGTTGAAAATGACTTAACAAGTTGGTGGCGCCCTCCATCGCTAATGCTGGAATTCAGTATGGTGTTGGCTCACCATTAGCCTTGATGACAGCTTCCACTCTCGCAGGCATACATTCAATCAGGTGTTGGATAGTTTCTTGGGGAATGGCGGCCCATTCCTCACGGAGTGCTGCACTGAGGACAGGTATCGATGTCGGTCGGTGAGGCCTGGCTCGAAGTCGGCGTTCCAAAACATCCCAAAGATGTTCTGTAGGATTCATGTCACGATTCTGTACATCCATTATAGGGATGTTATTGTCGGGTAACCACTCCGCCACAGGCCGTGCATTATGAACACGTGTTCGATCGTGTTGAAAGATGCAATCGCCACCCCCGAATTGCTTTTCAACAGTGGGAGACAAGAAGCTGCTTAAAACATGAATATAGGCCTGTGCTGTGATAGTGCCATGCAAAACAACAAGAGGTGCAAGCAACCTCCTTGAAAAACACGACCACACCATAACACCACCGCCTCCGCAATTTACTGTTGGCACTACACGCGCTGGCAGATGACGTTCACCGGGCGTTCGCAATACGCACACCCTGACGTCGGATCGCCTCATTGTGTACACTGATTCGTCACTCCACTCAAAGTTGTTCCACTGTTCAGTCGCTCGTGTTTCCGCTCCTTACACCAAGCGAGTCGTCGTTTCGCATTCATCTGTGTGATATGTGGCTTATGAGCAACCGCTCGACCATGAAATCCAAGTTTTCTCACCTCCCGCCTAATTGCCGTAGTACTTGCAGTGGATCCTGATGCAGTTTGGCATTCCTGTGTGATGGTTTGGATGGATGTCTGCCTATCACACATTACGACCCTGTTCAACTTTCGGCGGTCTCTGTCAGTCAACAGACGATGTCGGCCTGTACGCTTTTGTGCTGTACGTGTCCCTTTACGTTTCCACTTCACTATCACATCGGGAACAGTGGACCTAGGGATGTTTATGAGTGTGGCAATCTCGCGTGCAGACGTATGACACAAGTGACACCCAATCACCTGACCACGTTCGAAGTCCGTGAGTTCCGCGGTGCGTCCCATTCTGCTCTCTCACGATGTCTAATGACTACTGAGGTCGCTGATATGGAGTACCTGGCAGTAGGCGGCAGCACAATGCACCTAATATGAAAAACGTATGTTTTTGGGGGGTGTCCGAATACTTTCGATCACATAGTTTACCTGGCCGTCGGTGTATAGTGCTTTCTGCGTCTCGGGGACGAACAGAGCGACCTGGGTTTTACCTAGTCGTTGTTTTCGGAACTCATGTTGATTCCTGCGGAGAGGATACTCTGTCTTCAGAAATATTATAATAAGGGAGCATAACACATATTCAAAAATTGCACAACAGCCCGACGTCAGAGATATAGGCTCAAGGTTTTGTGCGTCTGTTCGCCGACCCTTCTTACAGACGGGAATGACCTGCACTCATTCAATTAGAGCGCTTCGCTCCACCAACGACGTGCCGTAGCGTGCACTGCTGCTAGAAGAAGGGTAAGTCTTTCGTATACTCTTTGTAGAATAGTATTGGTGTCCCGCCAGGTCCAGTGGCCTTATCTTTGTTAAGCGATTTCAGTTGATTTTTGGCCCATGGTGACGCATTTCGGTGTGTCATTTTGACGTTCGTACTGTGATTCAGAGGAGAAAGTATAGTGGTATCTACCTCAGTCTCGGAATATCACGTTTAGGATTTCGGCTTTATCTCTGTGATCCTCCGTTTCGATGCTGTTATCGTTATACAGTGTCTGGACGGGTGGCTTCGATCGGTTCTCTGATTTTACCCAAAGACCAAAAACCGAGCGAGGTGTCGTAGTGGTTAGCACACTGGACTCGCATTCGGGAGGACGACGGTTCAATCCCGCCTCCGGCCATCCTGATTTAGGTTTTCCGTGATTTCCCTAAATCGTTTCAGGCAAATGCCGGGATGGTTCCTTTGAAAGGGCACGGCCGATTTCCTTCCCAATCCTTCCCTAACCCGAGCTTGCGCTCCGTCTCTGATGACCTCGTTGTCGACGGGACGTTAAACACGAACCACCACGGCCACCTAAGACCAAAACTCCAGAATGAAATTTTCACTCTGCAGCGGAGTGTGCTCTGATATGAAACTTCCTGTCAGATTAAAACCGTATCCCGGACCCAGAACTCGGGACCTTTATCTTTCGCGGTCAAGTGCTCTACCAACTGAGCTACCCAAGCACTACTCACGCCCCGTCCTCACAGCTTTACTTCCGCCAGTACCTCGTCTGCTATCTTGCAAGACTAGCACTCCTGGAAGAATGAACATTGCGGAGACTTGGCTTAACCACAGCCTGGGGGATGTTTCCAGAATGAAATTTTCGCTCTGCAGCGGAGTGTGCTCTGATACGAAATTTCCTGGCAGAAGGTAGGAAACGGGGTACTGGCGGAAGTAAAGATATATATGGAGGGGTCGTGATTCGCGCTTGGGGCTTGGGTAGCTCTGTTGGTAGAGCACTTGCTTGCGAAAGGCAAAGGTCCCGAGTTCGAGTCCCGTTCCGGCATACGGTTTTAATCTGCCAGCAAGTTTCAAGACCAAAACCGCTTAGGATTTTCTGTCGACACAGGTGCTCAAACTACAGACCTAGCGCACAGTTCTCGTAGGATTAGTGGACACGTATTGTACGTGTGAGATTACTTTTTGGAGACCGAACAAATCATACATAGGAACCAACATTTCCTGTGTCTATTCGTGAGACAGTCTATAGACAGTATATAGGGGAGAGTTTCTTTCAGCCGTTTACGCCTACGTCGGGCGGAGTCAGTTTTTCTGTTGTTTCGTTCTTTGTGAAGGGTCTTTTGTCTTCTGCGTTGCCTCATTCAGTTTATCGTGATTATGTGGTTCCGCTCCGTGGCCTCAGGAGTCGTTAGGATTGATTGTTGGCGGCAGGTGTGGGCAGCTAATGAATGCGAGCCTTTCTCTGGCTGGATTGTTCTCTGCAGCCGGTGAGGCCGCAAGATCATCAACGCAGGCCAGCGTTCAACACTGCTTGTAATTTCCTACAACCCTTTCCACGTTTTGATGCTTCTTTATTCTCCGAAAATTGTCCGAGAATTTAGGATATACGTATAAGAAAAAAAATATAAATGCCTTTAGTGAAATGTTGCTGGATCAGCGCCTGAAGGGCTCTCCGGTGGGGAATGTGTCGCGAAGAGCAGCAGTGGGCGGACAGGTTTAGTGGAAGACCGTGACTTATTCTGCCATAAGGGTTTTTTATCAGTTGATCTGAATTCGCTAATATGAATGGCGTCAGTGAGTACGATAATAGTGAAGATGCTATGACAGCACACACACACACACACACACACACACACACACACACACACACACACACACACACAATACAATACAAGTGACAGCGTGCGATGGGATACCACTAGGGCGAACGAACATCGCTTATCCCAACGGCGACGCCAGAATAGGACAGTTGATGTTTTTAAAATATCTGAAATCCAATATATCGATATTTTAAAAAAATGTGATTATCATCTCTCGATATATTGGCGGAAAATGTACGACGAACCTGGCTATAAGAATATTGGCTGCACATTGTAAATAAACTGCCGGTCTTACAGTTGTATATGTAAGTAATTTAGTATTAGATATTCTGTAAATCAACACGCTATCAGCCTGACTATCCTCCTTAGAGCAAGAATTGAAAGGAAAACAATGCACGCCCACGGATGGCAATAACAACTTTGCTAACAACGGTAACTGCATGTAAGTGGCAGAATGAAAGGTGTCTCATGGGTCCATCGTTCGGTTTCGTCACGTATCGGATTTGAACGGAACATTTCGTGTTGACTTCCCTGTTTTTTCATTTCTGCCAACGCCAGCGACCTAGTAGTTGTAGTGTCAAAATTGCGTGGTAGAGCTGAACGTCGGGGTTTCTCGTGATAGCGCCGAGCGCCGATTGCGTCAGCATTTCCACTCACACGTCTCCGCCCAATGTAAACACCAATCTTGTAATTTAGATTTATGTTTATCGTTTTCAGCAACTGTTTTGGAAGAATATCGATGTGAAGAAATAGCGTCAAAGCTGTATTATAACGCAACTCGTGTGCTGTTTTTTTTCATCGGAAGTCTTGATATTCCCCCTCATACCGCCACACCCCCATGCAATCCGTGTTCTTCTTTTGTACCACATATAGTTGCTTCACATAGTCAGAGAGAAAGATTGGACGTGATGAAATCTCGTAAAGTAGTAAGACTCCTTCACACAGTGAAAGTAAAATTATGTCCTACTACAATTTCAAAACAATAACAAATTTAAATATCAGTATTTTAAACAGAGCTGCACAACAGCAACGGTTCCACGTAATAGAAATTATAAACAGCCGACCAGTTGCAATGGATAAAGAATTCTTTACCTAGGTTTCAACAGATTTAAATTTGTCTTCTTCAGAAGGTCGCCTAAGGACAATGAACATCATAGCTTACACTAGAAAAATATGAAACTTAAGTCAAGAATAGATTTTAACATAAATTAGAGAGCTCTTGCATTACAGAAATATGAGAATGACGACTGGTACTTACAATTTTACATTAGTAAGGACTAATGTACCATCGCCGTTTTTACAAGTGTCGGCGTAGATCCATTTGTCAAAATTAAAGTATAGCCCTAGAAATAGGGTTTGTCATGTAAATATAAATTAGTACATGGATCTTGCAGAGCTCACAACCGACTGAGTGTAATCGGCCAGCGTAGTTACTCTGCGACTAGGGCAGGTGGCGCTCATGGCGCGAACCATGTGCCAATTGGCGTACAAAAGCAACGTGTAAATTATCGGTATTAATAACGTCCTTAGATAAAGTAACAATAAAAAGAAGGAAAGCGTTTAACACTCCCGTTATAACAGTATGGCAGCATTGGTACAATTAATGTAGTTGTACATCAAAAAGGCAGGTGGCGCTTACGCCGAGAGAGTTACGCACAGTGGCATATACAGCCAAAATATAAAAATTACATTACTATATTAGTGAAGCCCAAAAACGGTATATTGACAATGATGGCTCTTAAGACAGAATTACGAACCCTGGTCCACAATCCAATTAATACACATTCGCAGGGAACCAACGTTTTAGAGCCAGACAGAATCACATAAGGGCCGATGTAGTGGCAGCCATACATCGTGAGAAAACCACATTACATAAAGGGTAGTGAGCTTAAAGCGTTGAAAGTGCATCATAGCTTCCTGAGAAAATAGACCACTAAGGTTACCAGCATTAATGTTATACCATAAACAGTACAGGCTTAAAGCCTTCGAAAAATTGTCTACAAGCAAGGTTCAACTGGTCGTTCAGTATATTATCGTCCTTGAGCTCTAGATGTTTAAAAATTTGTAACTCTTCCCACAGATCTAATCTACGCCCTTTGACTTCTCTGTGTAGGATAACAGTGTCTTCTAACTGTTTAGGCGTATGACCGGCTATCAAGAGGTGTTCAGCAAAAGTAGAGCTGTGTATATTCGCTCATTTTTTACCTAATAGGTGTTCTTTATATCTTGTTTTCACAGCTCTGCCTGTTTGACCAATATAATATGAAGAACAGTTATTACAGGTTAGTTTGTAAACACCTGAATTGGAGAACCAATCGCTGGCAATCTCTACTGAATGTACAAGATTTCTTTTTAAACTGTTATCTGTAGAGAAGGAGACGTTACAGTTATATTTTTTCCTTGGAAGACGTTTAATCCTATACGATATATTGCCCAAGAAAGGAATGGAAATAAATTTTTTAGCTTCTTTGCTATCAGTGGGGAGGTTGTTGCTCAAAGCCGAACAGTTTTGGGAAGTTTTCTTACTCAACAAGTAATCAATCATATTCTGATTGTACCCATTATTAGCCGCAATCGCTTTGATGACATTCAATTCCTTTTGTTGATCGGCAGGTGATAAAGGAGTAGTTACCATACGGTGAATGGCAGAATGAAAAAAACGCCAGTTTATGAGCTTTTGGATGAGTTGAGTCAGCAGGGATGACATCTGAATACGTCTCCTTACGGAATATTTTCCGAAAATTGTGGAGAAATGTAATAGAGTATAAAAATATCGGAACTCGATATTGCCTCTTTGAGAGCGATATATCGGGAAGAAAATGTCGCCTATATACACCAAGAAGAAATGCAGATGATAAAAGGGGTATTCATTGGACAAATATATTATACTAGAACTGGCATATTACATTTTCACGCAATTTGGGTGGATCGATCCTGAGAAATCAGTACCCAGAACAGCCACCTCTGGCAGTAATAACGGCCTTGATACGCCTGGGCATTGAGTCAAACAGAGCTTGGATGGCGTGTACACGTACAGCTGCCGATGCAGATTCAACATGATACCACAGTTCATCAAGAGTAGTGACTGGCGTATTGTGACGAGCCAATTGCCCGGCCACCATTGACCAGACGTTTTCAAATGGTGAGAGATCTGGAGAATGTGCTGGCCAGGGCAGCAGTCGAACATTTTCTGTATCCAGAAAGGCCCGTGCATGACTTGCAACATGCGGTCGTGCATTATCCTGCTGAAATGTAGGGTTTCACAGGGATCAAAAATGGCTCTGAGCACTATGGGACTCAACATCTTAGGTCATAAGTCCCCTAGAACTTAGAAATACTTAAACCTAACTAACCTAAGGACATCACACACACCCATGCCCGAGGCAGGATTCGAACCTGCGACCGTAGCAGTCCCGCGGTTCCGGACTGCAGCGCCAGAACCGCACGGCCACCGCGGCCGGCTCACAGGGATCGAATGAAGGTTAGAGCCACGAGTCGTAACACATCTGAAATGTAACGTCCACTGTTCAAAGTACCGTCAACGCGAACAATAGGTGACTGATACGTGTAACCAGTGGCACCCAATACCATCACGCCGGGTGATACGCCAGTATGACGATGACGAATACACGCTTCCAATGTGCGTTCACCGCGATGTCGCCAAACACGGATGCGACCATCATGATGCTGTAAACAGAACCTGGATTCATCCGAAAAATGACGTTGTGCCATTCGTGCACCCAGATTCGTCTTTGAGTACACCATCGCAGGCGCTCCTGTCTGTGGTGCAGCGTCAAGGGTAACCGCAGCCATGGTCTCCGAGCTGATAGTCCATGCTGCTGCAAACGTCGTCGAACTGTTCGTGCTGATGGTTGTTGTCTTGCAAACGTCCCCGTCAATTGACTCAGGGATCGAGACGTGGCTGCACGATCCGTTACAGCCATGCGGATAAGATGCCTGCTAGTGATACGAGGCCGTTGGCATCCAGCACGGCGTTCCGTATTACCCTCCTGAAGCCACATATTCCATATTCTGCTAACAGTCATTGGATCTCGACCAACGCGAGCAGCAATGTCGCGATACGATAAACCGCAATCGCGATAGGCTACGATCCAACTTTGATAAAAGTCGGAAACGTGATGGTACGCATTTCTCCTCCTTACACGAGGCATCACAACAACGTTTCACCAGGCAACGCCGGTCAGCTGCTGTTTGTGTATGAGAAATCGATTGGAAACTTTCCTCATGTCAGCAAGTTCACGTTGTAGATGTCGCCACCGGCGCCAACCTTTTGTGAATGCTGTGAAAAGCTAATAATTTGCATATCACAGCATCTTCTTCCTACGGTTAAATTTCGCGTCTGTAGCAGGTCATCTTCTTGGTGTAGCAATTTTAATGGCCAGTAATATATATATTACTGGCCATTAAAATTGCTACACCACGAAGATGACCTGCTACAGACGCGAAATATATATATATATATATATATATATATATATATATATATATATCGGGGGAAATATCGATATATTGACATTTTATCAACAGCCCTAGGTCGAAATATATGGCCGCGGAAACAGTTGGTTTCCCTGCCACGCAGGTAACCACCGCAGCCTGCTTTACGACCTGTTTGGTTGTCTGCGCAGCCCGCAACTTGTGGAGACTGTGCTAGGGGGTGGGCGTCTAGGGAAGGGGAAGCACCGCCTGGCCACCGTTCTGCCTCCGTCGCAGCTGCCACAGCCTCGCTGCCAGACAAGAACGGCCAGAGAGCAGCGACATTCTCTGTTACTGTACCACAGACGTCCCTCTTAAAGATTTGCCCAGTTGCTAAAACGAGCATTATTATATGGTGTCTGGTTTAGCGTAGCTCAGCTGAATTGCGAGGAGGGGGAGGTCGAAAATCTTTTCTTTTTACTATATATATATATATATATATATATATATATATATACTCCTGGAAATTGAAATCAGAACACCGTGAATTCATTGTCCCAGGAAGGGGAAACTTTATTGACACATTCCTGGGGTCAGATACATCACATGATCACACTGACAGAACCACAGGCACATAGACACAGGCAACAGAGCATGCACAATGTCGGCACTAGTACAGTGTATATCCACCTTTCGCAGCAATGCAGGCTGCTATTCTCCCATGGAGACGATCGTAGAGATGCTGGATGTAGTCCTGTGGAACGGCTTGCCATGCCATTTCCACCTGGCGCCTCAGTTGAACCAGCGTTCGTGCTGGACGTGCAGACCGCGTGAGACGACGCTTCATCCAGTCCCAAACATGCTCAATGGGGGACAGATCCGGAGATCTTGCTGGCCAGGGTAGTTGACTTACACCTTCTAGAGCACGTTGGGTGGCACGGGATACATGCGGACGTGCATTGTCCTGTTGGAACAGTAAGTTCCCTTGCCGGTCTAGGAATGGTAGAACGATGGGTTCGATGACGGTTTGGATGTACCGTGCACTATTCAGTGTCCCCTCGACGATCACCAGTGGTGTACGGCCAGTGTAGGAGATCGCTCCCTACACCATGATGCCGGGTGTTGGCCCTGTGTGCCTCGGTCGTATGCAGTCCTGATTGTGGCGCTCACCTGCACGGCGCCAAACACGCATACGACCATCATTGGCACCAAGGCAGAAGCGACTCTCATCGCTGAAGACGACACGTCTCCATTCGTCCCTCCATTCACGCCTGTCGCGACACCACTGGAGGCGGGCTGCACGATGTTGGGGCGTGAGCGGAAGACGGCCTAACGGTGTGCGGGACCGTAGCCCAGCTTCATGGAGACGGTTGCGAATGGTCCTCGCCGATACCCCAGGAGCAACAGTGTCCCTAATTTGCCGGGAAGTGGCGGTGCGGTCCCCTACGGCACTGCGTAGGATCCTACGGTCTTGGCGTGCATCCGTGCGTCGCTGCGGTCCGGTCCCAGGTCGACGGGCACGTGCACCTTCCGCCGACCACTGGCGACAACATCGATGTACTGTGGAGACCTCACGCCCCACGTGTTGAGCAATTCGGCGGTACGTCCACCCGGCCTCCCGCATGCCCACTATACGCCCTCGCTCAAAGTCCGTCAACTGCACATACGGTTCACGTCCACGCTGTCGCGGCATGCTACCAGTGTTAAAGACTGCGATGGAGCTCCGTATGCCACGGCAAACTGGCTGACACTGACGGCGGCGGTGCACAAATGCTGCGCAGCTAGCGCCATTCGACGGCCAACACCGCGGTTCCTGGTGTGTCCGCTGTGCCGTGCGTGTGATCATTGCTTGTACAGCCCTCTCGCAGTGTCTGGAGCAAGTATGGTGGGTCTGACACACCGGTGTCAATGTGTTCTTTTTTCCATTTCCAGGAGTGTATATAGAAAAAAAAGCTTGAGACTGACATGGTCTCTGTGTGGCCATAACGAGACAACTGTTTTGAAATTCACAAGCTAGGAGTGCATTGTACAAATACAGGATACCCTCCACCATGCACCGTATTGTGGTTTGCGTAGTGTGTACGTAGGTGTAGATCGTAAAGAGTCAATATTGTACAGAGATAAGCAGCGGAAGGAGGAGAGTGGGGGCTTAACGCCCTTCGACGATGATATCATTAGAGGTGGCGCACAAGGTGCGAGTGAGAGGGACGTGTTGGAAGTCGTCAGTATCCTTTTAATAGGAAACAACGCTGTTTTTGCCGAAACCTATTAAGGAACACAATAGACAGTCTACGTGTTGATGGGCGGCCGAAAGTCTGAACTACCGCGCCCCAGAAATGTGAAAAAATGGTTCAAATGGGTCTGAGCACTATGGGACTTAACATCTGAGGTCATGAGTCCCCTAGAACTTAGAACTACTTAAGCCTAACCAACCTAAGGACATCACACACATCCATGCCCGAGGCAGGATTCGAATCTGCGATCGTAGCAGCCGCGTGGTTCCGGACTGAAGCGCCTACAAACGCTCGACCACTGCGGCCGGCCGTAGAGGTCTGTAAATCAAATCATTTGTGGAGTGTCATGTCCGTAATCGGTGGAATAAATTTCATTGCGATAACATCCTTCGCTACTGTACAGTAGTGTGCTTCATTCTCCTAACGTTTTCGGGAAACAAGACTTTAAATAAACCCGACATGAAGTAGGGTTCTTCGTGTTGCAGTTCAGTCTCTACAAAGGAAACGTAGTATAATTATACTGCTTGTACACAAAATGGCATACTGAGCTTTTGGATACCTGGGATGACAAATTCGCATAAAAGAGCTAAAAACAGAAAGCGGCATGACAATATGAGCGAGATACAGGACAACCAGTCGAAAGTGCAACCAGCTATTTGGAACACCTGAATCGCAGTCACCGGATGGACCGCGACTTCTACAGGGTCATTACAAATGATTGAAGCGATTTTACAGCTCTACAATAACTTTATTATTTGAGATATTTTCACAATGCTTTGCACACACATACAAAAACTCAAAAAGTTTTCTTAGGCATTCACAAATGTTCGATATGTGCCCCTTTAGTGATTCGGCAGACATCAAGCCGATAATCAAGTTCCTCCCACACTCGGCGCAGCATGTCCCCATCAATGAGTTCGAAAGCATCGTTGATGCGAGCTCGCAATTCTGGCACGTTTCTTGGTAGAGGAGGTTTAAACACTGAATCTTTCACATAACCCCACAGAAAGAAATCGCATGGGGTTAAGTCGGGAGAGCGTGGAGGCCATGACATGAATTGCTGATCATGATCTCCACCACGACCGATCCATCGGTTTTCCAATCTCCTGTTTAAGAAATGCCGAACATCATGATGGAAGTGCGGTGGAGCACCACCCTGTTGAAAGATGAAGTCGGCGCTGTCGGTCTCCAGTTGTGGCATGAGCCAGTTTTCCAGCATGTCCAGATACGCCGGCCGGAGTGGCCAAGCGGTTAAAGGCGCTACAGTCTGGAACCGCGTGACCGCTACGGTCGCAGGTTCGAATCCTGCCTCGGGCATGGATGTGTGTGGTGTCCTTAGGTTGGTTAGGTTTAAGTAGTTCTAAGTTCTAGGCGACTGATGACCTCAGATGTTAAGTCCCATAGTGCTCAGAGCCATTTGAACCATTTGTCCAGATACACGTGTCCTGTAACGTTCTTTTCGCAGAAGAAAAAGGAGCCGTAAACATTAAACCGTGAGATTGCACAAAACACGTCAACTTTTGGTGAATTGCGAATTTGCTGCACGAATGCGCGAGGATTCTCTACCGCCCAGATTCGCACATTGTGTCTGTTCACTTCACCATTAAGAAAAAATGTTGCTTCATCACTGAAAACAAGTTTCGCACTGAACGCATCCTCTTCCATGAGCTGTTGCAACCGCGCCGAAAATTCAGAGAGTTTGACTTTGTCATCGGGTGTCAGGGCTTGTAGCAATTGTAAACGGTAAGGCTTCTGCTTTAGCCTTTTCCGTAAGATTTTCCAAACCGTCGGCTGTGGTACGTTTAGCTCCCTGCTTGCTTTATTCGTCGACTTCCGCGGGCTACGCGTGAAACTTGCCCGCACGCGTTCAACCGTTTCTTCGCTCACTGCAGGCCGATCCGTTGATTTCCCCTTACAGAGGCATCCAGAAGCTTTAAACTGCGCATACCATCGCCGAATGGAGTTAGCAGTTGGTGGATCTTTGTTGAACTTCGTCCTGAAGTGTCGTTGCACTGTTATGACTGACTGATGTGAGTGCATTTCAAGCACGACATACGCTTTCTCGGCTCCTGTCGCCATTTTGTCTCACTGCGCTCTCGAGCGCTCTGGCGGCAGAAACCTGAAGTGCGGCATCAGCCGAACAAAACTTTATGAGTTTTTCTACGTATCTGTAGTGTGTCGTGACCATATGTCAATGAATGGAGCTACAGTGAATTTATGAAATCGCTTCAGTCATTTGTAATAGCCCTGTACTTAGCTAAGCTGTTACTGCTCAAGCTTTAGAGATTAACCTCTCGTCCTCTTTATAGTATTCTGAAACAGCATAGAGTTGAAATCATGCCTCTGCGTCCTGTCAGGACGTCTGTGTCCCTTTGCTGTAACTCAGGAAGCTCTTTGCCTATGATAGTTCAACATCGCTGCCGTCAGATGGCAGCAAAAGACAGACTGTTGTACCCATGGAGGTGTTGGTACCGCTACGTTGTTCATTACATCATGAAGAGTTTAGGGACCCTGCTGAAATGAGAGGGCCCTATTGTGAGGATATTTATGCCTCTAATCAGTTCGCTGTAAGTTTTTCGTAATTGTTTCCTTAAGCGCTACTAAGCAATTTAAGTCAACCGATCGATAATTATAGGCTCACGGAACGGTAAAGTCCCATTGTGTTTTGCAAAATAAATACTTGTATGACAATGCACTATCGTGTTTTTAATGATTTGCTGATATTCTCACCAAAATTTAAATCCATTGCTACAGTATTTTACAGTTTAAGCAGGAAATGGTTAACTGTGTAAATACGGGAAGTAGCTCACCAGTTCACTTCGTGTCGGTATGTCACCTAAATATATTTGCGAGGACGAGCTCATCAAAAGGCATTCGGCCTTTTTGAGATAGGAGTGTTTCTATAGGGTCCACAAAAATCGCCACTGTTTTTCACGAGTGCAGTGTGAGATCTCCGATGTCGTGATACATCTACATTATTTTGTACCGCACAACCCGCGATACGTTTTGTGGCGGAGTTTGCATAAGGTGTCGTTACTTGCATGTCCCCCTCCCTTCCAGGTTTGAGCAGGCGAGCTGTAAAACCGCGTGGCACGCTTAGCACTGATGCAACTCCTGAACCCCCATTCAGCAACACTACAGTTACGTGTGGGTACAGAACTAACATATGGTTCACTCATCTTCATAATGCTTCTTGAAATTTCATCATACGCATGCGAGTCTTTAGTGAGGTAATAATTGATTTAATGTCACCGTAGCTTAATCTCATGTTATTGTCTCGGTACACCAGCTTGCTAGAGCTCTACGTATTTTGGTGTAACTTGCAGACTATTGACAGGAAATGATAATTAAATATTTTTCAACATACTGCTGGATGACTAATAGTTTCATACTCCCATAAAGGAGGTGTCACATGCTGACCACTAGCATTTCTGCCGTAACAGGTCTTTCACAGTTGACCGTATAGTTTTAATTTTGTTCCGAGAGCTTTCTACTATCTCGGTGCAATGCACTGTTACAGCCGGCCGGGGTGGCCGAGCGGTTCTAGGCGCTACAGTCTGGAACCACGCGACCGCTATGGTTGCAGGTTCGAATCCTGCCCCGGGTGTGGATGTGTGTGATGTCCTTAGGTTAGTTAGGTTTAAGTAGTTCTAAGTTCTAGGGGACTGATGACCTTAGCAGTCAAGTCCCATAGCGCTCAGAGCCTTTTTTTTTTTACTGTCTGCACTAAAACTGGGCTCGCATTCGGGAGAACGGCTGTTGAGATCACCATCATACTGTTCAGATTTAGATTTTCCGTCATTTCCCTAAATCGCTTAAGATAAATGCCGGGATAGTTCCTTTGAAAGAGCATAGCCTATTTTCTTCTTCATCTTTTGGTAATTTAATAGTCTCTGATGACTTCGTTCTCAACGAGGCGTAAAGCAATAATCTTCCTTTTGTAGTAAAATTCTGTTATGGAACTCTGACTGACATTAATATTATGATACAGCTCCCGTTTCCTCCTGCACGATATTCTGATGCCATTAGTTACGCAAATCGGTTGGTTATTAGTGCTGCACCATTATCATTACCTCCGCACTTGTTGGCGTTTACACGCAATTTTCGCTTGAATTCACCTCACTTGTTTTGTTGTGGGCCAGCCTTCAGCCTCTCGAGTGAATCGCAAATATCTCCGTCGCAGCATTTTCTGGAAATACCTTTGCTGAAAGCGTCTTATTGCATAGCGATGGCGGCAACCTCTTCTTCCGCGGCTTCCAGCAAAGTACTCCGTGTATACCGAGTATGCGAACTCCGAGGAGAGCGACCGCAATATGTGGAGGAATGCCTTATCTGACAGCGGCTCACCTGGCGGGCCTTCCCATCCCGGGGCCGCTCGCCGCCTTGTAGCGCTGGCAGTCGCTTCCCCGCAGCTTCCACGCGAGTTGCGACGCACAAGTCGAGCTGCAGGGGTAAGCCGGCTTATATAAGAAAGCCCGCAGCTTACTCGCTACCTCATCGCTGCACCCAATCCCAATACAAAGAGACTGAGTACAGACGTCGGCCGCAGGTGAGGAGCCACTGACTTAGCCTCACGCTGTCTCCAGTACTCCCTTCATCCTTTCATTTTCTTTCTTCTCTTCTGATGTTCGTTTTCTGCCTTCTTTTTAATGTTGTAGAGGAAACCTTCTCTTTACTTAATTTTGTTTCTGTATTTTATTATATCTTCAATTTCCGCTTTATTTATACCAATTTGTTTAGACCTCAATGTACTTTGACAAGTTTCTTAATTTTTCTAGATGTTGTGTAATATTTTTATAAAAATGTTCAGGCTCAGTTTCTTGGACGTACCCATAGATAATAAAATTGTTGAAATGGCTATGAGCACTATGGGACTTAACATGTGAGGTCATCAGTCCCCTAGAACTTAGAACTACTTAAACCTAACTAAGGACATCACACACATCCATCGCCGAGGCGGGATTCGAACCTGCGACCGTAGCGGTCGCGCGGTTCCGGACTGAAGCGCCTACAACCGCTCGGCCACAGCGGACGGCTATAGATAATTAGTCACCTCATAATTTAATGTATAATTTCCTCTAGAAGTCTGTATGCGTCTACATTGCTTCTCAATTTAAATGTTTCTGCTGTTCTCTTGTTCCGTCATATCGCCTTCGCAGTCTTTATTTTCTTATTTTATGAAATCTGTATGTTTTGTTGGTCCTAAAATTGTTTGTCATATTCATTGTGGTTCTATCACTGCCTTGTAATAATGAACTTTTGAATTTATAGATACTGATTTTTTAATTTATAAACATCTTTCGCGAAGTGGAATGCAGAGTTCATTTTTTTGTGATGTTGCTCTAGTAGCTCCCTTTTCCCCGCGATTAGAGCATGGTGATTTCTTTCTTCTTAATTTTGGTGGTGCGCTCTTGTTTTTCTTGAGTGCATCTGCTTTTTCGAAGTAGATTTAGAGTACTACCATTTCTGTTAACGGTTGAAGTGTTTCATTCTGTTTTTCTGCTACCTCTACCATGTCTACCAGAAAAATTAAATCATATGGGAGTGCAACATCGGTAATTTTTTAGGTTTTCCTTTTTTGAACCATGTTGTATCCCACTTTGATGTTTAACATTACAAATTCCTTGCCATGACTATGAGGGGTGGCCACCCAACCCCACGACGCCTGGACATGGTTTCAGGTTAGTTTCGCCAGTTATTAAAGACACTCATCACAGCACTCCTCGAACACCCGACAAGTTGTCCAGTTTCCGAAATATTCGTGCCCAGCCGCCTACTGCCCACCACGATCTGCCCTCGGTCAAACTCGCCCCTTCCTCATTCTACACACAGACAGCATACTCACTGATATTACATGCACCGTGCTTATGTCTGACAAGCAGTCATCCCTCGCCAGGTAACGTTACTAACACCTGGACGGGTTTATGTCAGTGATAGGTCCGTGGTTATGCGAGGTGCATTCAAGTTCTAAGGCCTCCGATTTTTTTTCTCTGGACTGGAAAGAGATAGACACATGCGCATTGTTTTAAAATGAGGCCGCGTTCATTGTCAATACCTCCCAGAGATGGCAGCACCGTACGGCAGATGGAATTTTACCGCCAGCGGCGAGAATGAGAACTGTTTTAAATACTTAAAATGGCGACGTTTTCCTTACTTGAACAGCGTGCAATCATTCGTTTTCTGAATTTGCGTGGTGTGAAACCAATTGAAATTCATCGACAGTTGAAGGAGACATGTGGTGATGGAGTTATGGATGTGTCGAAAGTGCGTTCGTGGGTGCGACAGTTAAATGAAGGCAGAACGTTGTGTGACAACAAACCGAAACAACCTCGGGCTCGCACAAGCCGGTCTGACGACATGATCGAGAAAGTGGAGAGAATTGTTTTGGGGGATTGCCGAATGACTGTTGAACAAATCGCCTCCCGAGTTGGCATTTCTGTGGGTTCTGTGCACACAATCCTGCATGACGACCTGAAAATGCGAAAAGTGTCATCCAGGAGGGTGCCACGAATGCTGACGGACGACCACATGGCTGCCCGTGTAGCATGTTGCCAAGCAATGTTGACACGCAACGACAGCGTGAATGGGACTTTCTTTTCGTCGGTTGTGGCAATGGATGAGACGTGGATGCAATTTTTCAATCCAGAAACAAAGCGCCAGTCAGCTCAGTGGACGCACACAGATTCACCTCCACCAAATAAATTTCGGGTAACCGCCAGTGCTGAAAAAATGATGGTGTCCATGTTCTGGGACAGCGAGGGCGTAATCCTTACCCATTGCGTTCCAAAGGGCACTGCGGTAACAGGTGCATCCTACGAAAATGTTTTGAAGAACAAATTCCTTCCTGCACTGCAACAAAAACGTCCTGGAAGGGCTGTGCGTGTGCTGTTTCACCAAGACAACGCACCCGCACATCGAGCTAACGTTACGCAACAGTTTCTTCGTGATAACAACTTTGAAGTGATTCCTCATGCTCCCTACTCACCTGACCTGGCTCCTAGTGACTTTTGGCTCTTTCCAACAATGAAAACACTGTCCGTGGTCCCACATTCACCAGCCGTGCTGCTATTGCCTCAGCGATTTTCCAGTGGTCAAAACAGACTCCTAAAGAAGCCTTCGCCGCTGCCATGGAATCATGGCGTAAGCATTGTGAAAAATGTGTACGTCTGCAGGGCGATTACGTCGAGAAGTAACGCCAGTTTCATCGATTTCGGGTGAGTAGTTAATTAGAAAAAATATCGGAGGCCTTCGAACTTGAATGCATCTCGTAATGCTCCAGCAGATCAGTGTATGTACAGAAAAACTATGGAGAAATATTCTTAAAGTGAAACCGCCTGTTGTTGTTGTTGTTGTTGTTGTTGTAGTCTTCAGTCCTGAGACTGGTTTGATGCAGCTCTCCATGCTACTCTATCGAGTGCAAGCTTCTTCATCTCCCAGTACCTACTGCAACCTACATCCTTCTGAATCTGCTTAGTGTATTGATCTATTGGCCTCCCTCTACGATTTTTACCCTCCACGCTGCCCTCCAATGCTAAATTTGTAAGCCCTTGATGCCTCAAAACACGTCCTACCAACCGATCCCTTCTTCTAGTCAAGTTGTGCCACAAACTCCTCTTCTCCCCAATTCTATTCAGTACCTCCTCATTAGTTACGTGATCTACCCACCTTATCTTCAGCATTCTTCTGTAGCACCACATTTCGAAAGCTTCTATTCTCTTCTTGTCCAAACTAGTTATCGTCCATGTTTCACTTCCATACATGGCTACACTCCATACAAATACTTTCAGAAACGACTTCCTGACACTTAAATCTATACTCGACGTTAACAAATTTCTCTTCTTCAGAAACGATTTCCTTGCCATTGCCAGTCTACATTTTATATCCTCTCTACTTCGACCATCATCAGTTATTTTACTCCCTAAATAGAAAAACTCATTTACTACTTTAAGTGTCTCATTTCCTAATCTAATTCCCTCAGCATCACCCGATTTAATTTGACTACATTCCATTATCCTCGTTTTGCTTTTGTTGATGTTCATCTTATATCCTCCTTTCAAGACACTGTCCATTCCGTTCAACTGCTCTTCCAAGTACTTTGCTGTCTCTGACAGAATTACAATGTCATCGGCGAACCTCAAAGTTTTTACTTCTTCTCCATGAATTTTAATACCTACTCCGAATTTTTCTTTTGTTTCCTTTACTGCTTGCTCAATATACAGATTGAATAACATCGGGGAG
Source organism: Schistocerca serialis cubense (assembly GCF_023864345.2). Lineage (NCBI taxonomy): Eukaryota > Metazoa > Arthropoda > Insecta > Orthoptera > Acrididae > Schistocerca > Schistocerca serialis. The sequence continues at coordinate 154,510,626 of NC_064638.1, read as the reverse complement.
AGGCTACAACCCTGTCTCACTCCTTTCCCAACCACTGCTTCCCTTTCATGCCCCTCGACTCTTATAACTGCCATCTGGTTTCTGTACAAAATGTAAATAGCCTTTGGCTCCCTGTATTTTACCCCTGCCACCTTCAGAATTTGAAAGAGAGTATTCCAGTTAACATTGTCAAAAGCTTTCTCTAAGTCTACAAATGCTAGAAACGTAGGTTTGCCTTTCCTTAATCTTTCTTCTAAGATAAGTCGTAAGGTTAGTATTGCCTCACGTGTTCCAAACTTTCTACGGAATCCAAACTGATCTTCCCCGAGGTCCGCTTCTACCAGTTTTTCCATTCGTCTGTAAAGAATTCGCGTTAGTATTTTGCAGCTGTGACTTATTAAAATGATAGTTCGGTAATTTTCACATCTGTCAACACCTGCTTTCTTTGGGATTGGAATTATTATATTCTTCTTGAAGTCTGAGGGTATTTCGCCTGTCTCATACATCTTGCTCACCAGATGGTAGAGTTTTGTCAGTGATTGGTTCTCCCAAGGCTGTCAGTAGTTCTAATGGAATGTTGTCTACTCCCGGGGCCTTGTTTCGACTCAGGTCTTTCAGTGCTCTGTCAAACTCTTCACGCAGTATCTTATGTCCCATTTCGTCTTCATCTACATCCTCTTCCATTTCCATAATATTGTCCTCAAGCACATCCCCTTGTATAAACCCTCTATATACTCCTTCCACCTTTCTGCCTTACATTCTTTGCTTAGAATTGGGTTGCCATCTGAGTTCGTGCTTGGAACATGTGGTGCGAAGAAACTAATTCTAATGAAGTGACGACAGAAAGATTTCAGGTTAGAGAAGTAGAGGAAGGAGGCGGCGTTGGATACTGGATGACATTTAAAGTTGACGACGGTACCGAATGACTAAGAAGAGGAGCAGGACACTTAATAGCGCTGAACACCCAGTCCAAACTTCCCAGAAGTCAGATATACCAGAGACGAATCTTGTAGCCGATCGAGTTGACTGTAAGACAAGGGCAGTGCCTACGGGGGCGGCCATGTGGACGGAATCGAGCTGTGTGTACTTGGGGATGGAACTGCAACGGGGATTGGGCCGGTGCTTTGTGCAGCAGGTGCTGACGTACGGGTTTAGTGTCCCGCGGAAGCCCTGCACGTGCGTAGGGCAGCACTGACGCGAGAGAAACGCAGCCAGCCCTGTAAGTAAACTTGGGCGTCGCCTCTTGTTTGACAGAGTTATCGCCCGCGTCTGTTTGTCAACTCTTACTCAGAACGCTCGGGCAACTTCCGCCGTGGGAGAGGGCGCAATATTAACTCGGTTAAAGGGGACTCCAGTGCGCGGACCCTGCGATGCGTCTATATCTCCCAGGAGAACCTCTCCCTGCCTGCACGAGAAGCCGGTGGCTTGCGAGTCTTCGGGGAAACTGATTTATCTTTTTCAGTATGTGCTGCAGGCAAATTACTCACGGCTGCGTAAGATGTGTGAGTCTAACAAGCAGCGCATAATGTCAACAGCCGTTCGTAAACGACTGTAACAAACGTTTTGATAACTACTCGTAGAAGAATGGTATAAATACTAGTTTTTAACGTCGAGTCGATGACAAGGAGTACAAACTAAGACTTGCGGGAGGACTTAGAGGAAAGTTGGCCGTGTTCTTCCAGTTTGCTTCAAACGACTTAGGAAAATCAGGGAAAACATTAATTTGGGTGGACGATGAAGGATACGAACCCTACCTTCGTCCTGTCGTGGGCGCCAGTTATCACGTTCCGGGACATCCTGTCGATCTGAAAAAAAAAGGCTTACTTATTATACGAGGGGCCTTTCAACAAGTAATGAAACTCATGAAGTGCGTTCCAAGCAGAAAGCTGTCATTGAGTTCCTTTTTGGCGTAAAATCGGGGAATGAGAGGTACTCATAGGCGCTTGCAGAATGTCTACGGAGACCTAGTAGTGAAGAAAAGGACGGTGAGTTGTCGGGTGAGGCGTGGCGTCTGTCATCACCGTAGCAAGATCGTGCAAAGCTGTCCTACCTCCCGCGTGTCGGATGGGCGGCACTCAGCTGTTGACTCCTGCTACGTGGGAACGCGCGGACACACTCATTCGAAGTGATCGACGAATCACGGAAAAAAAAAACAACACCTGGCTGCTGAATTGGACGCCTCTGTAGGTAGTGCTGACTCACTCGTGTACCAGTTGTGCCCGCTGGATTCCACGCCACCTAACAGAAGACCGTAAAGAGATTCCATCTGTTTGGGTCACTGACGGATGCACTCTGCGGGTGTACGTAGAAGATGAGGAGCTTCTTGATCCAGCAAGATGTTGGGTCTGACGCTGACCAGTGCAGTGGTACCATGTGGGCATACAGGCCCTCCCAGTAAGGTGGAGTAAGGCCGTCGCATTGAACGAAGATTATGCGGAAAACATGGTTCTGTAGCCGGAGGAGTGGGGAATAGTATGGTATATTAGAATTCTGAATGAAACTGTTGAATTCTGCCTAGTCATGTCTAGGAAAGCTGCTTTCTCGGATCGCTAGACGACATTCAGACAAATCCTATTCATGAGTTTTATTACAAAATGAACAAATACAATACTTAACTTTGTGTTACACAGATGTGTCGCAAGCAAAGGGCGACAGACAAAATAAGAAATCTCTTCAGTATAACAATTCCCAAATCCGTGTTACATAGAAGTGAACAGAGTAGTTGCTGCTATACTAGTGCCTAACCTTGAAGCTGCTCTTTAACTGGGCCATGACCAGTCGGGCACGGCGCTTATGTTCTCTGCACACAGGAGCAGGTGCTCTCGCATTGTTGTCATGGAGAGGGGTCGGTCTGCATGCGACTGGCTGACCACTTTTGACAGTCTTCCCTCCTCTATCGTTCCCGACTGACGTGCCGGCGCTTGTCTTTATGCCGTAACAAAACCAACCTTTTTTCAGGGAAAAATGTGTTGCATGAATCATCGAACGCCCCTTGTAACTGTTATTTGCTTGCCTGTGACCCCGTTTGCGGTCGGAAAGTAATGCTGCTGATTTCCGGAAGCTGGCACAGAAATTTCTTACGAAAGTTAATTCTCAGACTCGTAAATAAATAACTAGATCAATGACCACAGTGATGCTAGAGAAACTTTTGTTTTATTTTTTAATAAGGCTGATAAACAAGCGCCCTAGATACCGGCTAGACCAGACAGCAAGATGCTCTTCTTAATAAAACAACTGAACCGTTTGCTCTTCATTTAGCTTGACAAGCGAACTTGTACACGTTGCATATATACGCGTTAGGAAAGACTCTGCATTATTAACTTCTGTGGCCGCCACCATCCCTAATCGAATCATTATCCGCAAGTGCGTACTCAAAATACCCGACCGCGGTGGCCGTGCGGTTCTAGGCGCTTCAGTCCGGAACCGCGTGACTGCTACGGTCGCAGGTTCGAATCCTGCCTCTGGCATGGATGTGTGTGATGTCCTTAGGTTAGTTAGGTTTAAGTAGTTCTAAGTTCTGTCCCATAGTGCTCAGAGTCATTTGAATCGTACTCAAAATGAGGCGTAGACAAAAGGGAAGATCTTATAATTCTGTCGAATACGAGTCCAGTATTTTAGCACCGTTCTACCTCAGTTACTTTTTGATATATATAGTCTTGACAACTCGCAAAAATGAACTGTTGGTCGGATCGACAGTCGCGCATTTTCCGTTTGTAGCGTTTCTCAATAAAAATAAAAAAATGAGATTTTATATTGTTATTGGTTAAATAGGTATGAATGAATGAATGAATTAATTAAAATGAAATGGTAATAAATTTTATCTCTGCTAGTAAACGTGGCTTCGAAGAAAGCACTGAATAATTCGTAAGTATTGGTCGAGAGCTCTACATGAACGTTTCTTGCTTCGCTAGAGGCAGTACTATAGAAATGATAATAGATGTCACAGAAAAATTTTACTCCCTTTTCTAATTAAGCTGAACTCTGCCTTCCAGCATAGTGAGTACATCAGGCCGACGTTGTTTGTAGGCCAGTGACCGATCTGAATATTACGCGGTTTGCTTAATAACATTGCCCGGATTTTGAGAGAAAAAGATCTGCAAAAATGATCTCTGGGACGTATCAATTATAATCTTATGGATTAAACGGCGAATGAACACTAACAGTGTTCGGCCGTGACCACCAAACAATGCGCCAGCAACTTTTCTTCGGTGCAGCCTGAAACTGGAGTAAAAGAAATACATAATACAACAACATATAACACGAGTAGCAGGAAAAGCGATCTTCAAATGAAACACGTCTACTTAACATTAAATTAACATAATTATTCAACAAAATCGTACAAGTGACACAAGTGACAGTTACACGGCTTATCTCGGCAGCGGAGGACAAAAGAGAGAGAGCGGACAAGTCGCGTTCCGCTTTTTTTTTATATCGTTAGACAAACGAATGTAACTACTGCATTTTGCTTCACAGTGTGTTCTTTACACATTTTAACTGATAGATACTTCTTTACAAAATAATTCACAAATAATTAAAAATACGTCATCTCATTACTACATCGTTTCTTTCAATTAATATACAAATTTATATGTGTAAAATTATTTATAATATTTTCAGGCGTTAATTAAAATTAAGGCTACTTTTTTATACATTTATGAAAAACATTTCACATAATATGTAGCCCAGAATAATAGTGTTGTGCAGGACAATAACATACTCGCCAGTACAGCGATAGAGTCTTTGGTTTGCTCTGGCAGGAGACCGAATGGATGCTCTAGGACACGGAAAATTAGTTCACTTTATTACAACATGGTTAAGAACAATTACTTATTTTTGTACAATCCATTTCTGCAGGAATGTCATGAGCATTCACAACTGTGGCTCAAATGGCTCTGAGCACTATGGGACTTAACATCTATTGTCATCAGTCCCCTAGAACTTAGAACTACTTACACCTAACTAACCTAAGGACATCACACAACAGCCAGTCATCACGAGGCAGAGAAAATCCCTGACCCCGCCGGGAATGGAACCCGGCAACACGGACGCGCATTCACAACTGTCTCTGAACATTAACGTGTCAGGTGATACAGGCAAAATACAAATCTCTCACTCAGAGTACGTTTAACGATGATGTTTATGTTGTGCTCTGCCTAATGCTTTGATCACAACTGGGCCTGACAGAAGACGATGCTGTCGTCTTAGTCGATGATTGGGGTCTGTGTTGAGCAGTACTGTGCTCGGCTGTAAGTAGTAGAGGACGCGGCGGCGTAGCGAAACGTGTGTGGCAGCGGCTACTCAGGCGTCGCTCATTCGTCGATGCGACTGTCTTCCCTTGTGGTCCCGTTGCGAGGTACCAGACTTGCTTTGGCACCTCGCTCCCCGGACGACACCATATTAGTTGGTGTTCTGGGATTCCGTGTAATTACTGATATACATATTTAGACAAAATGATGCGTCTATAATGGCCACACGGACTACTTTTGGCGATATTTGTCTTTGCAAGTGTTTGAAAAATTCGCTGTGAACATAATACAGCTGTTAATGGAGTAGTGTTTTTTAAAGTTTCCCAGTTGGTTGGTTGATTCGGGGGAGGGAAAGGGGAGGAGAGGGGACCGGACCAAACTGCGGGGTCACCGGTCAAATCGGATTAGGGGAGGATGGGGAAGGAAGTCGGCCGTACCCTTTCGAAGGAACCATTCCGGCATTACCGATTTAGGGAAATCACGGAAAACCTAAAACAGTATGGCCGGACGCTGGTTTGGCCCTTCGTGACCACACAGGACAGTGGACTATCTGGATGCCCCTTAACCGAAAAAAACTGATCTCCAGAGATGGGGTCCCAGTGCGGAGTCTGTGTTTCATGAACGTGGGGCTTGCCAGATCTCGGTCCACTTTTTGTAGTGTCTCTCATGTCGCGTCTCCTACACCATAAAGCATTTCGAAAACGTTATTAGCGGTGCACATGAAGTTGCCAGTTTGGTTGTTCTTTAAGACATGTCTTGCGAATATTTTGTCCTTAGGTAAGATGTTTATATTGAAGTTGTATGTTGTAGAGTTGGATATTTGTTAAGGTCAAGACCAAACAATAGGCGCCAATTATTTAACGGTGAATTTAATCATTGTTACATGGCTTTCAAAATCGAGAACGACATTTGCAAATTTCCATATACAAAAGGCAATGCCCGGACTGACTGAGCCGGCCGGAGTGGCCGAGCGGTTCTAGGCGCAACACTCTGGAACCGCGCTAACCGCTCCGGTCGCAGGTTCGAATCCTGCCTCGGGCATGGATGTGTGTGATGTCTTTAGGTTAGTTAGGTTTAATTAGTTCTAAGTTCTAGGGGACTGATCATCTCAGAAGTTAAGTCCCATAGTGCTCAGAGCCATTGGAACCATTTTTTGACTGACTGACTGACTCAATCACTCACTCACTCACTCACTCACTCACTCATCATCCCCAGCCCCAACCACTGAGGCCAGGAACTTGAAATTTGGAGAAGGTGAGAACCTTCTAATGTAGACACCGTTTAAGAAGAGATTTTTCGAAATTCCAACCCTAAGGAGCTGAAATGGCGGATGAAGGTTTATTATTTGAAAAATGTGCTATTAAGGCAATTTTGAAGCCATGCCTATGAAAATTGTTATTTGGTTTCTCGGTCAGAAATAAGGAGATACTTGTTTCAGAAATTTTGAGAATTTAACCCTGTGGGGATGAAATAGTGGGTGAAAGGCTTTTTTTTTTTTTAAAAAAATGCCATTGTTAAAGGATTGCTAAAGTGTTTTTAAAGCTAAATCTACGAACATTATTATTAGATTTCTCGGTTACCAATAAAAAATACATGTTTCAGAGGTTTTGGAAACTGAACCCCTAACGGGGTGAAATAGGGGATGAGATTTTTTATGAAAATATTTTATTATCAAAGCATATATGTTTTCCACTGTTTATGGAATTTCATTCCGTATGGGGTGAAACGGAGGATGAAAGTTTTTACGGAAATATTTCATTGTCCAACCATTTCTGAAGCTAAATCTATCAAAATTTGTATTTGGCTTCTCTGTTAGCAACAAAACATACACATGTTACAGTTTTTAGAGATTCAACCCCCCAAGGGGATGATATAAGGGATGAAATATTTTATGAAAATATTTTATTGAGAAAGCATTTTTAAAGCTAAATCTTTGAAAATTGGTGTTTCGCTTCTCAGTTAGAAATGAAAAAATGTGTTTCACTCTTTTCGGAAATTAAACCCCCAATAGGGTGGAACAGGGTGTCAGTCTGATTCACTGGCTCATCGTCGCCCAGCCCTAAGTGCTAAGGACAGAAACTTGGAGTTTGGAGCGGGTGTGGATCTTACACTGTAGACATCGTTTAAGAAGGGATTGTCAGAAATTGCATTCATAAGGGGGTGAAATAGGGGATGAAAGGCTTTTAGAAAATATGCCGCTATTAAGGCAAGTTTGAAGCTCGAACTAGAAAAACGCATAGGGGTGGAAATTTTTAACAAAATATTTGTTATATTAAAAAAAATTTTAAACCTAAATTTATGAAAATTGTATTTCACTTTTCGGCTAGAAGTAAAGAAACAGCTGTTAGGGGATGAAAGTTGCTATGGAAATATCTCCACAAGAACGCAAAAGGCATGATTAATAAAAACTTTGGACTCCAACTACCAGAATCGTTGTTTAGTCAAAAGTTCATTCGGAAAACACCATGTTTTATTGTCTTAATTAGTGTGGAAAGCTTAGGCTTTGCAATTTGAGAACGACATAAAAATGAGATTTTTCACAAAAAAGTCTCTGAAAACCCCACGTCTACGCGAGCCAAGTAGCGGTTGTTAAGCTAGTGTGTCTGTAAATTTTCGATGGGCTGGACATTTTGCACGTTTAAAAAGCGGATAACACTGTACACCTCACACTTCGCAGCATCGTCAATTTTGTCAAACATTTTAAAGTCGCACATCTAAACAGTGAGCAACTTTATTGGATCGTAGTTGCCGCCAAACTAAAGCAGGTGAATACTAAGGTCAATGGTCAGTCGGCGGTGGTGATGGGGGAAAGCGGTCACGTGTCAAAACGTTCTGTACTTTCCGAACGACCATTGTATTATTTAATTCATAATGTTGAGCATTGTGGTCTTTGTACTGAAGAAGGAAACGTGCATGCGAAAACTCTTGCTTTCGTGGACCTCCATTACTGATAGGTATTCGTTAAGAGCATTTCTGTAGAGACACTACGGGACAGCAGTGTATACAAAAATTCTTTCCCGACAAACAGTTCTCATGGAGGAGATATCAAAACCTTTGGAGCCCACGAGTTTGAATAGTCGCCCGGAATGACGGACGCGTAAACTTAACGCTGGAGAAGCCTTTTGCTCGCAGATAAGCACGAGGAAGTGGAAAACGTCGTTGAAACGGCAAGAGGATAGCAGAGTGATAATTAAAACTTTTAATGGGGAAAAGTGGAGCCTTCTCAAAAAGGGACTAAGGAAAAAAGCAGATCCAAAGAAAGACGAAGAGACAGTATAATAAAAAGCGGGAAGAGTGCATTTCTTCAGTATTTTGTTCGGGGAAGTGGAGAGCAGATAAAAGGAGAATAAAGGAGCTGAGAGATACAAAGACTCAGTGACCGGACAATGAGAGGACGAGTGCCAACGAGACTTTGAAAAACAGTTCGTCCCTTTTAAGGTTCTCTATTGAAACGAGACAATATGTCGAACAATCACGAGAAACTGTGTAGAAATGCAACAGCTCGACGAATAAGATTCGGAATCATTCTGCCCTGAGAAGTTTTGTCCGGGAAGTGCTTACGTAGCAGGTTGGTAGTACACTGTGAGACAAACAAACAACGCACCCCGACGGAATTACGCGTATGGGACGGAAACTGGTAGATATGATTTACATGTACAGACAAATAAATGATTATACTCTAAGAAAAAATATATTTATTATTCAGGAGAACGAGATTCACAAATCGAGCAAGTCAATAAACTCGTGTCACAAACATATTTATTAACCAGAAATTGAAATTTCCGATCCATCGACAGTAAACATGAAGTAAAATTTAGGGAACATTCTCTCATTATTGGTCAGTGAGTAGTAAACGATAATTTTAAGCTTCGAGCCGAACGAGATAGCCAGACGTGTGGTAAGACTGTGGACTCGTGTTCGGGAGGACGACGGTTCAAATCCCTGTGCGGACATCCAGATTCTGGTTTCCCGTGACTTCCCTAAATCGCTTAAGGCGAATGCTTGGATGGTTCCCATGAAATGTTTCAATCGATCTTCTTCCCGATCCTTCTCCAATGCGAGATAGCACTCAGTCTGTAACGATCTCGTCGTCGACGGGACGAGAACCCCTGAACCGCCTTCCTTCATACTTCCAAATTTCTGTGTAAACTTGGATGAATAAATCCAGCAAAAGGTCTGTCCTTTATATTATCATTAGCTGTAAGTTAATTTTTGTCTTCCTGTTCGTTTTCCTCCCCAATGCTTTTTCATCCTCTCAGTGTGGCTCTGTCGTCTTTCAGTGTCCATACATTTTTGAAGGTTTACTTCTTCCTAATAGTTGTCTGGATGCGAACTTAACACATGGGGGTCGATCATGGCTTGTGTAGTTGCCAGCGGGTGAACAGTTACTTCGTGAGACACTTTTGGGCGTCTCTAGCCAGTTTTCTGTGTTAATCGTGATTTATCCGTTGGAGTGAAATTTCAGACGTCTTTTTTTGCAATGGAACTAAGTCGTCCGAACGAGGAATAAAATTCTTCTGGATTTTAAAGCGACCACGCCGTCCTAAACCTACAGGGGAAAGGCAAAATAATGTGAACAGTGGCAGTAATGGGGTGGTTGTGTTTGATGGACAACAAGGCGGGTAAGGCACGTGTCGTGATGGACTGTGCGTGTTCAGTACGGCCTAGGCATCAGTGCAGGTTGTTTACGAGTAGCGCACACTTCGCATTTGCATTCAGAGGTCGAGGTCGACGTGCAATGAAAGACTTAACGGAGTTCCAAAGGGGGCAGATTGCGGGGACCCGATTAGCTGGAGCATCAGTAACCAGCACAGCCTACTTATTGAATGTTTCAAGAGAAACTGTTTGAACAGCGTGGCAGCGTGCACAAAACGTGGGAAGACATCATTGTGCGAACAAAATAATGGGCGCAAATCAAAACTAAATGGCAGCGATGTCAAAACAACACAAAACTACGGCGGCTACAATGACTGTAGAGCTCAATAGCCATCTTCGAGACCCCGTATCTATCGACACTGTCCGCCTAGAACTCCATAAAGCGAATATTCATAGACGAGCTGCTGTACCGAAACAAATTAGTGACGACAACCAACGCAAAGAAGGGTAAAACATGGTGTCAGGAGCATAAATCCTAGACTGCTGATCAGTGGAAACACGTCATATGGTCTGACGAGTCAGTGTTTTCGTTATTTCCAACATAGGGCCGGGTTTACGCCTGGAGAATGGTGGAAGTGTGATGGTGTGGGCAGCCATGTCGTGGTATTCTGCTGGTCCCGTCATTTCTCTCAAAGACCGTGTTACCGCCAACGATTATTTGAACATTTTAGATGATCATTTGCATCTTGCATCCCATGATTCAAATGTCGTTCCCCAACAATGATGCCATACTTCAGGACGATAATGCACCCATTCACACAACCAGGACAGTAAAATGGTGGTATGAGGAGTATGCAATTGAACTGCAGCGTCTTCTATGGCCAGCACAGTCCCTGGACTTTAACATTATCGAACTCTTGTGGGCTGTATTGGAGCGCAGACTCCGGAACAGATTTCCTCCTCCCTAGTCACTACATGAGTTAGAAGAGGTTGCAATTGAATAGTGGCATAACATTCCTCTGAAGACTATACAATCATTACATGCCAGTATTCCAAGAAGAATCGCAGCTGTACTACGGTCAAAAGGGGTCCAACCTCTTATTACTAAACCATTCCCAAGTATGTATAGATGTTCACATTATTTTCCTGTCCCCCGTAGGGCAAATATAATTTATCAGTATCTGTCGTTCTGTTTTCTCGATGGCATTGACAATGTGTCACCTGCGTTAAGTGCTTCTGGAAAAACGACTGTTTGGTGCAGTTAGAGATTGTGTTTGATAGAAAGGAATTTCTTGTTGTAAGTATACTAGAACAGGCTTCATTAGTTACTCTCTCGCTGCCAGTGTTCCTGATATTTTCACCAAAGGACGTGCAGTTTTTCACGTCTGTTTCTGCCGTATCTCGTCGTGAGGGATCACAGGTCGGTTTGTGAAGATGTGGTTACTCGCAAGAGATTTTGAGTCCAGTCTTGATAGCGACATCGTTCGGCTTCTGAAAGTCCTATCTGGCTTCAGTGTAAGTCTTACTTATTTGGTTTCGGCATCTCGTGGTCGTGCGGTAGCGTTCTCGCTTCCCACGCCCGGGTTCCCGGGTTCGATTTCCGGCGGGGTCAGGGATTTTCTCTGCCTCGTGATGGCTGGGTGTTGTGTGATGTCCTTAGGTTAGTTAGGTTTAAGTAGTTTTAAGTTCTAGGGAACTGATGACCATAGATGTTAAGTCCCATAGTGCTCAGAGCCATTTGAACCATTTTTTTATTTGGTTTCCACTCGTTTAATTTTTGTTCCCATATTTATTCCAGGTATTTACTTATGACCTGTTTTCGTAATCTTGTCTTGTACTACATTGTAAACAACGCATCATCTTGCCTTTAGCCTGATTTTACATCAAAAGGTTTGTAAATTTTGCCCTTGTATTTTACTTAGGGACTATGTTTACCTAAATGTATTGGATTAAGTTAGTTGTTTTATTATCCACACCATATTCAAGGAGCGTATTACGCAGTGTGGCCTGGTCGATCGAGTTACGGTTGTTTCATTGATATTATTTGTTAAATAATGACATGGCATTCAGCTACATTGACTTCTCTTTGAAGCTGAACTCGAACCTGTACGTGCAAGGGAGACAGCAACACTGCTCGCAGACTGCGGAAGTCATCTGTTTGGTCTAAATTGTCCATAACTTCCATAAATCTTAGTGAAATCTCCTGCGACTCCTCAAGCGAGATAAATATGAGATGGTGTGTGTCGCATCAGGATTGACTGAATACTCGATCTGTCTCAAAATAGTTCGTCTCGTGGTTTTTATGCTTGCACAATATGCTTCACGTTCCGCGGTGGCCAATACCCTATTTGTTATGCTGCGAACACCCCTTTCTGCAGCCCGGCAAGCGCTATCGAGGATGGAGAGAGAAATGACTGGGAACACTGTTTCGGCACTGTCCTGTTAAATGATCTGTGATTGCTAAAGGCTCTCTCTGGGTCAGCTTTTCAGGTAACTCGCAGACGATCAGCGCTATAAATACCTGAGAATTGTAAGAAACTGAAAAGTCTGTACCTTGAGATTCAAAAAAAAAAAAATGGTTCAAATGGCTCTGAGCACTATGGGACTCAACTGCTGAGGTCATTAGTCCCCTAGAACTTAGAACTACTTAAACCTAACTAACCTAAGGACATCACAAACATCCATGCCCGAGGCAGGATTCGAACCTGCGACCGTAGCGGTCTTGCGGTTCCAGACTGCAGCGCCTTTAACCGCACGACCCTTGAGATTCCATGAGCGATAAATGCCCCGTCTTCCCCCCCCCCCCCCCCCCCCCCCCTAGTCTTTCTCTTTCGCGGATGCTTGTGGTTTAGCATAGTGCTTCGATTTTTTTTTTTGGGTTGGGGGAGGGGGGGGGATCATACTACCCTATGACACGCCATCACAGCCCTCTCTTGGATTTACACCTGATGGTCAACCTGGGGAAAGCCTCCTTCGCACATATAGCTGAAACCGCAAGGTATCGTGGTCGTTGAGTATAGCCGTATACCGTCTACGTATCGTAATACATAAGAGTTGGTACAGAATGGAAGACGCCCCTACTAGGTAGTACACTGCAGTAATCAACTTCTCTGCTTTGTTCTGCACCCCCGCCCTCCTTCTTCCCCCCCCCCTCCCCCCCACCCTCCACCCCCCACCCTCCACCCCCCGGCCCCCGGAACTCTTCTGCCAAACTCTGCGAATTCTCTTTACTTCCCGACGAGCCGATAGATGTCGCTAGTTACCAGATGCAATGTCGCTAAAAGCCCCCCCTGTCGGCCTCCCGTGCGCGTAAGCACGCACGCAAACGCACACACACACACACGTGTCTGGTTGCCTGCAGCAGCCTAGAGAAGCCACTGGTCCGCATCACAGGCCCCTGCAATTGATTTGGCTAATCTGGCGCCAGCAGCCAGATTGATAGAATAGATACACAAAAATTGAAGGGGGGCTTGGGGTGGTGAGATGTAGGGATGGGAGCCGGGAGGAGAGTGGCTCGTATTGTCTGTCGGCGAGCAGCGCCATTCCGGCGCAGGAAGCCGTGAAATGGCGCACTCCGCGCGCCGGGGAGCGCTGATTTACTGCGCGGCCTTCCGCCCCCGTCATCCGTCACGCGGCTGCCTGAATAAACGTAATTTCCAGAGTAAACGGCTAGACGTTAACTGAATTGCCACCGGCTTGATTACGTTTTAAAGCGTTAACGATGCCCGTAATAGAAACAATGTACTGAATTTTAGTACCGCCTTGAGCACACTCCATCACAGTGTGGCGGAGGTTTTTAATCCGCATCGTTACTCAGCTTTTGTTAAATGGTGCGGCGGGATGTGTTGAAAGTGACGGTATTATGGTGAATTTTTGCTGACTTAATTAACGTGCGCTACAGCATGCACACTAACATGGGCGCACTTACAAATAGCGCTTGAAAAAAAAAAAAAAAAAAAAAAAAAGTTACGATAGTGTGACCTGCCGGGGATTTTTTTTTTTAATTAGGGTATTTTAATGCATCTTTTTCATCAGAGGTACCGGTATGGCGTACCGACGCGTACCGTCACAAATCAAGCACTGCTTATAATAGTCAGTAGTGCGGTAATACTCCAAGCGTACGGCATTTTTAGATGGTGATTTTAACGTACCCTATATCAAGTGAGAAAAATACGCATAAGTTTTTGGCCGTAAGGAGAAATAAGTCTTCTGAAGTAATACTGAAGAATTGTCAGAACTCTGCCTCGAACAACTTTTCTGAGAACCCACACGTGAAAGCATATTTTAGACATGCTAGTTACCAACAGGCTCGATCATTTCCCAGCGTCACCAATGAGAGGGAAAACCATGGTCATCGAAGGCAAAAAGGTGACGAACAAATCTAGGAGATTATCTATCTTTGCTACAACTGATAGCCACTAACAACTTAAACGAGAAACTGAAAATACTATTCTTCAGATCCGGTAAAATGCGTAAGAACTGAGTTTAAAGTGGAAAGATGAAAGGCGTTATAAATTGTGGTCTGGATAAATACTTACCAAGGAAAGCCATAAAAGACAGCAAACGCCCGCCTTGGTTTAGTGCTACCGTTTGCAGAATGTTGCGAAAAGAGACACTGCCATACAATTCCTACAACAGAGACTGCAAGGAAGCTGATAGAAAAAACGTGAGAGCTGTAGCAACTGGTGTATCTATAAGACGGATTATGACTGTACCAGTTGTCAATCACATCCTGAGAAACATCCGAGAAAAGTCTGTTCATATCTAAAGTGAATGAAGATCCAAACCTACCATTCATTGTTTCGTGGATCCTCCTGATGCTCAACGTAAAGAGAATAAAAATGTAAAAATACTTATTCAAAAATACGTTTTCCCATAAGGATACTGTCATACCAACTTTTAACCGCTGGACACATTGAAAAATGTTAATAGACTGAGAAAATGCTCTGCTCCACGTGCATTAAATACCAGCGAAGACTACTGAAACCGAACGAGGTAGCAGGCCATGACGGTATTCCACCAAGATTTTACATTGAGTGCAAAAAGGGTAAAAGAATTGATGGAAAGAATTACAGAGCAATAACGCTGACGTATGTGCGTTGCAGGATCCTGGAGCAAATTTTAATCTGTCACATTATGGCATTCCTGGAGCAGAACAAGCTTCTCTGAAAGAATGAGCACGGAGCCAGGCAAAAACAGCTTGCGTGACACACAGGTCACTGTATTCATATGCTAAATCATGCAAATAGTGGAGGCATGTGAAGAGGTAGAAGTCATCTTCCTAGACTCCCTAAAGGAGCTCAAGACTAGACCGCATACTCTACTGTTAACGGAACATATAATCGTTCAAGGAATATTTGACAAACAGAACCTCACACAATGTACTGGACAATGTCCAGCTGAAACGAAAGTAGCACGGGTTTACCCCAAAGAAGCGTAATAGGATATGTAATGGTTGCAGCATACCTAAACGATTTTTCAGTATCAACGGCGTTGTGATAGTGTTTGCAGATGATGCAGTAGTTTAGAAGAAAGTGTCATCGTTGAAAGATGGAAATGAAATGCAGGAAGACTTGGACAATATATGCACTTGGTGTAATTAACGGCAGCTCCCTTAAAATGGAGATAAATGAAATATAATGTCTACAACAATTGAAAATATCCGATTAGCAGATTAGTGCGAGCACAGCTACAGCACGCCACATCATGTAATTATTTAGGGATGGCACTAAGAAGCAATGTGGAATGAGACGATCATGGATAAACCGGAGTGGGGAAGGCGAGTGGAAGAACTGGATTTTTTAGGGGTGTTTTGGGAAATGGTTGTGCATATGTAGAGGACGTTGCATACGAGACGCTGGTTGACAAATTGTAGAGTACTGCTGAAGTGTTTGGAGTAGTCCTCAAGTAGACTCGGCAGCAAGCTTGGGACGAATTTAGAGATTCACTGCTAGGATCGTAGAAGGTCGATATAACCTATACGAAACGACAGCAGACGTCCCTGGTAACTTAAATGGGAATCCTTGGGACAAAAACTACGTAAAAGTCTCGAAATACTTTTGGGTAAATGTAAAGAATTTGTACTGCAGTACTGCAAGGACACTGTACAATCATTGTACTGCCACCATCGCACATTTGATTGTAGGAGTCGCACACTCCCAGGCTGGAAACCCCTACTGTTTCGCCAAGATGAAGGCTGGGGAACTTTTGTGACGTCATCACACGTAGTGCAACAAGATTAAGTATTACTTCTTTTATTCCTCGAAATATATCTTTTCGCTGGGCCCTTCGCGGCAGGAGTGCAATCTGCTGAATCCAGAGGCAGACTCAGGGCTGCCGAGATCGGAGCATCAGTCCCGAACGCAGGCCGGTGATTCGGGGTGTGGCAGGTTGCCCACCCACTGGTTCTGAAGGCGCTTACTGTCGCCCGGTCTGCTGTGGCTGAGGCTGTGGCTACGGCTCACGCGCTGTCCCTCTCAGGTCACTGCCCATGTTCCGTCAAATTGACCATGATGTCAGATACCGTGACTTTTCGTTGAATACCGAACCTGGGCTACCAGTTCGATAGGCCGTCTGACTCAAGCGCTGCTGAATTTTCAGAGCAGTTGGTCCCCTGAACTGAAACAGTGTTGGTAGACTTGTGGACTGCCCATCAGTGGCACCTTCAGTAGCGGTTGCTGGTCTTAGTCATGCGTGCCTACATATTGCCGGTCATCACACCAGGCAGCAAGAGTATGACCAACACTAGAACAATATCACACAATATGTTACGATATAATAATCAGAGAAGTGAATGTGAACAACATGTACACTATCTATCCTACTGATCGACAGATTTTAGGCTGGTGGGGTCGGCTTTGCTGCACGACTTCGCTTGTAATGACTGAATCAGTTTCTCTCATTACGAGTCGTCAGCGATCTTCAGTTTTGATGAACTGGTTTAATTAGTTTGTTTCAGTATCATAACTGCTTTGGAAAACTCGTGATAGGTGTTGTTGCGTTCTATATAGTGCTTCTTACATAATGTTATGAGAGTAAAAGAGGCAATTTGGCCGGCACTTGTCTAATACTATTCCGCTGATCTCGCCTGCGCTCACACACAGAAGTGTTGATGTCGTACTCCTGGTGACTGACTAATTGTGTAGAAATGTTAATACTTCCATGTGCTTGAGCAATGTCGGGCTGTAGGGACTTGGAAAAAATTTTCTCTCTCCTGTTGCCACGCTATCTTGATGCGTAATGTAATGTATGGACCATGAGAATAAGATAAGAGATATTAACGTAAAGGTTGATCTGAACACTGCAGTGCTCCAGTAGGCACAGTCCTCTACACTGACTGGAGATCGACCCCGAGACTTTTGGATCTGTAGTATGGCACTTTGGCTCCAAGCTACACAAATAGTGGCATATAAAGACATCTTTCCCTCACTCAGTATGCGGATGCTACAGTGACTTCCCGTCTATGCATGATGATTCGGGTAAATTGTTCACCTCAGGTTTTTTCGAACTGTTTAAGGTACCGTAATTCTGTTTTCAAGCAAATGAATTGTGTTGAAGTGCTCAGTAGGCGACGTTTAGTCTCTTTTCGGAATTCTATTAATTACAAAACTTCGCTTTTTCAAATGCAAATATAGTAATTTCTGATGCTAGTATCGTAACTCTAAAATAGAATAATTCAATGGAGTTTCACTCTTCAAAATCCAGTTAGTAATTTCGGAGTAATTACAAATTTAGAACTAAGTATTTATTTATTTTGAGCATGAAACAATTTTCCGTCTTATGCGGATATCCCTGATTTCATAGGCAAATAAGGATATATGTCACGTCATGAAGGAGGAAACAGTATTGGACCGTAGCGATATCGGTCTAAATGGAGCGCAGAAGAAACGTAGCTTTCATTTTATCTGTGTCGTTCAAGTGTGTCGAGTGCCGATTAGTTGGAAAAAATGGCTGTCTTTCACAAACCAGGAGACACTGTATGGGGGTCGACATTAACGAAACCGACAAACTGCAGGGACGGATTCCTGACTGCAATTTGAGGAAATAAGGTCCTGTGAACATGTGTCCGGAAACGCATCGTTGTTACGGCAGATGAGGCTGACAAATGAAAGTTCCTTCGACCATGTGCCGTGTGATCCTCGTGTGTTGCAGGCTGTGCGATTGACGCAGCGTACTGTAAGCAGCAGAATGGTCCGGTGTTTATGTCGGAACAAGCTGAGATGGTGTTTGTGTGCAACCTAGCTGATGGAAACGGTTGAGAGGCAGCACGGTTATACAAAAATAAGTATCCTCACAGACACTAACCACATCACACAACATTTGAAGCCCTTGTTTTGGGCGTTTGTGTAATCATGGGTCCTTTCAGACAGACGAACGCGCAGGGAGGCGGCGGACTGTGCGTACACCAGGTAAGGAGGACTGAGTTCTACAGGATACTGATACGAACCCTAGTAAAAGCTCCCGCCAACACGGTGTAAGCAAAAGTACAATTATGTGTATCGTGGATGATAACCGCAACTACCCCTGTTACCTACAACGAGTGCAACGACTATCAGCACTGGATGTCCCTGTACAGGAAGGATTTTGGCGATGATTTTTGTACCAGACTGTCACAGTTCTGGAATTTATATCATCTGTCTTCTTTACCGACGAAGCAACCTTTACCAAGACTGGCATCATTTATCTGCATAATCATCTGTGGGCTACAGACACGGCACGTGGTTAGAGCCATCACCATAGCCGTCACCATCTACCGCGGCAACGAGGCATTTCTGGACACATGTTCATAGCACCTGTTTTCGTCCATTCCCACTTAGGAATCCGTTCCTGCCGTTTGTCGGTTTCACAAGTATTAATGGTCACCGTGTATACACTTTTTTTTTTTAAAGAGTACGCAGAAGGAACGTGAAGAGAACAGATGATCGTACGCACGGAGGCATCCCTACAGATGGTGTTCAACAAGAATGACAATTAAGCTAACGTGCAAAATATTCTTATTTGAAGGATACTGGAACATAACACAGAGGATAGTGAGCAAGCCTAGAACGAACGGAGCGACGAATATGCGTTTTAGCAGCTGTCCCTCGTAATCTACACCTCCGATCCAGAGCAAATGCGAGTAGCTTCGATAAAAGCCCACCAGACGCTCCTTCTTTTTTATTTTTGATGTTGCACTTTCCACCTCTTTACAGTGTTGTGCTGCAGACGTACCAGTAGAATTTTTTTATAGAAAGCTTTGTTCGCCTGTGGTAATTTACACCTGATATCTTCCCTACTTCGGACTATCGTGTTCGATCTTACTTCCTAGCCGGAATTTTTTCACATTTTCCCCCGCTGTGTCCTTTCGGACTTTGATATCAAGTAATTCGGTAGTCTTGTTTCTGCTGCTCTTTATCACATTTGTCCTTGCTTTGCTTACCTGATTTTAAGCAATTCGGTAGTTCAATTTCTGCTGCTCTTCGTCACATTCGCCCTTTCTGTACTTAGCTGATGTTAAGCAATTCATTATTCTACTTTTTCGTGCTCTTCATCACATTCGCCCTGGCTCTGTTTACCCTTAAGATATATTCCGTGTTAATGATGCGGACCATTACTTTCAGCACGCTTCCTGAGTCCCCGTCACATCCAGGAAGTAGCGCTGCGAACTGTAACGTTGCCATCTTTTTCCTTTCCACTTTTTCTCCTTTTCCGAAATATTCTTCGACTCCCCTGAAGCTTTCTCTGGCGCACAAATTCAACAGCCAGTGGCTGGAGAGCAGGGGACTTACACTCCTCTTAACTTGAACCTGACACTCTTGGCTTTACATTCCTACGTTCACTTAAATGGCGTTTAAGGAGTGTTCAGATGTCAACGAACAACTGGTATGAAGGAACTGTTTCTTGCAGAAGAGGCGAGCGATAAGGAGAAGTGGTCTTACTAAATTACCAGTTGTGTGTGCGTGATGAACTGCAGGGTAACGAACGACCCTCCCCTTTCCCCTGTACTTACCTTCAGCCTGCGCCAGGACTCGGCCCTCAGTTGCCAGAGCTTCGCCACGTTATCCCCTTAGCTCGCCGCGTGGGAGCGCCATCTTTTCTTTTATTAATACGAGTGCGGCGCAGCACTTATCTTAATTAACGCTGCGAGCGCGGCCACGCCGATGTGCACCCGTCACCACGCAGAGATGAACAGCTCTCCGCGGGGCCTTGTCTGACGAGCCAGGAAAGTAAAGTGCGTAGGGGGGGGGGGGGGCGGGGGGGGGGGCGATGGAGGAGGCAAGTTTAGGCGGCGCGTCTCACGTCTCGCCATGCAAGCCCGCAGACAAGCTGAGTCCGCAGTCCGCACTCTGCTTACCCAGGTACGTCACGAGTAACGGCTGCGCGCTCGGAAACACGAAAAATCGTGATGGCTCCGGGGAAATCTGCTCCCCGCTCCGCCCGAGCGCAAATACGTCTACATCTGCACAGTGTGGCAACCATACCCGGTAAAATTTCCTATATCAGACCTAGTACCTGGATACGATGTTAGATGAGGGCATTTTGTTAAAACATCTATAGTTAACGTTCCATATAGGACTTGAACGTCACTGAAAGAGTTGCGAGAGCTAATTTTGCAACATCAGTAGAGTAGGAGGAGGAAACTCTTGGACTAATTAAGGACAGGTTAACAGAACAGATTGCATTGTTAGACCCTACAGACCTTTTATAATAACAGGAAGTTCCTTGCGTTTAGTTTTTAATAATAGAAGCTGAACGTAGTTTTTCAACTTCTCTGGGCGTAAAGAATAAGCCATTACACTTCAGGCATGCAGCCGCGCAAATATTACTTCTTCAACTAATATTTCGGCTGCATATCGTCCGGACATTCTCAGAGTGAGTCGCAAGTCAGGAAGTCTATAAAGAAAAGATACATGGTCTATTAAGTTCTGGTGCGTACCGGAAGATTAACAGAGACCCTATCAACAAAGTGACAATAAGGATTGCTGCCTTACCAAACGCTTCATCGTTACCAAAGGAAGTTATAAGAGGTTTAATAGCGTGAGGTGCGGTACCATCGAGATTTTATCGGCTTCCTAAATTCCACAAGATGGATAAGAATGAGCGTCTGGAGGATTTGTCTGTGCGGCCGGTAACGAGCACTGTTGGTTGACTGACGTATCTTTCTGCCTAATATATAGCCTCATTATTAAAACCGTTGCTAGGAAAATATAGTCACCACATTACTAATTCTGTGGAATTTATACAGAGATCTAGCAACCTCAGGCAAAACACCACGAATGGCTGCTGAGTTTGGCGTCGTATCATTATACACTGAGGTACCATTAATGGATTCTTTATCCCTTAGTGGCCAACTCTTTGACACAGACTTTACGGCCTTATTTGACCGCGTACTTGAGCGAGTACTCCTGTCACCTTACTTCCAGTTTAATGGTGAATTTTATGAGCAGATTGATGGAGTTGCTATGGGAAGCCCCCTGTCCGCTCTGGTTGCGAATTAATTTATGGAAGACTTCGAAGACAGGTCTCTGGACTCAGCAAAGTTTTAAACCAATGATCTTCTGGAGGTACTGGACGACAAGTGTGTGATATGACCTCACGGGAAGGACGAATTCCATCGATTTCTTGAGCATCTGAATTGTGTTCACGCTAGTATTAATTTTACTATGGAAATAGAAAATGATGACTGCCTTCCTTTTTCTCGATGTTTTCGTTCGTCGTAAAGTTGATGGCACATTAGGCGTTGCTGTATATCGTAAACCAACACATGCGAATTTATATTTAGATGCGAGTAGTTGCCATCACCCTTCACAAACTATAGGTGTCCTTAAGGCCTTAGTGCACAGGGCACACTATATACACGACTATGATAATTTGCAAGAAGCAATCATTATTAAAGCAATGTATATTGCCGGCAACAATTTCGCAGAGCGTTCAGTGTGAATTCTAGAATGCAAGTATGTAATCTGACAGAAGAAAATAATACCTTGGGATTAAGAGCATTTTAGTCTTATGCGGGTGCCCTTTCCTCGAAGACAAGCCGTATTCTCGAGAAACAATGTGTTCAGGTGACATTCCAGACTACTACGAAGATTGCAGCCGTCCTCGGTTCTGTGAACAATGATTTATTCTTCGCAAGGCGGTTGTGATCATATTCCTTGCGGAAATTGTGACAAGTCATATACAGTATAGGTCAGATAACACGCACCGTTCATGAGAAGTGCCTGGAACGCCGAAGATACACACGCTTACTACAGCCAGACAAATTAGCTGTGGCAGAACATTGCATAGACACGGTCGTTCGATGAGCTACAGGGACGTGAAGACTTTACCATTCACTTCTTTTTTTTTTGGGATTCTATTTTCGAGGACGCCATAGAAATTGGATTAACTAGTAACTTAATAAACAGAGATAATGGGTTAAATTTGGATAAGGCACGGAATCCGGCTCTTGGTATTAGTAAATTGCAGAGAAGTCGTCAATATGTTATTGCCGCCGGATATACATCGATAAGCGAATCGAATGTCTGAACTCTTTCACCATAGGTGGCACGAGTGTAAGTGCACCTTCTTGCCTCCTACCAGCATATGTAATCCGCATCTGCAGTACCACTGCGGCTGAGCACGTAAGGCCGCGCTTCACGCCTCGTCATCAGTCTTGCAACTGTCTCTGAGGATGAATGCACGGTATGCAGCCGAATATCAGTGGAAGAACTAGAGTTTACGCAGCTGCATGTCCGCAATTTAATGGAATAGTGGTGAGTGAATGAGATATATCTTTTTGAAACGTTTTGCCGGCCGATGTGGCCGAGCGGTTCTAGGCGCTCCAGTCCGGAACCGCGCTACTGCTATGCTGCTATGGTCGCAGGTTCGAATCCTGCCTCGGGCATGGATATGTGTGCTGTCCTTAGGTTAGTTAGGTTTAAGTAGTTCTAAGTCTAGGGGACTGATGACCTCAGATGTTAAATCCCATAGTGCTCAGAGCCATTGGAACCATTTGAAACGTTTTCTCTTATTAGAGAAGGTGTCTTTCAGTTGGTTGAGTTGTTACCTAATTATGCAGTAGAGACAAAGGTAGCTCACATTTGTTCTCCTTCTATCGTATCTCTGCTACTCGTCTTAGAGACGACAACCACTGATGTCCCTCGTGTTATGTATAAACGTGAACGTTGTTGGTGTTATATCCCCCAAAACTACTTTGCTGAATACGTTTTCGTTCAGATCGCAAGCCTTCTTGGCTCTTCTGCGACTTCACAACTGTGACTGTCACATTGCCCCTTTTGTTGTTCTCCAGTTGCTATTCTCTACGACAGCGGCATCCTTAATGACTGCTGACTTCTTATTCTGTGCTCTTGACTAACTTAAGGGGCCGGGTTTTATTTCAACCCTGAGCTGCCATAAGGCTTCTGGAACTTTTCCTATTTCGCTGCGATTGCGAACGTTGTGTCAGTTGGTTCAGTTCAACACAGTCCAACTCATTGTTTATTGAATTTAATTGCATTCGAAATATAATCGAAGTTGTAATTTGGGCGGCTGGTCACATTTTAACAGCATTTGCCACACTGAGATAATGACACACTGCAGCGAGTGACAGGGACAGTCTAATTTTAATAACCAGTCCTGTTAATAATAAAAACACTCATCTTTTTTGTTGCTCTTCTTTGTTGCATGTCGTTGACTCCTCGTTCTCTTCCTTTCTGTGGTTCTACATCTACATGGATACTCTGCAAATTACATTTAAGGGCCTGGCAGAGGGTTCATTGAATCACCTCCACAATTCTCTATTATTCCGATCTCGCGTAGCGCGCGGAAAAAAACACCTATATCTTTCCGTGCGAGCTCTGATTTCCCTTATTTATTATGGTCATCGTTTCTCCCTACGTAGGTCGGCGTCAGCAAAATATTTTCGCATTCGGAGGAGAAAGGTGGTGATTGAAATTTCGTGAGAAGATTTCGATGCAACGAAAAACACCTTTGTTTTAGTGATGTCCACCCCAAATCTTGTATCATTTCAGTGACACTCTCTCCCCTATTTCGCGATAATACAAAGCGTGCTGTGTTTCTTTGAACTTTTTCGATGTACTCCGTCAATCCTGTCTGGTAAGGATACCACACCGTGCAGCAGTATTCTAAAAGAGGACGGACAAACGTAGTGTAGCCAGTCTCTCTAGAAGATCTGTTAATTTTCTAAGGGTCCAGCCAATAAAATGCAGTCTTCGATTTTCCTTCCCCACAACATTTTCTGTGTGTTCTTTCCAATTTAAGTTGTTCGTAATTGTAACTCGTAGGTATATAGGTTTGACTGATTTATCATGTAACCGAAGGTTAACGGATTCCTTTTAGCACTCATGTGGATGACCTCACACTTTTCGTTATTTAGGGTCAGTTGCCAATTTTCGCACCATACAGATATCTTTTCTAAATCGTTTTACAATTTGTTGCCGGCCTCTGTGGCCGAGCGGTTCTAGGCGCTTCAGTCCGAACCGCGCTACTGTCTCGGGCACGGATGTGTATGATGTCCTTACGTTAGTTAGGTTTAAGTACCATACTGACCATTAAAATTACACCACGAAGATGACCTTTTGCAGACGCGAAATTTAACCGACAGGAAGAAGATGCTGTGATAAGCAAATGATGAGCTTTTCAGAGCATTCCCACAAGGTTGGCGCCGGTGGCGACACCTACAACCTGCTGACATGAGGAAAGTTCCCAACCGATTTCTCATACACAAACGGCAGTTGACCGGCGTTGCCTATTGAAACGTTGTTGTGATGCCTCGTGTAAGGAGGACAAATGCGTACCATCACGTTTCCGACTTTTATCAAAGTCGGATCGTAGCCTATCGCGATTGCGGTTTACCGTATCGCGACATTGCTGCTCGCGTTGGTCGAGATCCAATGACCGTTAGCAGAATATGGAATCGGTGGATTCAGGAAGGTAATACGGAACGCCGTGCTGGATCCCAACGGCCTCGTATCACTAGCAGTCGACATGACAGACATCTTATCCGCATGGCCGTAACGGATCGTGCAGCCACGTCTCGATCCTTCAGTCAACAGATAGGGACGTTTGCAAGACAACAACCATCTGCACGAACAGTTCGACGTTTGCAGCAGCATGGACTATCAGCTCGGAGACCATGGCTGCGTTACCCTTGTCGCTGCATCACAGACAGGAGCGCCTGCGATGGTGTACTCAACGACGAACCTGGGTGCACGAATGGCAAAACGTCATTTTTTCTGTTTACAGCATCATAATGGTCGCATCCGTGTTTGGTGACATCGCGGTGAACGCAAATTGGAAGCGTGTATTCGTCATCGCCATACTGGCGTATGACCCGGCGTGATGGTATGGGGTGCCATTGGTTACACGTCTGGGTCACCTCTTGTTCGCATTGACGGTACTTTGAATAGTGGACGTTACATTTCAGATGTGTTATGACCCATGGCTCTACCCTTCATTCGATCCCTGCAAAACCCTACATTTCAGCAGGATAATGCACGATCGCATGTTGCAGGTCTTGTACGGGCCTTTCTGGATACAGAAAATCTTCTACTGCTGCCCTGACCAGCACATTCTCCAGATCTCTCACCAATTGAAAACGTCTGGTCAATGGTGGCCGAGCAACTGGCTCGTCACAATACGCCAGTCACTACTCTTGATGGACTGTGGTATCGTGTTGAAACTGCATGGGCAGCTGTACCTGTACGCGCCATCCAAGCTCTGTTTGGCTCAATGTCCAGGCGTATCAAGGCCGTTATTACTGCCAGAGGTGGTTGTTCTGGGTACAGATTTCTCAGGACCTATGCACGCAAATTGCGTGAAAATGTAATCACATGTCAGTTCTAGTATAATATATTTGTCCAATGAGTATCCGTTTATCATCTGCATTTCTTCTTTGTGTAGCAATTTTAATGGCCTGTAGTGTAGTTCTAAGTCAAGGGGACTGATGACCTCAGATATTATAGTCCCATAGTGCTTAGAGCCATTTGAACCATTTTGCAATTTGTTTTGATCTTGTAATGATTTTACTAATCGATGCTTGATAGCGTCGTCTGCAGACGATCTAAAACTTCTGTAATTGTCTAGAGGATGATCGGGATACTACTTCAATAACTTCGTGAAATCTGGTGGACGTGTTGCAGAATCACAGATATATTTTGAGTTATTTCATTTCACAGTACAAATCAATAAAACACACATAACTCGTTCTCCATCCAAGCACTTCCGACTCCTACAAGCAGCTGCCCAAAAAGAACAAAGGTTTTCCTCTAAATACGTGTTGCAAAGAAATTACTATCATACGAGTATATCGATCTATTTATGCAAAATAATTTTTGGCACATACATTTCATAAACAAAATACAATTAATTGTCTATCTTTTTTGAGAAGACCATGACCATCGTTGCAATTACGTAAGTATTTATAAACGTTGACATATAAACATTTTCACATAGCTTTGTAGTAGTGGATTTTTGGTTTTTACGTCTTCACCGCAGTATGGTTCACTTCATATGATCCAAGATCGGATACTACATTTATCTCACTGTAACCAGTTCCATGATTGCAATTAAGATGCATTTACAATACGTTCTTATTGTTGCATTGGCAGCTTGTTATTGTAAATGGCGAGATTAATAATTTTCTTCATCGTTCTCCTGGCTCTCTTGCTAATTTCTTCAATATGTGTAACATAATTTTGTTGCTCGTGCAAGAAGACGCCTAAGTGTCTGGTGACCCACCTGTCGTTTAATTACGCGGTCGGGTCTGTTAAAAGCATGAAGCCAGAGGACTGCTGACAAAAGTTTTCCGTACCAGCTCTGTGTCTCAGAGCCGAAGTGCGGCCGTGGGTGGCGTGGCACACGGAGGGCGCCCAGCAAATGCCAAGGTGAGGGGGACAGCAAACGGGGGACGCCATGACACCCTACACGCACAGTGACAGAAGGGAGGAAGCTGCTCCCGCGGTGGCGGCGGCACGGCTAGTCGTCAGTTATACGATCCCACGTTCGTTCTGTAATGTTCCAGTTCTACCACCTGTCTTTTCTCCATCTACATCCATACTCCGCAAGCCACCTGACGGTGTGTGGCAGAAGGTACCTTGAGTACCTCTATCGGTTCTCCCATCTATTGCAGTCTCGTATTCTTCGTGGAAAGACAGATTGTCGGTATGCATCTGTGTAGCTCTAATCTCTCTGATTTTATCCTCATGGTCTCTTCGCGAGATATACGTAGGAGAGGTTAGGTTAGGTTAGGTTAGGTTAGGTTAGGTTGACTCCTCGGTGAAGGTATGTTCTCGAAACTTCAACAAAAGCTCGTACCGAGCTACTGAGGGTCTCTCCTGCAGAGTCTTCCACTGGAGTTTATCTATCACCTCCGTAACGCTTTCGCGATTACTAAATGATCCTGTGTAAGTAGGCTGTTTAGGTTTTTTTATTGGTAACGCCACGTAGCGCTCTGTATGAAAATCACTGGCTGTGCTGTGTGCAGTCTGTGGCTAGTTTGCATTGTTGTTGCCATTGTAGTGTTGGGCAGCTGGATGTTAACAGCACGTAGCGTTGCGCAGTTGGAGGTGAGCCGCCAGCAGTGGTGGATGTGGGGAGAGAAATGGCGCAGTTTTGAAATTTGTAAGACTGGATGTCATGAAGTGCTATGTATATTATGATTTTTCAACACTATTAAGCTGGCAGTAGTGGCGCTCGCTGTATTGCAGTAGTTCGAGTAACGAAGATTTTTGTGAGGTAAGTGATTTGTGAAAGGTATAGGTTAATGTTAGTCAGGGCCATTGTTTTGTAGGGATTTTTGAAAGTCAGATTTTTTTTTCTTTTTTTTTTTTTTGTCATCAGTCTACTGACTGGTTTGATGCGGCCCGCCACGAATTCCTTTCCTGTGCTAACTTCTTCATCTCAGAGTAGCATTTGCAACCTACGTCCTCAATTATTTGCTTGACGTATTCCAATCTCTGTCTTCCTCTACAGTTTTTGCCCTCTAGTACAATGGAAGTCATTCCCTCATGTCTTAGCAGATGTCCTATCATCCTGTCCCTTCTCCTTATCAGTGTTTTCCACATACTCCTTTCCTCTCCGATTCTGCGTAGAACCTCCTCATTCCTTACCTTATCAGTCCACCTAATTTTCAACATTCGTCTATAGCACCACATCTCAAATGCTTCGATTCTCTTCTGTTCCGGTTTTCCCACAGTCCATGTTTCACTAACATACAATGCTGTACTCCAGACGTACATCCTCAGAAATTTCTTCCTCAAATTAAGGCCGGTATTTGATATTAGTAGACTTCTCTTGGCCAGAAATGCCTTTTTTGCCATAGCGAGTCTGCTTTTGATGTCCTCCTTGCTCCGTCCATCATTGGTTATTTTACTGCCTAGGTAGCAGAATTCCTTAACTTCATTGACTTCGTGACCATCAATCCTGATGTTAAGTTTCTCGCTGTTCTCATTTCTACTACTTCTCATTACCTTCGCCTTTCTCCGATTTTTTGCGTTGCGCTAAAAATATTGTGTGTCAGTCTAAGCACAGTCTTGTACAATTTTTCAAAGGGGACGTTTCACCTGTAACGAAGCGCGCTGCTCTCCGTTGGATCTTCTTTATCTATTCTATCAACCGTATCTGGTACGGATCCCACACTGGTGAGCCATATTCAAGCAGTGGGCGAACAAGTGTATTGTAACCTACTTCCTTTGTTTTCGGACTGCATTTATTTAGGATTCTTCCAATTTATCTCAGTCTGGCATCTGCTTTACCGACCATTAATTTTATTTGGTCATTCCATTTTCAATCACTCCTAATGCCTACTCCCAGATAATTTATGGAATTAACTAAAAAATGGCTCTGAGCACTATGGGACTTAACTTCTGAGGTCATCAGTCCCCTAGAACTTAGAACTACTTAAACCTAACTAACCTAAGGACATCACACACACCCATGCCCGAGGCAGGATTCGAACCTGCGACCGTATCGGCCGCGCGGTTCCAGACTGTAACGCCTAGAACCGTATGGAATTAACTGCTTCCAGTTGCTGACCTGCTATATTGTAGCTAAATGATAAGGGATCTTTCTTTCTATGTATTCGCAGCACATTACACTTGTCTACATTGAGATTCAAGTGCCATTCCCTGCACCATGCGCCAATTCGCTGCAGATCGTCCGGCATTTCAGTACAAGTTTCCATTGTTACAATCTCTCGATATACCACAGCATCATCGGCAAAAAGCCTCAGAGAACTTCCGATGTTATCCACAAGGTCATTTATGTATATTGTGAATAGCAACGGTCCTCCGACACTCCCCTGCGGAACACCTGAAATCACTCTTACTTCGGAAGACTTCTCTCCATTGAGAATGACATGCTGCGTTCTGTTATCTAGCAACTCTTCAATCCAATCACACAATTGGTCTGATAGTCCATATGCTCTTACTTTGTTCATTAAACGACTGTGGGGAACTATACTGAACGCCTTGCAGAGGTCAAGAAACACGGCATCTACCTGGGAACCCGTGTCTATGGCTCTCTGAGTCTCGTCGACGAATAGCGCGAGCTGGGTTTCACACGATCGTCTTTTTCGAAACCCATGCTGATTCCTACAGAGTAGATTTCTAGTCTCCAGAAAAGTCATTGTACTCGAACATAATACGTGTTCCAAAATTCTACAACTGATCGACGTTAGAGATATAGGTCTATAGTTCTGCACATCTGTTCGATGTCCTTTCTTGAAAACGGGGATGACCTGTGCCCTTTTCCAATCCTTTGGAGCACTACGCTCTTCTAGAGACCTACGGTACCGATGCAAGATGGGGGCAAGTTCCTTCGCGTACTATTTTGCCCCAGGATTTTTTTTTCTCAGGAACTCTCAACAGCATCCATCTGTCTCAGTCCCGGTTTATGGCGTTAAATAGTGTCCTTTCCTCATCACAACTGCGATTAAGTGGGCATATAGGGGGAAACAAATTTATTGTTTTTCTGTTTATGTGTCTAATCCACTCTGGGTCTTTACTGCAGGTACTCACACTTTTCGATTGCACGCCATCGCGACCTCCGCTCATTGCTACTCAAACATCGTAGTCTGACTGCTCCTTGCGCCACTGTCTGCAGCAGCTGATGGTGATGTGCAGTAGTTGTGCTCTATAACGGTTCGACTCCTGCCGGATTCTGCGACGCTCGTGGACTTCGGAAACAACGGGGCGCGAGGTTAAACAACTGCGTATGCTAGTACGCCAAAACAGACACGCCCCACGCAGTGAAAGACTCAAGGCGACTGCAACAGGTTAGCTGGCAGGTGCGGAGTTTTTCTGAAGCTGTTGCGCCCTTCGCCGCCTTTCACTAGAGGATCGTTTTGTTGCAGTCGAACACATGAAGGCAGCAGTGGTGCGCTTACACCACCACTTGTTTCTGTTTATCGCGGAGGCAGTTTAGCGATTCCGCGCGCACTGAGCTCATTACCGTAGGAGCTCTCCTCCCTCCAAGACATGTGGAGCAGTAGCGACAGCTTGAATGCTTCAGCATCCAGGATTCCCCCCCAGCATCAAACGTTTCCCCCTCAGCACCTCAGACAAAGCAACGATGTTAAGGGTTCGTACTTTACCCGTTTACGCTGACGGAAAAAACCGCAATACCAAAACATATATAAGGGGAGGTTTGCTATCTTTGGCTCGAGAAAAGCATGTTCTTTGAGAATTTTTTTCTAGGGATGTGTTATAGATATCACTGTCAAATTTGCTCAAAATGTTTATTGATATTTCCTCTACAAACTGGAATTTTTTCGACCGGAAATGTCGAAGAGAAAAGGCGGAAATGCCGTCGGAACGAAACAAAATTTCGATGTAGACCTCCACGCGCGGTATGTCACAGGTCAGCCGGCTCGTCTGAAATCAAAACTGAGTTGACTTTAGCGAAGTATATAACATTGTTTAGGAGTTGTACCTCACTTCAGTTATTTGGACCGTAGGAAACAAAATGGCGCCCATTTCAAACAAATAGGGTTTTTTCCATCGAGTTTTCGAATTCGTCGGCCAAGTAAAAATATTTATAGTTCATGGATCGGAATAAAAGTGGTACAACTCCTAGACAATTTAGTTAGCTTCGTCAGAAACAAAGAATCATGCCAATCGGTGCAGTAGATTTGAAGTTACCATACCGCGCGATAAAAAAAAACGTCGTTTGGAGAAAAACGCTTTTGAAGTTTTGACTACATGTAAATGCAATATTATGCAACGTACGTTCAATCTGCTGTTCCAGGCCCACAGACTAGTCCTTCCTCTTCCTCACAGAGGGCGTTCTGCTCGATCTGGGCCATCCTGCGCTGCTCCAGAGCTTGAATCCGGTGGTCGTCCGAATGCTTGGCGAACTGCGTCGAATAGAGACACAGGGTGACGTCCATCGTTGTAATGGTCTTCAGAAGTGCTGAATACCCTTCGTTGAAGCTGCTCACTGCCAGGAAAGTCGCAATCTCCACAGTCTTCGCACCAGAATGCAAATGCTTTGGGGCTAACTTCCAAACACACGCGTTCAAACTTTCATTTGAATTTTGTGTGTTTCCTCCCAAGCACCGCTACAGTAACTCGTCTTCCGAAAGGGCCTCGAAAGATCGGATGAATCACTTTTTTAACTTCTTTGGAGAGCGGCTGTTCGTGTTGATATTCGTCCAGATGTCCGGTAGCCTCTGCAATGCGCCACTTGCACCAAATAGTTTCCACGGCCGGACAATTTTGATGTTGTGGGTGGTCATCCATCGAACACTTGTGGAAATACGTTGCCCAAATTGCCTTCATCTGTTCCACCGAATTGGAATGCCGTCGGATTCCCAAGCCGTAGTACGTCGTAAGCTCCTTGATCACTTGATCCTTGGGCAAGCACATAGAACAATTTTTCGCGGATACAAAGTAGAAATTCCCGAAAAATCTGGTGCGTGAAAAAGGCTGATTTGAGGCAGGTGCATTTTTTCGCTCAACCGTGAATAACAAACATTTCCGTTCCGTATTCGGAAACACCGTTTCAGGGCTGAATTCTAAACACTTTTATGGATCCAAAACTGCAATTTTAAAAAAATCGATTTTTTGAACCGAAAGATAGTAAATCTCCCCTTAATATGGACATCACACACATCCATGCCCAAGGCAGGATTCGAACCTGCGACCGTAACAGCAGCGCGGTTCCAAGGCATTGCAAAGCTGAAATGCTGGTACATCAATAACCGCCGTAACCGCCAGAATGTTGGATGCAAGCATGCAGACGTGCATGCATTGTATGTTTTACAGATGTCGCCGAATGTCAGTTTGTGGGGTAGAGTTCCATGGCTGTTGCATTTGGTCGGTCAATACAGGCACGGTTAATGCTGTTTGTGGATGACGCTGGAGTTGTCGTCCTATGATGTCCCATATGTTCTCGATTGGAGATGGATCTGGTGGTACAGCATGCCAAGGCAGTATGTCGACACTCTGTAGAGCGTGTTAGGTTACAATGGCGGCATACTGTTGGAAAACACTCACCGGAATGGTGTTCATGGATGGCAGCACAGTAGGTCGAATCACCATTCTACAAATTTCCAGTCAGGGTGCGTGGGAAAACTACGAGATGCTCCTGCTGTCATAGAAATCGCACCCCTGTTCGTAACTCCAGGTGTAGGTCCTGTGTGTCTAGCGGGCAGACAGGTTGGTTGCAGGCCTTCAACTGGCCTCCTCATAACCATCAGTGGCACCGACGCAGAACCAGCTTTCATCAGAAAACACAGTAGGCATCCATCCTCTCGTTTGACACCTTTGACGTCGGTGGTTTGGGGTCAGTGGAATGCACACTACAAAGCGTCTGTCTCGGAGCTCTCCTTCAAGTAGCCGATTTCTAACAGTTCGCTGTGTCATTGTGGTGCCAACTGCTGCTCAAATTGCTGCACCAGAGCCATATGACGAATACGATACTCTTCCCTCTCGGTAGCGTCTGGTGGCCGTCCGGAGCTCAGTCGTCTTGCGACATCGATTCTTGTAGCCACCGATGCCAGCACTCATGTACAGAGCCTTTCTGCAATATGACAGAAGAAATATCCACCTTGTAGCCCTGTTAGAGGACCTCGTTCATACTCGGTGATGTGTTGATAACGGCGTCTTTGTCGCCTTGCAGGTATTCTTCACTAACATCAACTCACAGCGTCATATTTAAAAGGGTACCAACGCACACGACTTTTACTGCGTGTATTTAAAGGAAACCGGATTTGCATCCTCACGGCGGCGCTACTAGCGCCTCTTACGCGACTGGTGCGAAATTAAAATAGACATCATCTTTCAGATGTTGAAATACGCCTACCAACTTTCGTGTATGTCGAACAACTACTTCTTGGTGTTGCGATTTTTTCTGTTTGTGTAAATGTGACGGCATCAATCGGAGAGGATGACGTGTAGCTTAATATTATTATTATTATTATTTTTTTAAGGAAAAGGTACATCTTGATGTGCTCCGATGCAAGTTGAGGACAGCTCCCACTCTGTAATCGTTCAGTCCTCTATGAGCCGTTGTTCAAGTCGTGGAAGGTCTATCGCAGCGCTGTTCGGTATTTGTTCTCCTTCAGTTTGTGAAAGGCAATGTGCACTCATTTGACGTACAATACTGACGTTACAGGTTTCAGTCGCGGTGGCGGGAGACGTTTTCACGAACGAGTATGGTACATTAGAGGACGAGAGGCGGCGATGTGTAGTGTTGCATGAAGAGACTTTGCATCATCGTCCTGCATTAAACACCGGATATCCTCGCTGTGTCTCGTGGAGTGAGAGCGTGGCGACCCGCCCAGCGAGCGAGGTGCTGCAGTGGTTAGCACACTAGAGTCGTAATCGGGAGGACTACGGTTCAGATCCCTGTCCGACTACCCAGATTTAGGTTTTCTTTGAGTTCCCTAAATCGCTCCAGGCAAATGCCGGGATGGGTCCTTTGGCATGTCACAGACGATTTCCATCCCCATCCATTCGTAATCTGAGGTTGTGCCCTGAGTCTTATGATTCCGTTGTCGAAGGAACGTTAAAGTGTAACCTTCCTGGCTCTACGAGGATCCGCCCGCCACGTGGTGGCGTTACCCTCTCCGACAGCCTCCGTGCTAGTCAAGAGGTGTAGGCTGCATGCCGGAACTTTATATAACCTCTCTCTCTCTCTCTCTCTCTCTCTCTCTCTCTCTCTCTCTTTCTTTCTCCGCTCTCATCACTGTTCGCTCTACGTACATTCATCTCAGTTACACTATACACAGTGTTTCGCATCTACTACGCAGCACACGCGAACCGCCGAAATAGCGTTCATTGAAACGCATGAACCAAGCAATGAGCCACCTGGAAAACAAACTAACTACAGGCCAAATGAGTCTGTCTGTGCTGAGGCCGTACTGTGGACGTCATACAAATGTAAAACAACCGCAAGGCCAAGGGAAGAAGAAACGAAGCCATAGGACGCACGTGAGTCTAAACTGCTTGCTGCGTCTGTTAGCCTCCTACATCCCACATTGCTCTAATATTTATTGGAAAATTTCGTGAATGCATAGCTAGTAAGCATATGTTTTTAATTTTCCCCATGCTATTTATTGTTCGACCATTATTTTATGGACTGGACTCGAGATGGAATAAATTCAGAAAACCACTGTATGAGGAAATGGTGTGTGATCTATAAAAAAAGCTTTCAACCAATAGTAACCTGGCTGTAAGATTAATTATTAAAAAGTTGACATGTATGACATTTTTAAACCGAGAATGGATACATAGTCGTGTTTGCAGTGACGTCTGTTCTTACCTGTTGCTTTCGTGTGTTGCATTGTCTGCGTCGCAAACTTGTGCTCTTTACTGAAAAATAGTCTCCTTCCGCTTGTAGTCGCACACCGTCAGGAACGCCATTAACTCTTGCTTTTTTATTTATTTAGGACGTAGTGTTTCTGTTTTTCTCTTTGTCGAATCTGACCTCATCGAGGTTGTCAGCGGACGATATATTTGTCACTGACATCCCATCTTGCCACTTTATGCCAAAAACAAAGCGTTTTGTACCTAACGCAAGCTCCCCACGTTGTAATTGGACTTTCCCCTTCAAAATGTCGATCAATCGTTTGCTTTTTGCCCTGACCGTGCCCACTGCATGAAGATCTGATTCAGGCAAAGTAGTCATCAGCTGGTAAGAATTTAAATGTTTCTCGAAAGCAGCAAGTCGATAAGACTTCACGTACGTTTCTCGAAGTCTCACTACAATTCTCTCTTCAAGAGAAAAATTGGAACCTTCTTGTCCTTGCCAAACGGTATGTATATAACAACTAATCTAATAAACATATGAAACTTCTTTGATGTCCATACTTGTCCACAACAAAACGCAAAGTGAAATGTACCCCACTGTAACAAAAAAGCGGACCCGCGCCCTGGCGCCACACTGTTGGCTTCAGATAGTTCGTGAAACCAACAACGCGTCTTGGCGTCACACGCGGGTGCCCTGTAGGCATGAGAAGCAAATGTGTGTTTGGTGATACACCTATGTCACTCTGGTCATGAAAGGATTAAAATGATAAAATGAAACACGTATAGCAGTTTAATGAAAGAGACTTAGCCTCGAGGGGTAGCCGCGCGGTCTGTGGCACCTTGCCTCGATTCGCGCGGTTCCCCCTACCCCCGTCGGAGGTTCGAGTTGGTGTGTGTGTGTGTGTGTGTGTGTGTGTGTGTGTGTGTGTGTGTGTGTGTGCTTTGTCAAAAATGGCTATGGGACTTAAGATCTGAGGTCACCAGTCCCCTAGACTTAGAACTAGGTAAACCTAACGACATCACACACATCCATGCCCGATACAGGATTCGAACCTACGATCGTAGCAGCAACGCGGTTCCAGATTGAATCACCTAGAACCGCTCGGCCACATCGGACAGCTGTGTGTTGTCCTTAGCATAAGTTAGTTTAAATTAGATTAAGTAGTGTGTAAGCCTAGGGACCGATGACCTCAGCAGGTTGGTCCCATAGAAACTTACCACAAATTTCCAATTTTCCAAAGAAACTTAGTCAAAATTTTAAACTATAATTTTATTTCCGCAGTAAATAAGTAAGTCCAGCTTCTACAGCTTTTATGACAGCGCGGGAGGAGTTTCCTCATTTGCAATTACAAGTTAGTAGTATAGCAGTTCGAAAAAGAACGTAACATAGAGGGTGTGAGAGAAATTTTTCATGTTCTATAGTAGATGACTTTGCGATCGCTTAGTTCTGGACACATTTTTTCTATCTGGCACTACCCAAACACAGCAAAGCCTGTAAAATATTATATACTTTGATCGGTGAGCAAGTACAGAAGAAATTACACTTATTTTGAAATTTTGTTACAAAAACGCTGTCAAATCTATTTGTGATGTGTTTGAACATGATCCCTTAACAGTACATGGGCAACAAAGCCGATGGAAGCGTTTCCTACCAGAAAATTTTGACATGGATCACGAGATACTCGTAAGTTGAGCAACGCCACAGCCTTAGCAGGCTTGCTGCTCATTACAGGCGCCAAATTTGGTGATGCCCATGGTGATGTGTGGAAATAGTGGTCGTCGAAATGAAGTGAAGCTTTGCTGATTGACGAAAAGAGATGTTTGTGCTGCTGTGGTGTTACTGCAAATAGGCCATCTGAGGACCGCGTTCTAATTTCAATTCTTCGTTCTTTGTTCTTTTCTTTTCCTCCAGTACGCTTTCATCTGTTCACTACGTTTCTTCTATCTGTCTTCAGGCCATTTTGAACCAATCTTTTTAGCAACTCTGCCTTGGAATTCATTTTCAATACTTTTTTCTCGATAGGCTCCTCTGTTGTTTATATCTTCTGGTTTTATATTGTTTCTTTCTACATCCCATTTGGGATTTTTTTTGCAACTGTTCCGCGTTATGATGACGGAAACTATGACTATGTAGACAGCACGCAATGGTTTCGCGGACCGCGGCGTTCCGACCTCTGGCGTAGGCGATAGAGACGTCAGCAGAAAGAGCACTGTAAAAAAACGCACTAAACAAACATTCCAACAAGTTTCCGCATCCAACAGTAGCAGTCAAGCGCGTGCACTACGACTTTTGTTGTCCTTTTTCAGCACAATTTCCGGCTACGTGATTCGGTTCCGTACCGTACATCGTGTGTATAAAAACAGCTCTTCCTCTTACAGCTGGTAACGGGCCGGAACAGTTCAATTAGCCGCGTGGCTCTTTTTTTCCGGAGCGCCAAGTTTCACAAACATCGCGCCGTCCTTTCAGAGACAGTCCGCCGTACCGCCGCGGATGTGGCGGCTGCGGCGTGGGCGTCAAAAATAGCGGCGCCGCCGTGCCGTGAACGGGCTGGCCGGAGCGGAAGTAAACACACCGACGGCGAGGGGAGGCGGGGGCGCGCCGGAGCGCTCGTGTTGTGGTTCTGCCGGCAGCGCGGCTGCCCTGATGCTCGCGCCGCGTCGACGTACGGCCTCTCGTCTGTCCAACGCAACCCCCTTGTTGAGCCTCAGGAAACAAGGTTGCGTTCCTCTCGGAGGTCCTTTTGACATGGTGCTACCTCCGCAATCCACCATCAACACATCGCGCCGCAGGTCGATGAACTCAGTCCCACAACAGTTTCTGAACACGGTGGACACACACGTATTAATCGACTGGTTATCTAATCGTCATGGACTAACATTTCCCCCGTCAAACAGGCTGGCAGTCACAGAGTTCAAGCTGAGTACAGAAAGGCCCCCTTTTTTTTTTTCTTTTCGTATATCCAAGTGTCCCATCCATCAAGCTGCTTGTTTCGATATTGCTACACCTCAAAGAATAAACGATGAACCTCACAAAAGTAATTGCCGTGTAATATTACCGCAGTGTTTGAGGAGGGAAAAGGGAGGCGGGGGGAGATTGCTGAGGGTAACTAATAGTAATAGTATAGTATTCTGCCTTCCGGCAGGTCTTGTCATGGGTTAAACCTCTTCCCCTGTTGTCTGTCCATAGCCAGTCTTTTCACTTCTGAATATTTGTCTCCATTTATATTGTCCAGCATTTGATATTTTCTTTTTCCTCTTCCCCTTTTTCCCCTCCATCATTCCTTCAGTAAACAGTCCCTCCTCATACACTGTCCAATCCAGTTCCGTTTTCTCTTTCAGCATGTTTCTTTCTTCTCCAACTCTTCTTAATACACTCCTGGAAATTGAAATAAGAACACCGTGAATTCATTGTCCCAGGAAGGGGAAACTTTATTGACACATTCCTGGGGTCAGATACATCACATGATCACACTGACAGAACCACAGGCACATAGACACAGGCAACAGAGCATGCACAATGTCGGCACTAGTACAGTGTATATCCACCTTTCGCAGCAGTGCAGGCTGCTATTCTCCCATGGAGACGATCGTAGAGATGCTGGATGTAGTCCTGTGGAACGGCTTGCCATGCCATTTCCACCTGGCGCCTCAGTTGGACCAGTGTTTGTGCTGGACGTGCAGACCGCGTGAGACGACGCTTCATCCAGTCCCAAACATGCTCAATGGGGGACAGATCCGGAGATCTTGCTGGCCAGGGTAGTTGACATACGCCTTCTAGAGCACGTTGGGTGGCACGGGATACATGCGGACGTGCATTGTCCTGTTGGAACAGCAAGTTCCCTTGCCGGTCTAGGAATGGTAGAACGATGGGTTCGATGACGGTTTGGATGTACCGTGCACTATTCAGTGTCCCCTCGACGATCACCAGTGGTGTACGGCCGGTGTAGGAGATCGCTCCCCACACCATGATGCCGGGTGTTGGCCCTGTGTGCCTCGGTCGTATGCAGTCCTGATTGTGGCGCTCACCTGCACGGCGCCAAACACGCATACGACCATCATTGGCACCAAGGCAGAAGCGACTCTCATCGCTGAAGACGACACGTCTCCATTCGTCCCTCCATTCACGCCTGTCGTGACACCACTGGAGGCGGGCTGCACGATGTTGGGGCGTGAGCGGAAGACGGCCTAACGGTGTGCGGGACCGTAGCCCAGCTTCATGGAGACGGTTGCGAATGGTCCTCGCCGATACCCCAGGAGCAACAGTGTCCCTAATTTGCTGGGAAGTGGCGGTGCGGTCCCCTACGGCACTGCGTAGGGTCCTACGTTCTTGGCGTGCATCCGTGCGTCGCTGCGGTCCGGTCCCAGGTCGACGGGCACGTGCACCTTCCGCCGACCACTGGCGACCACATCGATGTACTGTGGAGACCTCACGCCCCACGTGTTGAGCAATTCGGCGGTACGTCCACCCGGCCTCCCGCATGCCCACTATACGCCCTCGCTCAAAGTCCGTCAACTGCACATACGGTTCACGTCCACGCTGTCGCGGCATGCTACCAGTGTTAAAGACTGCGATGGAGCTCCGTATGCCACGGCAAACTGGCTGACACTGACGGCGGCGGTGCACAAATGCTGCGCAGCTAGCGCCATTCGACGGCCAACACCGCGGTTCCTGGTGTGTCCGCTGTGCCGTGCGTGTGATCATTGCTTGTACAGCCCTCTCGCAGTGTCCGGAGCAAGTATGGTGGGTCTGACACACCGGTGTCAATGTGTTCTTTTTTCCATTTCCAGGAGTGTACTTCTTCATTCCTTACTCGGTCTTCCCATTTCACCTTTTTCATTCTTCTCCATATCCACATCTCTAGTGCCTCCAGTCTTCTTTCATCTTCCTTCCTCAATGTCCAGCTCTCCGCACCATATAGTGCAACGCTCCAGATATAACATTTCGCAAGTCTTTTCCTCAGATCTTTGTTTAGTGGTCCACAAACTAATTTCTGTTTCCTCTTGAATCCTTCTTTCACCATTGCAATTCTTTTCCTAATTTCTGTTGAGCAATACATATCATCCATTATTACACTTCCCAAGTAATTGAAGTTCTTCACTTGCTCTATTTCCTCTCCTCCTATTTTCATACGGCATTTTCTCCCCTTTCCTCCAGTACCATGCTTTTCGTTTTCTTCTTGTTATCTTCATTCCATATTCTTCTAATTTTGTGTTTAGATCATCTAACATTTGTTGCATCTCTCTTGCACTCGCCGGCCGCTGTGGCCGAGCGGTTCTAGGCGCTTCAGTCCGGAACCGCGCTGCTGCTGCGGTCGCAGGTTCGAATCCTGCCTCGGGCAAGGATGTGTGTGATGTCCTTAGATTAGTTAGGTTTAAGTAGTTCTAAGTCTAGGGGACTGATGACCTCAGATGTTAAGTCCCATAGCGCTTAGAGCCATTTGAACCATTTTCTCTTGCACTCTCTGCCATCACAACGATGTCGTCTGCAAATCTTACAAATCTTATACACTCCACTCTCTGACCCCCCTATACAAGCTCCTCTCCTTCCATCAAAACTTTCACTAATAACTTCTTCTAGATATATATTGAACAGTGTTGGTGATAAACAACAACCTTGTCTTACACCTCTTTCCAGTTCTGTTTCTTCACTGGTCACATTAATGAAACATGAATTTTTCTCCTTTGTTTATCCGTGCTAATTCGGTTGTTGGCCAACGACGACGATGGAAATCACTGAAAACTGTGATTCCCACACGATATGCGTCGAATATGCCGTGGAAAACTACCAACTCTCGTAACGCACGGTGAAGCTGCCCAAATGTAAAGAATTGTGTAAAAGGTAGCATGCAGGGCATTGCG
The DNA here is from genome assembly GCF_023864345.2 of Schistocerca serialis cubense. NCBI lineage: Eukaryota > Metazoa > Arthropoda > Insecta > Orthoptera > Acrididae > Schistocerca > Schistocerca serialis. The sequence goes on along the minus strand of NC_064638.1, from coordinate 154,470,215 downwards.
CAAGAAAATTGTACACCTAAATCCACATTACGTGAGCCACTGTTCAATGCGCCTTTACTACTGCTAGGCATTACATTTCTTGTTCCACTCGCAGATGGAGAGAGGGAAAACATGATCGCTTGCGCGCCTCATTGTTTTCTTTTAATCCGACCTGACGCGGATCCGAAACACTTAAAAGCTGTAGTCAGCCATTCACTTTCCCTACAACCTACCATATGTGCTCGTTCCATTTCATATCGTTACGCCTGGATATTTAATTGGCATGACTGAGTAATGCAAAGAAGCATTAATACTGGTTGGTTGGTTGGTTGGTTTTTTGGGGGAAGAGACCAAACAGCGAGGTCATCGGTCTCATCGGATTAGGGAAGGAAGTCGGCCGTGTCCTTTCAGAGGAACCATCCCAGCATTTGCCTGGAGCGATTTAGGGAAATCACGGAAAACCTAAATCAGGATGGCCGGACGCGGGATTGAACCGTCGTCCTCCCGATTGCGGGTCCAGTGTGCTAACCACTGCGCCACCTCGCTCGGTCATTAATACTGTATTCGAACATCACAGAAATGCTTTCCTTATCCATGCACATTAACTCAAATATATCTATATTTAAAGCAAGCTGGCATACGTCTCACCAAGTGGAAATCCTACCCAAATCACTCTGAAGCCCCTACCGTCACTGAATGACGACACTTGACCGTACACAGCAGCTTCTGCAGCGTACAATCTCAGACTTCTGTCCTCCGAATACGACAGACCGTTCATGTATATGGAGGAGTGCTCCTAACGCTCTTCCCTGGAAGCACACTCCTGATGTTGCCTTTGACTGATGAACACTCGCCGTCTTGCCCAACATACGGTTATGAGCAGCTACTGTTAGAGCGCTTTTGGCCCCAGTATTATGTGGGAACCTCCATATGCATTGGCTTACTGTCGTCATTCCTTGGTTTCCCCCTATAATTTTCACCCCCTCCCCCCCCCCCACTTTTTTCTGTCACGAAACTGACGATTCCTTAATGCATCAGGATGTGTCGTATCAACGGAGAGCTCGTTTTAGTCAGGTTTTGCCATAAGCTTCATTTTTTCCCAATTCGGTGACTACCGCTCTTTACTTATTCGATCTACTCGTCTAATCTTCAGCATTCCTCTGTAGTACCACTTTTCAAAAATGTACACTCCCGTCTTGTCTGAACAGTTTATATTCGATTTCGATAAATGTCTCATTTTGAGAAACTGTTTGTCTTGCTGTAGCCAATCTGCATTTTATATGCTGTCTTCTTCGGCGATCATCAGTTATTTTCAGAATAAACTTTTCACTCTGCAGCGGAGTGTGAAATTCCTGGCAGTGTAAAACTAGGTGCACGACCGAGACTCGAATTCGGAACTTTTGCCGTTTGCGGGCAAGTGCTGTATCGACTGATCAACACAAACACGACTCACGACCCGTCTTCATAACATTACTTCCACCAGTACCTCATTATCTACCTTTCAAACTTGCACTTGCCCGTGAAAGACAAAGGTCCCAAGTTCGAGTCTCCGAGTGGCACAAAGTTTTAATCTGCCAGGAAGTTTCATCAATTATTTTGCTGCCCAAATGGCATAGCTCGTCTAGTGCTTTCACTATTTCCAAAGTTCTGCTTGGTTTCCATTACTGCTTATGAAATGTACACACTGAATAACATCAGCCTGTCTCACTCCCTTCTTAGCTACTGCTTACCTTTCACGCTCTATGACTCTCGTTTCTGTACAGGTTGTTCCCTGAGTTCCGTCCCTACCATTCTCCAAATTCTAAAAAGTTTATTCTAGTCGATAGTGTCAAAAACTTTCTCTACATTTACAAATCTATAAAGTTTGGTATGACTTTCTTCAACCTATCTTTTAAGATAAGCGGTAGGGTCAGTATTGCCTCGCGCCGTCCTACACTTCGCTGGAAACCAAAGCGATTTTCCCCGAGGCCAGCTCCTATCAGTTTTCCATTATTTTGTAAGTATTTAGTGTCAGTATTTTACAATTACGACTGATGGTTCTGAAATATTCATACCTCTCACCACCTTCCTTCTTCGGAATGGGAATTATTTCATTCTCGTTGAAGTGTGAGTGTATGTTGCCAGTCTCACACATCTTGCAAACGGAGTGGAACAGTTTTGTCATGGCTGCCTCTTCGAAGGATCCCAGTAATTCTCCCCGTAGTGCCGTATGCCCCACCTCACCTTCACCTACTGCGTTTTCTGTTTCCATAATATCGCCTTCTGGTTTGTTTCCCCAGTACACACACTCAACATATTGCTTCCACCTTCCAACCTTCCCTTTTTTACTGAGTATAGCCTTCCACATGAGCTCTTAATACTCGTGCCGTGCAGTTGCTCGTCTGTTCTAGAAATGCGTCTATAATTTCCTACAGGCGACATTATCTTATAATCATGGAATTGCTGTACGGCCTTGTATCATGTATCCTTCTACAGTCCTGCGTTTTCGTCCCAGTACTACTGCAAAATACATTAAACTAGAAATAAGGCAACGGCCCCAGCTCCACCGACGAAAACGCGTGAATATGATATTAAAATACGAAGCTGTGTCTGTTCTACAAGCAATCAATCCCATTTGTGTACAGTTAACGTTTGGTTGGTAACGAATATCGATTAAAAGTCTCCGCAGAAGCAATACCGCGTAGCAGACAGGTGTGATGAACAGATTCACAAGCGTCATAAACGGGGTATTATTTGGCGCAAAGTCCAACATTTGATTGAAAGATATGTTTTAACGTATGAATTACTTACAAAATCATATCTCCGAAAACAGAATTTGCTGTACGTTCTTGTTTTATTCGTTACCGGAGTGATAAAGTGGAGTTACAATGGAATGATTAAAACACAGCGAAATGCAGCTGCTCGTGGCAAAAAACTGGATAATTCCATCAATCTGGCCTTTTGTTTCGAATGCGCTGGAAATGGTGTGTATAGTAATTCGACATGTGGTCCTTGTCGAGTGTGCGTATTGTCGCATGCCGCAGTAATACTCCGCATTTGCGCTTCGGTGACTAGCCAGGAAAGAACGTACGGCAGCACAGCAAATTACATTTTGGGTGATGTGATTATGTAAGTACTGCAAGTATTAAAATATACTGTTTCAATCAAATATTGAAGTTTTTGCCGACTTCCACCTCATTTATGAATGTTGTGAATATGCTGCTCACAACGGCCTATTACACAGTATTGCTTCTTTAGTGATGTCTGATTCTGCTGTCTTTATATTACTTAACCACAAAACATTAATTGTACTCAACTGCTGAGTTTTAGAGATACGTTACATTGATGGGCAGTAGAACAGACACATCTCCGTATCTTAAAATCATTTTTATTAGATGTCAGTCTTTCCATCTAAGATGCGATTGTTGTGTCTTCTTTAATACAGACAGAATTTGGATGGTGTTAATTTTTATTTCAGCAGCCGCTACGTGTTTCGAGCATTAGCTTGTCTTCTGGCGACCGTTCAGAATAGGTTGCGAATGAAGCTTATTTACAGTTGATGGTGACTGGAAAGTTGTGTGTCGTCGGGCTCGAGTGCAGTTCTGAAACTAATTGATTTAGACAACATCAGTTAGGGTATCACTGACTCAAAGATTTTTCTGAGTAACAGAACGTAGTATGTTGTCCAAGACAGCGAGTGTTCCTCAGTCAAAGGCAACATCAGGAGTGCCCCCAGCGAAGTTCGCTAGCAGCACTCCCGTTGTCCGTGTGTAGAAAGGTTTTCTCGTATACGGTGGACAGCAAACTGAGACTGTTCACTGAAGACGTCGTTGTATAGGCCGAAGTGTCGTCGCTGAGTGACTTTAAGGGCACTCACAATCATTTGCGCAGGATTTCTATTTGCCCTGACGTATGCCAACTTGTTTTAAATACACATATGCTTTAAGTTAATGTAGATGGATAAGGGAAGCGTATGTACGGCCAGTGGCTCGCGTAATATGGACGTAGATGTAGGGGCTTGTTGGAAAATGTCTTGCATACTACCTTCTGCACAATTGTTTACATTTGGGCAGCCTCACAGTGCATTATGTGGATTCGAATTTTTCCACGGCAGATCAGAGGCATGATATCGTCTCGACTGCAGTCCGCGCATATCGCGTGGAAATCGGGATTATCAGTGACTGCGATCGTCATTGTCCGCGAACAACAGAATTAATGCGAATAAACGAACGAGAAAATTTCATCTTCCATTAGACGCTGCCGGCCGGAGTGGCCGAGCGGTTCTAGGCGCTACAGTCTGGAACCGCGCGATCGCTACGGTCGCAGGTTCGAATTCTGCCTCGGGCATGGATGTGTGTGTGATGCCCTTAGGTTAGTTAGGTTCAAGTAGTTCTAAGTTCTAGGGGACTGATGACCTCAGCAGTTAAGTCCCATATGCTCAGAGCCATTTGAACCATTAGACGCTCATTGGTTATCCTCAGCAAACCCCTCCTCTGCCTTCCTTCTCCCTCCCCACACGCTTCGTTTATGGTCCACGGCGATTACTTTGATGAGGTTCATTGGCCCTTCTTTGACGTGTAGCAATATCGGAAGAAGCGATTTGATGGATGCGACACTTACATATACGAAAAGGGAAAATGCTTTAATATATTCATTAATGTATTCAGAACTGCGAATATGGATAGCCGCCAGCTATAGAATGGAATGACAACAATGAAAATTTGTGCCGGACTGGGTCTCGAACCCGGATTTCCCGGTTATCTCGAGCGGTCGCCTTACCATCTGGTCTTTCGTGGGCGACTTACGGCCAGGCCCAAACTACCATATGTCGTGAACCATGCATCTACAACCTGTACTCGTACATCCATTATGTATATTCCCGTACAGCTGAGACATTTTACTTCGAAAGTCACCTGCTCGGCGTCGGAGGGTAAATACGGTATTGCAATGCGTAAAAGAACTTTGCATCGTAATTCAAAATATATCGTATTAATCTTATTGATATATTCAGTTTGGACTCTGTGTTTGTCAGCCAATCTGGCGAGGAAATGTTTGTTGACAGCGATTAGATAACCAGCCGATTAATACAGGTAGTCCACGGTGTTAAGAAGTTGTGGTCGGATTGGGTTCATCGACCTGTGGCGCCAGATGTTCCTGATATATGTCGGTGGTGGCGCCGTGTCAAAAGGATGGGGATGACATGGGTGTTTGTAAACTATCAACTGTGAGCGCTGTGTGTGTGTGTGTGTGTGTGTGTGTGTGTGTGTGTGTCGCAGAGGGGGAGGGGGAGACGGTGGGATGTGTCTTATTTCTCGTTTTATGGAGCTCTCTCCCAACTGTAATCATCGTACTGTAAATAACTTAACAAACACAAACATCCTGAGATGCCTAATGCACCCGAGCAAAGTTTGTCAGAAGAAGAGTGTGGTTCGGAATTTAACTGTCGCACAGCATGTCTGGGTCATCCATATTGTTTGTTCTACAGCATTCCTTACCAGGCGAGGGCCATTCCCTGGAATGCAGATGTTTGTTCTAAAAACTTCAGCCTTCTGTAAGACACTGAAACTATAACAGGATCTTGTTTTGTGCTGGGTGAGCAGCACGGCCCCGACAACTTCAGATACAGACATCGTTTCCACGTGCCTCTTTTGTTAACCCTAAAACCGGCGCTGGTAAATATATGTACCTCTGCAAGTACTATGTATTATTTTTTTTACTCGTGATTCATTGGTGTAAATATCATCCTTTAACTCGTGTCAGATTTGGAAATGGATAATAAAAGGAACCTACGAGTACACATAGATATGTGTTTCACTGTAATGCTCGAAAAAAGGTTTTGTGAGTTAAAGGCTTAAAATAAGTGCTTTATGTAGCATTCCTGGACAGTTTAGAGCTTAAGCTAATCGTCAAGTGCACATATAACATGATGACACAGGAAAGTAGAATGAACCTCAGATATAAGTCTCATCGGCCAAACTGGACATAGTGTTTCTTAAAATAGGCCTAATAATAAAAACAAAAATCCGGATGAGTGCGAGTAGGACTCGCTCATTGAGTCTTCCTCACAAACTCAGTTATGTACACGAGTACGTCACCTATCCTGGGAATCGAGAATCTCGATGATTTTTAAGTGGTATCGATACTGGCGAAATATCGGTCCCAGGAATTCCAAAACTTTCGGAAATGTTTTAATTTTTCATTTGTGTAATTTCGCGTTTGCTACTGTAATTTTTCATTTATTTTCTTAGTTCTGAAGTTATATTAACAGGCTATGGTAACTAGCAGTTGCATTTATGTCTCATATTTTGATACACGCAAACTTGCTGATAAAAACCTATAGGGTACTTCCCTTCTGACCTAGAATCATGAAATTTGGTTAGAAGCAAGACTGCACAGTACAAGTAAAGGAAAAAGTCGGAAAATTGTTAACTACACCACCAAGGGACCAAACACCTCAGTATGTGACATGAATTTGAACTTGATACGTCTGCCCGTTCCTGAGAAAAAGTGGCCTTAACAGTCGGACAACAAAGTGATTCTGCAAGAGTTCGGTTCTTAGCGATTTCGGTAGGGAACCCTAAAAGGGTGTAATTACTTACATACGTGCTTCTTCTCAGTACGCACACCAAAATCCACTGCCGGAAAAAAATCACAACAACAAGAAGGAACCGTGCAACATAAACGAAAGTTGGTAGGCGTGTTTCGACATCTTAAAAATGATATCTATAGAAATTTCGCACCAGCCGCATAAGAGGATGAGAATCAGGTTTGCTTTAAATAGACGCTGCAACGGTCGTAAGCGTTACTTCCCTTTTAAATACGACGTTATGAGTTGATGTTAGTCAAGAATGCGTGTAAGGCGACAACGACGTCACTATCAACACCTCACTCGAGTTTGAACGAGGTCGTGTAACAGAGCTGCGAAAAGCTGGATGTTCCTTGTGTGATACTGCAGAAAGACTTGGCAGGAATGTGGTCACTGTACATGATTGCTGGCAGAGGTTATCACGAGAATGTACGATCGCAAGAAGGCCGGACTTCGGGCGGCCACGTGGCACCACGGAGGGGGAAGACCATCGTGCTCGGAGTTCGGCTGTGGCGCATCTGCATTTGCAGCAGTAATTCGAGCAGCAGTTGTCACCACAGAGACAAAACGAACTGTTACAATCCGGTTATTTAGAGGGCAGCTCCGAGCCAGACTCCAAATCACCGCTATTTGCTACTTCAGTGGTGTCAAGCGAGAGCTCATTTGAGGGCAGGGTGGAGATATGTTGTGTTTTCTGATGAAAGTTTATTCTGCCTCGATGCCCGTTATGGTGGTGTCTTGGTTAGAAGGAAGCCAGTTGATTTTCTTGACAGCAGCTGTGTTGAGCATGGAAATCATGTACCTATTGGTGCTAGACGTCTCTTTAGCCTGCGTGCCCCGTTCATGGTGAGCGGTCACCTTAACCAGATCGGCTATCCATGCATGCTTGCTGGACAGATCCCAACCTCCGTATACCACAGTGTCTGTGCCCCCGTTGCGCGTACTTAACCTGGATTACCGCAACAGCCGGCCAGTGTGGCCGTGCGGCTCTAGGCGCGTCAGTTTGGAACCGCGTGACCGCTACGGTCGCAGGTTCGAATCCTGCCTCGGGCATGGATGTGTGTGATGTCCTTAGGTTAGTTAGGTTTAAGTAGTTCTAAGTTCTAGGGGACTGATGACCTCAGTAGTTAAGTCCCATAGTGCTCAGAGCCATTTGAACCATTTACCGCAACAGGGTTAACGGGCAAGCGTGTCCAGCGTTAGTATATCGCCCTCTTGCCCGTCTAGGCTGTAAGATCCTCTATTGCAATGTCTGTCCCTTCAGACATGCATTATACGAACAATAGCGCCGTAAACACTGTGGCATATGGAGGCTTGGATCGATCCTCCAAGTGTGCACGGATAGCCGGGATAATTATGGCGTCTGATCACCAGAAGCGGGAAATCCGGGTCTGGTAAATTCCTGTGTGTCTCCAATAGGTGCACTTCCATGCCCAACACAGCTGATATCAAAAATATTCGCAATTGTGACAAAATTTCGTAAACTTCAAACGATGATCTGAGTTCGGCCGCAGTCCATATGAGTAGACGGCTATCACGTAAGGGGACAACTGCCCTTCATCAGAAAGTGAAAGACCGAGACAAGGTTTTTAGAATTCTCGCTTGTTTCTTGTAACTAAAGTCTCCTTTCAGCGTGGGCGATGACGCAGGTTGTGTACTCAGTAAATGAGCTGTGTTGTGTTTAGACGTTATTCAAGGCGTGACATCATCTGAAATAACAGGGCGGCACGTAATGACTGGAGTTAACACCTATCGGTGCTCGTTAATGCGCTGTGAGTGTAGTGTTAACAGAAGGATCCGCTTCGGTCTGCAGGCGACCTTGAATCCATCTACTACTTGGACTAAAATTTTCGTGTCATGTCTGTCGCTAGTCTCAGTTCTGCTGCTTCCCAATACTTTCGTCTTCTCTTGGATTGCCTCCAATTCAGATTGTATGTATATCAGACTGTGCATCCCATTCAGCAGCTCCCGTAATTCTTTCTCACTTTCGCATAGGGTAGTAATTCATGACATTCTAAATAATTTTATCTGTGGACTACGCGAGGTTTCTCAGAGCTTGCCACACCATGATTACGTGACACCTAAGTTCTTGCAGTGCGTCACTTGAAAGTGCAGAAACCACCGTTGAGTGCGCATGGACTCGCTTTGTTTGTACAAGAAGAGCCGCTGATTGCCACTTAGCCGCGCCTGTTGACGCTGGGCGGGATCGGCGACCCGATAGCAAGTTAAACTCGCTGTCCGCCGCCCACACCACACCTGCTTGAGGACCCGACGCCCTCGCAGCGGAGCAGCACCCCCACAGCCGCCGCACTGCCTCTCCTACAGCTGTCACTCCACATCCAACCCTCTGCTACACTGACAGGCCGCTCTCTTCTTCCTGCACTGCAGGAAGCTGGGACAGAATGGAAGGCTATTTAGACATTCTAAAGAAAGTTCAAATGGCTCTGAGCACTGTGGGACTTAACATCTGAGGTCATCAGTCCCATAGAACTTAGAGCTACTTAAACCTAACTAACCTAAGGACGTCACACACATCCATGCCCGAGGCAGGATTAGAACCTGCGGCCGTAGCGGTCGCGCGGTTCCAGACTGTAGTGCCTAGAACCGCTTGGCCACCACGGCCGGCTCTCAAGAAGAAATTATCCGAATAGGACGGAAATCGTAGACGTGATACACATATACAATCAAAACAGGTCATTGAAATTTCAGAAAAAATGGATGATTTATTATAGAGAAAGAGGTTCACAAACTGAGCAAGTCAGCCGGCCGCGGTGGCCGTGCGGTTCTAGGCGTGTCAGTCTGGAACCGCGCGACTGCTACGGTCGCAGGTTCGAATCCTGCCTCGGGCATGGATGTGTGTGATGTCCTTAGGTTAGTTAGGTTTAAGTAGTTCTAAGTTCTAGGGGACTGATGACCACAGATGTTAAGTCCCATAGTGCTTAGAGCCATTTGTACCATTTGAGCAAGTCAACAACGTATTGGCTCACCTCTGGCCCTTATAAAGCAGTAATTCGGCTTCGTATTGACTGATGGACTTTTTGGCTGTCCGCCTGAGAGACATCGCACCAAATTCTGTCCAACTGGTGCATTAGTAGTTCAGAAACACGAACTCGTCCCTGTCCATAGTGCTCCACACGTTCTTAATTGGGAAGAGATTCGGCGACCTTGCTTGCCAAGATAGTGTCTGCAACCACGAAGCAAGCAGTAGAAGCTCTCGCCGTGCGCGTGCGGGAATTACCTTGCTGAAATGTAAGCCCATGGTGGCTTGTCTTGAAGGACAGCAAAACAGATAGAACAATATCGTCGATGTTCCGCTCTTCTGTAAGGGTGCCGCGAATGACAACCAAAGCAGTCCTGCTGTGAAAAGATATGCCATCCCTGATCATCACTCCAGGTTGTCGGTCCATAATGCGGGCGACAATCAGGTTCATGTCCCACTGCTGTCCGGGACAAGCACGTCTTCGGCCTGGAATTGCATTCGCTGGTGTAAAATTGTCTTCAGGAATGAGGCCCGCTTCGAATTGAGCCCCAGTGACCAGCAAAAGACATATTTGGAGATGCCTCAGGCACCAGTGGGGCACGAACCTGTCGCCGGCCATACGGCGTGACAACCAGGAGTGATGGTCTGAGGTGCCATTTCTTTCCGTAGCAGAACGCCTTTCGTGTCATCCGTGGCACCCTGACAGCACAGCGGTACGTTGACGATATTCTACTTCCCGTTTTGCTGCCCTTCATGGCAAGCCATCCTGCGCTTTCGTCAGCAACATAATTCCCTCCCGCACATAGAGTGAGTTTCTACTGCGTATCATTATCCTTCCCAAACCCTACCTTGGCGGATCTCTCCCCAGTTGAGAACGTTTGGAGCATTATGGGCTCGAGATTTTGACAATCTAATGTGGCAGTCGGACTGAATTTGGCACTCTATCAATCAGTGCCAAGCCAAATAGCTGCTTGCATAAGGGCCAGGGGCGGGCCAACGCTTCATTGACTTATTAAATTTTTGCTGCTCTCTCTCTCTCTCTCTCTCTCTCTCTCTCTCTCTCTCTTGTATAACTCATACAATTTTTCCGAAATACTAATCATTGTTTGTCTGTACATGTAAACCACGTGTACTGATTTTCGCCCCAGTCGCATAACACCCTCGTGGTTTTTTTGTCTTAGAGTGTGCGTGCACTATATTGTTTTTCAAACACATTTCCAAAAAGAATTATTTCACCCAGTTCTTTTGAGGTTGATAGAACGATCAGATGTGGGGAGAACGCCGTTTTGACTCTTGAGAGAAAATACATCCTGACAAAAAAAGTAAAGCGTCCAGAAGGGGAGGAGGAAGCGAAGTGAAACTTGATGGGGCGAGATGATATATGATAGTATTTCAATAATTATAACATCGTGTCAAATTTATAAACAACTTGGCAGTATGAGCCCACTTATCAGTGTAGCACTGCACCCCCTCTGGTCTGTATGCGTGCATTGATTTGGTTGGGAAGGCTGTCATAAAGCCACTGTTTCCTCTCCTGAGGCAAACTGGCCCACTGCTGTTGCAACTTGTCGATATTCTGGATACTGGCGCTAGGACAGAGCTGACATTCGACGTTGTGCCACACGGGTTCTATCAGGGATAGATCTGGGGATGTTGCTGGCCACAGCGTACCTCAGACAGTTCATAGACACACGTGCCTTATGTGGACGATCAGTGTCGTGTTGAAAAATGGTATCATGATACCGTAGCATGAAAGCTCAATGGCGAAGGACGGCACAGAATGTTGCAAGGAGCCCCTGTCCTCAGATGGCAGGCGCCACGGTGAAGTATACCATGTGGTCGGTGCACAGTACATCGACCCCCCTTGTGGCAGTCAGACGTGGTCGACCGGAAGCTTGAGGATAAATAAGCCTGTCCTCGTGTTCTCATGCAGTCCAACACCGGGAACTGTCACATTCAAATGCCCCATAACTCTGGATATTGCACAATTCGACCAACTGGCCGAATGGAGACACACAGTGAAGCGCCTTTCGAACTGTCAGGTACTGGTAATTCTGTCTCATACTAGTACATGGCGTCTCTGTGTCCTTCACAGTGATCACTCGACAGCTGACGGTGTTCACGCATCTTATGCGCCCTGCCAGGCCTGGTACAACACTAACCATGAACAACACTCATGCACTCTCTTTGTCTTTCCGCCAGTCACGGAGAACTGCAGTTCCAGTTGTTTTCGTATTCACCCACATATATAATGCCGGTCAACCGAATACTAACTGTCGAGAATGGCTTGAATAGGCGCCGAATAATATACGCCGGAATATCTCTAAAGCTGCTTTGATTGAAGAAGATACAGGTTTTCAAAAGGAGCGTCAGTGACAATGTTTCCACTATGAAAAAGATATAAAAGAAATTCAACATGAGACACTTTGTTGGATTTCAGAAAAGCATGTCATGTTTTTTGGCAGATGGGAGTTTCGGGATATGATGTAGAATACAGGCTCTCCAAGACACCTGATCCAGCTGATTCAAGTCTTTGTAGCAATACAAGAACATCATAGTTATCGCCAACCATGCGCATAAACCAGGGAATTAGGCGGAGATGCAGTATGTATTTGACCCTATTTAACATTCATATAGATGCCTAGATAATTTCATGGAGAGACCAGAATTCTACTTTGCGAATCAAATTAAGAAGAGAGGAGAATGCATACACCTTACGGTACTCATGAAGGCATTATATAAGGTACAACTCCTGAGCTCGAGATATCGTTTAAAGACTAAAAACTAATATCAAGGAAACGGTTTTCCTAGAAAACGAATCAATAAGATGGAAAAACTTGTGTCGATAGTAAAACATTGGAGCAAGTGAGTTATTTACAGTTCCTTGGCTGCGATATAAGCCATAAAGAGGCTAAGCATAAAACAAATAAACCAAAACATAGCAAAGCGTATGTGGAACGATCGCAGGAAGCCTCCAAAGGAAATTGAGGAAAGAAGCGCAAATGAAATTTCATGAAGTGATTGTTGTTTCTACCTACTTTTACGGAATGATAGCAGATAAAATTTGGAAAATCTGTATAAGGGCGAGAAAATTACACGGAACAAAGAGGAATGAAAGAAATATCTAAGATCAGGGTTCTGTAGCTGTCATTACTTTATGAACTTTTGCAGAGGACATCTTAGTTCGTCCGCAGTTTTTTGCCATCGTTTACCATCTAGTGAATTCATCAGAAGATGAAAGCTGATTGGAAAATGATTTCGACAAGATAGCTTAATGACACGAAAAGTTGAGATTGATCCTGAATAGTGGGTTCCTCGAGATCAGTATTAGAATAACTCCGTTGAATTTCAATTACATAGCGAATGAGACGAATTTATGAGCTGTCACCTTAATTTAATATCTAGGGCTTACATTTAGGAACAAATTAAATTTGAATGAGCATATAAAAAATTTCTAAGGGTACAATAAATCCATTAAGAAACTGTTACACAACGCTTGTCAATCCTCTGATATTGCTGTGCAGCACGCGTTAACAGAAAACATCGAAATGCTTCAGAGGCAGGCGACTCCTTTGGTGTTAACTCGAAATAGGGTAGTGTGTGTCACGTATATGGTAAGCAAGTTGGGATGGCAATCATTAAAAGCAAGAAATTTTACACTGTGGCGAAATATTTTCACATTTCAATCAACTATTTTCACCTTGTATAGTGAAAATATGTTGTTGTCATTCACTTACACAGGGCGGAATAAGCATCAAAAATATTCAAAGGTGTGTGAGTTCCTAAGGGACCGAGCTGCTGAGATGATCGGTGCCTAGACTTACACACTACTTGAACTAACTTATGCTAAGAACAACACACACACCCAAGCCCGAGGGGAGGACTCGAACCTCCGGCGGGAGGGACCGCGCTGTCCGCGAGGCGGCCAATCCGGTGGCGGCTGAATGACCATCTCGATACAACAGTGGAGGTCCGTACTTGCACGGAAACAATTAGATGTACATTTTTATCACACACTACTCGAGAATGCAATAGTAGAGACATAGTTTGACAATGGTGTGTCCCTCCGGCAAGTTCTTCAGTGTGAACTGCAGGTTTAACTTTATACAGGGGGTCAGAAAAAGTCTGAAAAGCTTGTAATGGTGTTGAACGGCAGGCTTTGGAGGGAAATAATTGTTTGGAAAAAAATCGATAAGTTGCACCGTTTCCGATTTAATCAGCATTGAAGTTAGCCAACCAGACCGATGCGCGCGCAGGTTTAAACTGCCCGCCAGAGGCGGTGTCGCCAAACGTGTTCTTCTTTGGTTTACTCAAAGCGAACAAGAGAGCAATACAAAAGTTGGACGTGGAGCGTTAGTAAGGACCGAATCCGAGTCAAAGTCTGAGCAGTCTCGTGCGCCATCATCTACGCTATGAGAACAACTGACACTAATTGTATCTGGCGGGCCGCTTGAATTTGCGCTTACAGCGGCCTGATCGGCTTAATTCGATGATCATTAACTCGGAAACGGCGGACCTTAGCGAATTTTCTGATAACGGTTGTTTCTCAGCACAACCAACGCTGGAACACCCTCACAGGCTTTTCAGACTGTTTCTGATCACGCTTTAGAAGCCGATGTATTTCACATCCTCCAGGCAGCTCGATGTGTCATATTTCAGCCGGACAGTGCACAGGTGCACCTGACGCGGAATGTGAAAGCCTTGCTAGCAAAGAAAAGCAAAGGGCGCCACTGCTTCTGTGGCCCGGGATGCGGTAGGTCGTCGACTTGTTAGTCACTTCTTCCATCGCATATCTCGCAAAGGGACCATGACGATGACACGGGCGCGCACAAGGGGTATCCCATACACAGTTAATTTTTCTTTGTTTTGTACACAAATAGAACAGAACTGTGAGTAGCTAATACTGTTACGAAGCAATATTCGCCGTGCACCGCACAGTGCCTTTCCATTCTCTGGAGGCAGTTGCTAGTGCAGACGATGGTATAAATTTATATGGTGGACTACGGGAGGATGGTTGGCAGCGCAAAGTTGCCCACGTGCTCTAAATTTCAGATCCCTTTGCAGTGTCTCACGGCTAAAAGCACAGCCCTCGTCGCCAATCCTGAGGAGAAACTGCACACACCTATCCCTGTTGTGTCATTATGGTGGCGGCGAGGACTTCTTCAGCTCTAGGTGTGGCACCAACAGGAGGACACCGAGGTAAACGTCGCCCTCCGCTACCGCACGGGCCACACACAAAATTTCAACGTGAACGGCTTTCCTAATGGCCACCGCCATATTCGGGTTTTTAATATAAGTGATTTATGGTAATCACATAATGGTTTTGACATTACTGTTTGATAGCCCGATCCTTCCACAATACACAGGTAGTTTCAGCTCTTCACCCTAATTGATTTTCTGGGGAAGATTTACATATTAAGTTTATATACTTGCTTTCCATACATGTAATCGACCCATGATTGTGTCATTAGATTATTAATTTCGTCAGCTTTCGGAATTTGTGATCTGAATTTAATGGTCTGGATTTATCAAAGGCTATTCCTTTGTAAGACCTTTGTCCTGGCCTTGTCAACATAAGTGCGAATCGTCCTGGAGAAGTCTGTATCCACAAACGATGAAAACCAGCGGTAGCTAATGGCATATTTCACATGTAACAGGGGTATTCAATATGTAAATGCAACGCTTTTCTTCCTCGGCCAATTTCGGCTGAAAACTGCGTGATTTGTTGTGGAACACCGTGACATATTCCCCCTTCGGCCCCTGTATGTCACGAAATTCCGATACGTGGCGGCGCTGTACGTAGCCTTCATCAAAATGGCGTCTGTTACGGAGGTGGGTTCTAAGCAGAGAACTGGCACTGGCAGAATGTCTACGGAGACCTGGCACTAAGCAAAAGAACGGCGATCCGTTAGGCGAAGCGTCTGTCATCGAACCGAGATCACGCAAACCTGTCCGATATCCCGCGTCCCGGCCGGCTGCACACGGCTGTGACTCCTCAAAATTTGGAACGTGCGGACACTCTCATTCAGTATAATCGACGGATCACAATCGGACACCTCGCTGCACAACTGGCCGTCTCTGTTGGTAGTGCTGTCACACTCGCCCACCATATGGGATAGTCTATGCTGTGTGCCCGGTGGGTTCCTCGCCACCATAAAGAGCAACAAAGGACCGTCTGTGCGGAATTGCTTGCGCTTTACGAGTCTGATCGGGACCATTTTCTGTCGAACATCGTCACAGGCGATGAAACATGGGTTCGTCACTTCCGGAATCAAAACGGCAAGCCACGGAGAGCTGCTACACAACCTCACCTCCGAAGTAGTAGTCCAAGCCACACCCTCGGCCGGTAGAGTCATGGCGACGGTCTTCTAGGACTCTGAAGGGGTTATTCGATTTGATGTCGGCCCTCATGGTGCAACGATCAACTCCGAGTGTATTGTTCTACCGTCAGCAAACTGAATAAACGACATCAGCGAATTCGTAACCACAAAAATGCAAACTTCTCCTTCTACATGACAACGCAAGGCATCACACAAGTGTGCGCTCCCTAGAGCAGCTGCTGGACTCTTCTCCCTCACCCATCCTACAGCCAGGACCTCACATCTTCCGACTTAGATCTGTTTGGCCCAATGAAAGATGCACTCCGCAGGAAGCAGTACGTGGATGATGGGGATGTTATTGATACACCAAGACGTTGGCTCCGATGTCGACCAACGGAGTGGTACCGTTCGGGCATACAGGCTTTCCCAGTAAGATGGCGTAAGACACTCGCACCGAACGGAGATTATGTTGAAAGACGGTGTTTTGTAGCCACAAGAGTGGGGAATAATATGATGTGGTAGAATTCTGAATAAAACCAAACTGCTTTCAGAAAAAGTGTTGCATTACGTATTGAGCGTCCCTTACAGAGCAGCAACAAGGGTACCCACCGAGTTTAACGTCCCCATTCGAAAGACAGGTCACCGCCAGAAGTCACAAAAGGCCTCACTTCGTAAGATACTGCAGAACAATTTGAAATTGAACGCAGGACAATGGCGCATACTATGGTAAGAGAGAACTTCGGGTCGCCAACTTTCCTCTCACACTCCGCCAAATACATGTATTCAATAATTTGAGTTAAAATCTGTACTGTACTCTGATATGCGGTTCCGAGTAGACAAGACGGATTGCTGACAACGCAACTGCTTAGATGTGATCATCCAGTGTGATCGAAACATGTAACCTGATAAAACTGTGCAACTCAGACGGAACAATAAATGAGAATTATCTTAAAAGTAATTATATTTCCCAATAACTGGAAAAAATAAAAAATCTGTTTTCATAGGACAACTAACGTTTTCAGAGATAAAGTGAAAATATAAAGAAACGGATTTTCAAAATATGATGCAATGACTATAAAATGACAAATGAAACTTCGATTGATAGTCGCCTAATAGTATAATAGTCCCGCAATCTTCCTTTTAGAACATAAGGTATGCAAATTTCAACGAAATAGCGTCAGAAAAAGAATGGTATCGAAAGGTCCATTTGACCCAGCTGCATTGTCATCTACTGCTGAACAGATGTCACAAAGGTATGGCTTTGTTTGTAGATGCACGAGTTTAGTGATGTCACTTCCTGTTATTTCACGCTGAGGGACTACTGCCTTGTCTAAAACATAAAATAAGTTCTGCAATATCCCTGGAACGAGCTACGAAAGATTGAGCCAATAAGAGGCAACAACGCTCTGTAGAAGCAGAACAACTTGTGTTTGTCGTTTTTCGTTGAAGCCGATATCAGATGAGCTTTATGTTATACCCAATGTATATTTTCTGTTTCTAAGCATCAGCGGATAGAGGATCTCTCCAGATCGCGTCATTGGTACGATTTGTTGTAATGAAATGACGGGAGCAGGTATTGGTGGTTAAACAATTTCCATATTCAGTTATTTTCGTGTTAACAACTCGCGTGTTATGAAAGTACGCCGGCAGCAGCACATAGAAGATTCGTAAAAATCGCATCGTTGTTGGTATGATTTGTTGTAATTATAAGGTGTGCCAAAACGGAGAGTATAGTTAGACGTAAGGGAATTTTAATAACAGTACAAATAATCGCCATTTACATTGATTCTTCGATCCCAGCATGCAGGGAGGGAGTGTAGAAACTCCTGGGTTACGGGCGGATCCAGTTTTCCACGCTGACCTACACTTCTCTGTCACAGGTGAGCCTCTGACCGTTCAGAGATTGTGGCAGGTATTGAGGCTGTAAGGAGGATGTTTCAGGGCCTCCCACCGAAAGTTTTAAAGAAGATCGAGTGTTTGTTTGATACATTTGGCCTGTCGTTGTTTCAGAGGAGCACTATCCCATTCGAGAGTTCGCCCATGCATTTGCTGTTCATGGGCAGTTCGAGCCTCAGCAACGTATTGCAGTACTCTTCAGCGTTGACTGTTGCACCCCATCTAAGGAAATCGAAGAACAGAAATCCCTCTTCATCGGGTGAGACTCACTTTCCCATATTTTAGGACAGAGTGAGGGTTTTTCGAGCACCGCGCCATCCCTTTGGAAACACATTGATTCACTGGGACTAAATTCGGAGATGCTTCAGCAAAGGGGTCCTCTCTAGTTCGACATATCTTATAAACATGAGTTAATAACATATAGGGGAGTAAGGCCTTTAGAAGAAAGTAACATAAAATTCAAACTCGTTTGTTGCTGAAGTTCACTGTTGCGTGGTTGGTAGAGGCCGTGAGTTGTGAAACAACGTGTATCAGTTTCACGCCTTGCTGTATGCAAGTTTTTTTCCCACATCACAAAGGAATTATCCAAATGGCACGGAAATCGATAGATGTGCTGTACATGTACAGACAGACAAATGATTACAAATTCAAAAAAAATTGAATGCTGTATTGAAGAGAAAGAGCTTCACAAATTGAACGGGTCTAACGCATTGCTCCACATCTGCATCTTATGCAAGCAGCTATTCGGCGTTGCACTGATTGATAGAGTTGTTGGATGTTCTCAGGAAGGATACTGTGCTAAATTATGTCCAATTGTCTCGTTAGCGAGCCGGGCAGAGGGCCCTGCTCATTGTGTTTCAAACGTTCTCAATTGGGGAGGAGATCCGGCGGTCTTGTTGGCCGACGTACCGTTTGGCAACCACGAAGAAAAGCAGTAGAAATTCTCGCCGTGTGCGGGCGGGCATTACCCTGCTGAAATGTAAGCCCGCGATGGCATGCCACGAAGAGCAACAAAACAGAGACTAGAATATCTTCGACGTCCTGCTGTAATCTAAGGGTGCCGCGAATGACAAGTGAAGGGATTCTGTTATGAAAAGAGATAGCACCGCAGATCATCACTCCTAGCTGTCGGGCAGTATGGCAGGCGACAGTCGCATTGGTATTCCACTGCTGTCCAGGGTGTCTGCAGACAGGTCTTCGGTCAAGAACCTCATTGACTGGAGTAGAACTGTCTTCAGTGATGAGTCCCGCGTCGAATTAAGCCCCGACGACCGGCGGAGACGTGTCTGGAGGCAAAGCATACAGTGTTGGGATACTAACTAGACTGACGCCCGCCATACGGCCAGACAACCAGGAGTGGTGATGTGGGGTGACTTTTTTTTCCGTAGCAGGACCCGTCTGGTTGTCATCCGCGGCACCCTTACAGCACAGCGCTGTGTCGACGATAGCGCACGGCCCTTAATGCTGTCCTGGGCTTACATTTCAGCAAGACATTGCAATCCCGCACAAGTCGACAGTTTCTACAGCCTATCTTCGTGCTTGCCAAACCCTACCTTGGCCAGAAAGGTCGCCGGATCGCTCCCCAGTTGAGAACGTTCTGAGCGTTGTGAGCAGGGCCGTCCAAGCAGCTCGGGATTTTGACGATCCAACGCGCCAGTTCGACAGAGTTCGGTACGATATCCTTGAGGAGGACATCCAGCAGCTCCATCAATCAATGCCTAGCCGAATAGGTACTTGCGTAAGGGGAGAGTTGGTTCAAAAATGGTTGAAATGGCTCTGAGCACTATGGGAGTTAACTTCTGAGGCCATCAGTCTCCTAGAACTTAGAACTACTTAAACCTAACTAACCTAAGGACATCACACATCCATGCCCGAGGCAGGATTCGAACCTGCGACCGGAGCGGTCCCGCAGTTCCAGACTGTAGCGCCTAGAACCGCTTGGCCACCCCGGCCGGTGGAGAGGTGGTCCAACGCGTTATTGACTTGCTCACTTTGTAAAGCTCTTTCTCTTGAATGAATCATGCTCGAATTTTTCTGAATTGTAATTATTGATTGTCTGTACATCACACCTACCAATTTTCGTCCCATTCGGATAATCAGTTCATGGTGCGTCCCTCTTTTTTTTTTTTTTTTTTTTTTTTTTTTTTTTTTTTTTTTTTTTTTTTAACGGAATATGAGTGCGCTGTGTCAGGAGTGTGTTTGTTCGATTTTGTGAAGTTTTATCAGTCTGATGTCCTTAGTGATTGTACATAGCACTTTCCCTTTTCGTATTAAATGTTCATGGATAGTGAAGCTTTTATTTGCGTATAGTACAAACGAAACAACGTGACAAGGGAGCAAATGTACGTTTTACGCATAAAGAAACTGAATGGTTTGAAAACCAGAAAGAGCCGATAGCTGCCGCTGGAGGGTCCTACAGTAGAAAATAATGTTAACCACGACGTCCCATTTGAAAAGGGCGCTGTGAATC
Source organism: Schistocerca serialis cubense (assembly GCF_023864345.2). Classification (NCBI taxonomy): domain Eukaryota; kingdom Metazoa; phylum Arthropoda; class Insecta; order Orthoptera; family Acrididae; genus Schistocerca; species Schistocerca serialis. The sequence goes on along the minus strand of NC_064638.1, from coordinate 154,450,005 downwards.
TTGAGGCTGGATTGTCTGTCTGCGTCCACATCAACGTCATCTGCCTCGTCAATAAAAGGACAGCTTAGGAATGAGCCGTGCCCACTCATCCGGCGCGTCGTTGCAAGCCGCTTGTGGAGCCCGCCCCCCAAAACTCGTGTATTCTGTTTATTTGGCCTCCAGCTAGCCGGATATTTAGCCACGCCCCCAAGAGTACAGAGGTCGATGCGACGCGGGTTGAGGTGGGGGTAGGACAGGCGCGAGCCCGTCAAGACCCGGTGCCGGCCGCGCGCTCCGCTCCGCTCACGGTCGTGCTGGTGTTGTGGTGGTCGGCGCGGCGCGGTAATTACAGCCGGTGGCCAGACACTGGGCAGCACAAAGTTTGTTAATTACAGGGGAGGGGGCTGGCCGTGCTTGTTCTCGTTACAGATTTTCCAGCCTGTCGCTCTCTCGCCGGACTCTGACGCAACTTCCCTCAGGCTCGCGAAGTACGATATGACCCTACTGTTAACGATGGGGACTAACGGAGAGTAATGCAAAGCCGGACGTAGGGGAGCGGTCATATAAGGATTTTCTATTGTACCGGGCGAAAATACACTCACCGGTACAATGGTGGGTTCTTTACTTTGCCCTGGGAGGAGACCGAGTGGTTACTATAACGCACAAAATACACTCCTGGAAATGGAAAAAAGAACTCATTGACACCGGTGTGTCAGACCCACCATACTTGCTCCGGACACTGCGAGAGGGCTGTACAAGCAATGATCACACGCACGGCACAGCGGACACACCAGGAACCGCGGTGTTGGCCGTCGAATGGCGCTAGCTGCGCAGCATTTGTGCACCGCCGCCGTCAGTGTCAGCCAGTTTGCCGTGGCATACGGAGCTCCATCGCAGTCTTTAACACTGGTAGCATGCCGCGACAGCGTGGACGTGAACCGTATGTGCAGTTGACGGACTTTGAGCGAGGGCGTATAGTGGGCATGCGGGAGGCCGGGTGGACGTACCGCCGAATTGCTCAACACGTGGGGCGTGAGGTCTCCACAGTACATCGATGTTGTCGCCAGTGGTCGGCGGAAGGTGCACGTGCCCGTCGACCTGGGACCGGACCGCAGCGACGCACGGATGCACGCCAAGACCGTAGGATCCTACGCAGTGCCGTAGGGGACCGCACCGCCACTTCCCAGCAAATTAGGGACACTGTTGCTCCTGGGGTATCGGCGAGGACCATTCGCAACCGTCTCCATGAAGCTGGGCTACGGTCCCGCACACCGTTAGGCCGTCTTCCGCTCACGCCCCAACATCGTGCAGCCCGCCTCCAGTGGTGTCGCGACAGGCGTGAATGGAGGGACGAATGGAGACGTGTCGTCTTCAGCGATGAGAGTCGCTTCTGCCTTGGTGCCAATGATGGTCGTATGCGTGTTTGGCGCCGTGCAGGTGAGCGCCACAATCAGGACTGCATACGACCGAGGCACACAGGGCCAACACCCGGCATCATGGTGTGGGGAGCGATCTCCTACACTGGCCGTACACCACTGGTGATCGTCGAGGGGACACTGAATAGTGCACGGTACATCCAAACCGTCATCGAACCCATCGTTCTACCATTCCTAGACCGGCAAGGGAACTTGCTGTTCCAACAGGACAATGCACGTCCGCATGTATCCCGTGCCACCCAACGTGCTCTAGAAGGTGTAAGTCAACTACCCTGGCCAGCAAGATCTCCGGATCTGTCCCCCATTGAGCATGTTTGGGACTGGATGAAGCGTCGTCTCACGCGGTCTGCACGTCCAGCACGAACGCTGGTCCAACTGAGGCGCCAGGTGGAAATGGCATGGCAAGCCGTTCCACAGGACTACATCCAGCATCTCTACGATCGTCTCCATGGGAGAATAGCAGCCTGCATTGCTGCGAAAGGTGGATATACACTGTACTAGGGCCGACATTGTGCACGCTCTGTTGCCTGTGTCTATGTGCCTGTGGTTCTGTCAGTGTGATCATGTGATGTATCTGACCCCAGGAATGTGTCAATAAAGTTTCCCCTTCCTGGGACAATGAATTCACGGTGTTCTTATTTCAATTTCCAGGAGTGTATTTCCACACTTTATTACGAGGGCCCTTCAATAAGTAACACAACTTTTTTTTCTCGGCCAATTCCGGATAAAAAATATGAATTTGCAGTGGAATATTCCCCCATCAGCTTCTATAGTTTCAGGAAGTGCCGAAAGAAGGCGGAGCTATACGAGGTGGAATCCAAAATTTTCGGGACTGTTGCTGCCATCTGGAAAATATTAGCAGTAGATCTTTGCACCGCTAGGTAGCGCGAGCAGCATATCAGATGAGTCAGTGTGCGGAGTGCCATTCAGCTGGGAGGACGTGTTGCGTGTCCACAGTGATTTCCGTTTGGTGTGTCGCGATTTTACGATAGGTCCGCGAGCAGAACAGCGCGTGTGTATCAAATTCTGTGCGAATCTCGGGAAAAGTGCTAAGGAGACCCTTTCAATGATTCAACAAGTGTTTGGAGGACAGAGAATCAGCCGTACGCGTGTGTTTCAGTGGCATGTGAGAGTTCAGGGCCGGCCGTACAGATGCTCACACTGGAAGCCCCGTTAGCCGCACAACACCAGACAGTGTTGCCAAACTTCAACAATTGGTTCGTGCGGATTGACGCCGAACCATTCAAGACCTTGCGGATGAAGTGGGTATCGATTATGGGACATGTCAACGAATGTTGCCTGATCAACTGGGCACGCATCGTATTGCTGCAAAATTTGTGCCAAGGATCGTGACTGCCGATCAGAAGGCACAGCGTGTTGAAGTGTGCACGGACCTTCGTCAGACCGTATCTGATGATCCAACCTTCTTGTCGCGGGTTATCACCGGCGACGAGAGCTGGATTTACGGTTATGACCCAGAGACAAAGCAACAATTGTCCCAGTGGAAGAGCCCAGGCTCTCCAAGACCCAAAAAAGCGAGACAGGCGAAGAGCAAAGTGAAGAGAATGATCATCGTTTTCTTTGATACCAAGGGAATTGTGCACAACCGAACAGTGAATTCCGTGTACTACTGTGACGTTTTGCGACGGCTCCGTGAAAACGTGCGGCGACGACGGCCCGAACTTTGGCGTCAAGGGAACTGGCTGCTGCATCACGACAGCGCGCCCTGTCATACGTCCTTGCTCACCAGGACCTTTTTGGCAAAAAAAACAACATGGCGGTTGTACCCCATCCACCGTACTTTCCAGATTTGGCGCCTTGCGACTTCGCGCTGTTCCCAGAACTGAAACTCAAATTGAAAGGTTGTCGGTTCGACATTCTAGAGAGGATTCAAAAAGCACCACTGGCGGTTGTAAACATTCCCAAAGAACATGACTTCCAGAAAACGTGGCAGAAGCACTGGGACCGGTGCGTACGTGCAGATGGGAACTACTTCGAGGGTGATGGTGACCATTAGTCCAAAGGTAAGGTTTTGAACAGATGGCAGCACTAGTCACGAAAATTTTGGATAGCACCTCGTATGTACCCTTCAAAATGGCATCTGTAACGGAGGTGCGTTCTCAGCAGAGATATGTCAGTGGGTTTCTTTCGGCGGAAAAACTAGATCATCACAGATATACATAGGTGCTTGCAGAATGTCTGTGGAGACCTGGCAGTGAACGAAACCACGGTGAGCGTCTGTCGTTACAGCAACAAGGTTGGCTGGTTGGTTGACGTGGGGTATGGGACGAAACAGTGAGGCCATCGGTCCTGTCGGATTAACGAAGGATGGGGAAGGAAGTCGGCCGTGCCCTTTCAAAAGAACCATCCCCGCATTTGCCTGAAGCGATTTGGGGAAATCACGGAAAACCTAAGTCAGGAGGCCGGACGCGGGTTTCAACCGTCGTCCTCCCAAATGCGAGTCCAGTGTGCTAACCACCGCTGCACAAATGGTTCAAATGGCTCTGAGCACTGTGGGACTTAACAGCTGAGGTCATCAGTCCCCTAGAACTTAGAACTACTTAAACCTAACTAACCTAAGGACATCACACACGTCCATGCCCGAGGCAGGATTCGAACCTGCGACCGTAGCAGTCACGCGGTTCCGGACTGAAGCGCCTAGAACCGCACGGCCACCGCGGCCGGCACCGCTGCACATTCTGTCATCGCAACAAGATCGCGCATATCTGTTCGATCTCCCGTGTGCCGGCCCGCAGCACGCAGCTGTATCGATCAAACAGCTCACTGCCCAACTGGACGTCTCTGACACACTCGTCCACCAGTTGGGGTACTTAAAGGTATGCCCTTCCTTACCAGTCCTGCAGGCCCTATCTCGCACCTTCCGACTACGTTTGCCCCAATGAAGGACGCACTCCGCGGGAAGCAATACGTGGATGACGGGGAGGTTGTTGACGCAGAAAAGACGTTGGCTCTGACGTCGACCAGTACAGTGGTACCATGCGGGCATACAGGTTCTCCCAGTAAGGTGGCGTAAGGCCCTAACATCGAATAGAGATTACGTTGCAAAAACAGGCTTTGGAGCCAGAAGAGTGTGGAATGGTGCAGTCTCGTACGTACGGTGCTCCGCTTTCCGGATATCCCACAACATACAGTGCTGTTGTGGCTGGCGCCCAGATGCGGTATCCGACTGTTGTGTGCCATTTTCACCTGCCCTGCCTTTTGTTATCAGTATATGGTAGCCTGACAACTACTTATCATGACAAATGCAGCGCCGTTTAGACGTCAGCTTGCACATCGTATTCATTATTAGTAGCGAACATAAATGGCAATAATTCTTCCTATTTTTCTACATTTCTTAATCGTCACTTATACCCAATAATGTCCTCGATAATATACGCACATCATCATGTGCGTATGAAATAACGAGAAATGTAGAAAAATTAGAGGTTTAATGATTGTTTTAGAAATCGTATCACAGTAGTGTGATGAATGCAACTAGATACAGCTTCTGTGAATGCAGGCACTTATCGGTAGACAAAGGCAGGATCTGACTCCGCCTACAGAACTTCGAACTCGACCTATTGCTGCCGTATGTATTGTTGACAATGATACGGAAACCACTTGCCGCTTGTGACTTTAGGTATGATTTCATTCCTTTTTTATCATTACGAAGGCTGTTGCTTGACAGATTATACAGAGTATCTCTTTTTCCTCTTTTTATCTGCTGACAGTCTAACGATGAACACTAGCTGTTCGGAACCGATTACGACATTGTGAAATGCTCATGCGATTGTATCGCGAAAATATAAAAAAGAATGGTACCTAATAAGTGGCGCCCCACTTTTTCTGTCTTCTAATATTTTTTGATTATTATATAACTGTTTTGAACTTTCACCTTGTCTATCATCTTCGTTTTCGTTTCATCATCTCTTCCGAAGCGTCTGTTGATAACCAGTTCGTTTTTCTCTTTAGCGTCTCCTGTAACAGATTTCGTTTTTCTCCGACCCTTCTTTAAACTTCGGTCATCCAGCTCATCATCTCTATCCTCTTCCATACTCACATCAAAAACACCTCAAGTCTTTTTTGAACTTCATTTTCTATTGCCCATGTTTCCACGCCATACAAAACTTCACACAAATGATTTAACCAGCCCTTTTCTCAGTTGCCTGTACAGTTTTCCCATATAGCAGCTTTTCTTTCCTGTTGAACCCTTGTTTACCCACTGGACTCCTGCTATTTGTTTCTTGGATATGTATCGTACCCTCCTTTATTAAGCTGCCTAACAATTTGAAATTTTGTACGTGTTCCCTTGTGGCCTGCCTTAATTTTATGGCTGCATTCTTCCCCTTTGTACCAGTGACCATACTATTGATTTTCTTATTATTAATTATGACCCCATACTCTTGGCGCGCTGTTGTCACGTCTTCTACCAATTTGTTCATTGTTAGTTTGTTTCCAGTCGAAAGCAGCACGTTGTTAGCATGTTTTACACGTATCCTTTTTCCATCGACAGATACATCAGCATCCAAAGGCGCTGCACACCGCCCAAGTTACAAGGATCGACTGCTGCCGCCAGGCCGCTCCTTTTGTGGCAAACGGGAGTGGCGCTGACCCACTGCAGTCACAGCGGCTAAGAGTCTCTGCAGTGTTCTGAGAGGCGTGACCGCGTCAGCCGCCACCTAGCGTGCTGTATACACTTGCCGTTTGAGGCAGCCAGCTACCGGGCGTTCCGATTGGCTAACGTTTTTCATCTCATAAGAAAAGCAGCTTGGTCTTTTAGTATGAACCGATAAGCCTCCGCGCAGTTCGCTCACGGTCCTCTCTGACACTTAGTAGCGGTAATATTCAAAATAAAATATGTAGAAAAACTTTTCTCGTTTCAAATGAGTTCACCAAACTTCTCGCTAGCATCGTTTGTCGTAAATCTTTCCGTCATGAATTTTTACTTGAAGGTTCATATTTTTTCGGTCCATCATCAAGAGAACACCTATAAAATAATTTTCATGTACCCTGTTTGTGGATGCAAATTATATTTTAAAAACGCTCCGTAGTATTGGCTATAACGTGCCATTACTATGGAGATTTTTAAATCAATGAAACCTTCGAAAAAATTTAAGACCCAAATTGAAAACGAAAGCATTCCAACTTTTTAAAGCGGTATGTTCCAAAAACAATGAAAAAGGGCGTCTGAAAACGGGACTGCTTACAAAACACTCGTTCATCTCATCTTTGAATATCAATGTCTGCCTCGATAGTTGTGCGCTGAACGTGGCGGGTTCGATTCCCCGCCGAGTAGATTTTCTTCGCTCGGGGACCGGGTGTCGTGTCGTCCCCACGTTCATACACTCATTATTGACATTGCACTACTAAGAAGGCTGCATGAGCAGTAAATAAAAAAGAAAATATTTCTCAAGCGAGTCGGATCCATACCAAATAAGGCTGACAAGGGATGCTAAACTAACCTCAGAACTTGATTATTGTGTGGACTCCGTGCCCCAGTGCAACTTGACATTCTTCGTGTTAATAAATCTTTGCAGACATGGAAAAAAGAAGAGATAATTTAAAAAAAAAACGAAAAATCATAGCAGCTGAGTTAAATTTAAACCCAGTCCTTCAGTAGGCAAATATTTTCTGACTTATAAACGTGCCATTTCAATCTATGAAAATCTACAGTTCTTGTTTCATATACAGATACATTACATTGCAAGACATCAATAAATATTACAACATCGGTATATTCCATTCACCGCGAGATAAACATTGGAGCAAAATTTAATCTCATTAAGACATCGTAATACAAATTCAGGCTGCCGTTATTGTATTTCTTAGGAAGTATTACCTAACATAAAGGATTTTTTCTTTAACTATATTATTAACTATAACTTTTCGTTAAGAAAACGAGTAAAAAATTGGCAAATTCTTCTTTACACTTTCTCGTCCGTTGAAATTTATGGTGCTGTGTTGTGAGGCCGCCCAAACGTCATGTTCACTCTATTCTTCGTTCGCTAGAATGTAATATACAGACTAACCCTTTAGCCAGTTCACCACGTTTCTCTCCATTTTGGGAAATGGGTCATCGTCTGAGTTGAGGAAGTCCGCTGTTGTTATGGCATGAGGTGCAGTCCTCATGGTAGTCGACAACATCATTGTGATACATATTGTGCTCGAGTTCATACGTATAAGCGTGTGTTTCTCACAGTCGATGAGAGTGGATGTGGAGCACAAGGCTGGGTTAGTGAGGTGTGTTGTGTATAGTTTGGAATTCCTTGACCGCAGTATACCATTGGGCTCTCAAGGTGTTGGTAAATTTGACTCAGCTACCAAACGTGCTGATTCATATTGCCTTCACATAAATTCTTTTACTAATGAGACAGAGGCGGGGAACCTATTTCTTTCTAGAAAACTCAAAATAGGGATGAAGTTGGCAAGTGCTCTGTTACGAAGTAAGAAAAGGCAGCAATGGTTTCGATAAATTGCAATGGAAGTACCACCTGATCATATAGCGAACTGCTGCGGGATCATAGTAATCCCACTGCAGAGACACCTTTCGGTTCGTGCACGACAATGCAGTCTTTCTTAATGACGTCACGAACATTGCCCTGGCTGCTCGGAATGCCACTGCGAGGAGTTCGGTCTGCGGTCTGTCAGCGTTACACTTCACATTTGCTGCCTCGCGGCAGGCATTTTCCCCTCCCTGTAACTTGGACGCTCTGTGGCGCCGTTTGATCACGTTCCCCTTCATGGATTCCTATCCTCAGTTTTTCCCCCAAGACTCCTTCTATAACCCCTTCAGGTTGGTCGGTAATTTTTTTGTCACACACTGCATTCTGAACAAACCCTGTTTGTCATAATTACTGTTGTGACTTGGCAAGACAGCCGAGTCACAATGAGAGGAAGCCGAAAGGCAAGCGTTAAGCTCACGCAGATTGGCGTGAGGTCTGGAACAGTTAAAGGAATTAATAGTAGCAAATAAAGTACGTAGTTGATGTAATACTTAACTTTAATCCACAATTGTAGAACATCTCTCTTGACGGTACATGTTATAACCACAATATAAAATAATATCAAATGCTATGGCGCCTTGCTAGGTCGTAGCAAATGACGTAGCTGAAGGCTATGCTAACTATCGTCTCGGCAAATGAGAGCGTAGTTGTCAGTGATCCATCTCTGGCAAAGTCGGCTGTACCACTGGGGCGAGTGCCAGGACGTCTCTCTAGACCTGCCGTGTGGTGGCGCTCGGTCTGCTATCACTGACAGTGGCGACACGCGGGTCCGACGTGTACTAATGGACCGCGGCCGATTTAAAGCTACCACCTAGCAAGTGTGGTGTCTGGCGGTGACACCACAATTACATCAAGCTTTAAAACGCGATTTTAGTGTTCGTAGCAATACGTGCTGGTACAAACATTCACAAGAAACAGAACCGTGCGGCACGTGGTGGCGCACGCGTCGCCTGTGCGTGCCCTGAGCCTGAGCCAGAGACGCCGCACGTGCCGCGGCGTGGCTCTCTTGATTGGAGTTCTCCGGCGAAGAGGACAATGCGGGCGCAATCGCTGCCTCATTGTTCCAGTGCACGCAATTCACTGTTTCGCGTTTTACTTTTATCAAGCAACGAGTGTGTTTGTTCTCCTTAACAACGCAGTAGCAACAGAGTTACAGCAGGACGTATTACGAATTGTAATCATTGTCTCGGCCAGCCAGTAGGAACGCCGAGGGCTAACATGCGTGCGTTACGTTGTCAATGGAATGGAAAGAAATATATAGGCGGCAGACATAATGCAGCGCTATCAGCATGTAATCAGTTAAAAAAAAAAAAAGAAAGAGCATATTGGTGTATAGGTGATGAAAATTTTCCGTATTGACAACAGTGGGTGCAGCGGAAGATTAAATGAGCTTATTAAAAAAAAAGGGGCGTCCCTTCGTAGCAGAATCCTTGTAAGGTGTGCGCAGCGATCAGGGAGCAGACACGTGCGCCCGCCCAGCACGCATGCCTACCCAGGGGAACAGACTGAACTGCCTGAATGCGATTTTCGGGCTCTCGAGACGATCGCTGCTCGTCTCCATTCTGTCCTGCTGCAAAAAGCTGTCCAAAGCAGAGTATGATAAAACACTGAACACTGCTCAAGGTATTCAGGCGCATGAACGTTTAGTTCAGTATTGCCACCACGGAAGCCAACAATTAACACAAATAATTATGAATGAAAACACCGCTGACAGCCGTTAAAACTTGGATTTAATTGATCACTCTAACGATTTCAAACCTTGGAGCCGCATCTTCAGGTGCACTCTACATATTTAACAATTCAGATATACACCGAGACGACAAAAGTCATGGGATAGTGATATGCACATACACATGTCGGTACTATCGCGTACACATGGTATACAATCATATTGCGTTGGCGCAGCTGTCATTTGTACTCAAGTGATTCGTGTGAAAAGTTTTCCGACGTGATCATGGCCGCACGGCGGGAATTAACAGACTTCGAACACGAAATGCTAGCTGGAGCTAGAGGCGTGGGACATTCCATTTCGGATATCGTCAGGGAATTCACTACTCCACAATCCACAGTGTCAAGAGTGTGCTGAGAATACCAAATTTCAGGCACTACCTCTCATCACAGCCAACGCAGTGGCCGACGGTCTTCACTTAACGACCGAGAGCAGCGGCTTTTGCGCAGAGTTGTAAGTTGTAACAGACAAGCAACACTGCGCGAAATAACTTTGCAATGAATCTGGGACCTACGACGAACGTATCCGTTAGGACAGTGCGGCGAAATTTGGCATTATTGGCCTATGGCAGCAGACGACTGACGCGAGTGCCTTTGCTAATAGCACGACATGGTCTGCAGCTCCTCTCCTGGTCTCGTGACTATCGATTGGGCCCAGGACGACTGGAAAACCGCGGCCTGGTCAGATGAGCCCCAATTTCGGTTGGTAAGAGCTGGTAATTGGGTTCGAGGGTGCAGACCCAACGAAGCCATGAACCTGATTTGTCAAGGCACTATGCAAGCTGGTGGCGGCTCCATGATGGTGTGGACTGTGTGTGCATGCAATGGCCCCGTTCCTCTGGTCCAACTGAACTACCTGGAGACCATATGCAGCCATTGATGAACTTCATGTTCTCAAACGTGGAATTTTTATGGATGACAATGCGCTATGTCACCGGACAACAATTGTTCACGATTCGTTTGAAGAACAATCTAGACAGTTCGAGGGAATGTTTTGGCTGTCCAGATCGCCCAACATGAATCCCGTCGAACATTTACTCGACATATTCGAAAAGTCAGTTCGTGCACAAAACTACGCAGCATCAACACCTTCGCAATTGTTGGTGGCTATAGGGGCAGAATGACTGAATATTTCTGCAGGGGACTTTCAAGACCTGTTGAGTCCAAGTTAAGTCGAGTTGCTGCACTACACTGGCCAAAAGGAGATCTGACACGATATTAGGAGCTATGCCGGAGTTTTGTCACCCCAGTGTAATTATAAACTGTATTACAAATTTATGCTATAATATACACCTTATTTGGACACTTAGACTCACAAAAATTATTATATTAATCGGTCAAGGGTGAAGCCAACGTTTTTGGTCAAGACGTTGCCACTGCCGTTGTGCATACGTCACTAAGAGCGCTTGGTCGCTCCCTTACGATATAGTTAAGTGCACCGGCAATCGACGTCTGCCAAGCGGATGACATAGCGCTCTCAGTCACGTGTGCATTGCACAGCGCCCACGTGAGAGCTATTATTTACCTGGGTAGTCACTGTTTCCTGGTGGCTGGCAAAGGCAGGCCCTACTGTCCCAAGCTGCACCGTCCGTGTCTGGTTCGAGACAGGTAAGAAACGGGCGTGCATAGTTTATTCTACTTACTACCAACGGTCTCGCGCTATTTTCAGCGTCCACTACATTATGAGCTATATTTCCGAAATCGGTTTTAGCCTGCATACACTGATTCTCTTTCTTATAGATCTCGGTTTGATCTGCCCGGCAACAATATTACGGAATATTACGTGGGTCACCTTCTCAATTATCCTTCGTTCGTTTAGTTTTTTAATTTTTTAATTTTTTTATTTTTTATTATTTTTTTTAAATATTGACGGCGTTCTCAGAATGGCAATACCTCGACTAAGAACATTGGCTTCATCCGTGGTGGATTAATGTAATAATTTTTTAGACTAGAAGTCTTTAAATACTATTTGTATTATATCACAAATTTTAATTCGGTTTACAATTATATCTCAGTTCTTAAATATGTAAGATGCACCTGAAGATACGGCTTAGGCCATGAAATCGATAATACGATCATTAGCAGCTGCGGATGCCCTGCATATAAAATAGTTTGTGACAACACAAGTAAACAATAATGAAAACATAGATCCCCTTTTATGCTTTATACAAGTGCGCACAGCCACCTGAACAAGCCAGGGGGATGCAGGAAGAGCCATAAATCGGCTGCCGCCTTCTTGAAAGAACTGTTCCTGAGTACAGCCGAAGTGGTTTTAGGGAAGCGAAGTTGCCGGACTGGCAGTTTGCTGTCCCTTTTGGACGGTTCGGCAAACGCCTCTCCTGCTCGATCACCGACCGCCGACCGCCTCGCTGGCGCTCAGTCACTGTCAGAACTTGTCTTGGGTCCCCAGCCTCGTCGTTTGCAACGAGAAGAGCGATCAAGTTCCTCTCAGCTCTTACCCTGACTTCTAGAGGACGTGCCTAAAGCTGTTCGCTAGACGTTAGTTTCATTACGACCAAGCCTGAAAGCGCTCCAGTTATCAGAAAGTCAGAGGCAAAATAGAACCGCAATTAAGAGAACAACAACAAAGATTTTGGCCTGGAAGATCAATTGTAGAAGCAGTATTTACAGCCAGACATGTGGTAGAAAAGAAACGGGAATTTGGGAAACGTCGTAGTTGCAATCATAGATATAAAAAATACTCACGAGACTGCAGAATCTGGTAAGTTCTGAATAGACTGTAACTGTCAAAAGGGACAATTTCAGCATCAGAAAATCGAATAAAACTGCCTGGATTGTGTGGCAAAAGATCAGAATAGCTTAGGACAGATGGTGGAGTTCAACAAGGAAGTGTGATCCTACCAGTGTTCTTCAACATACTCGTGAGCAACATAAGGAAAGTTAGCCAAGGGTCAACGGCAGGTGATACGAAAATCAAAGAATATGCAGACGACATGATGATATTGGAAGACAATGAGCAGAAATTGGAAAAACAACTAAATACCTGACATAAGGTGATTGAAAAAGCAGGCATGGAAGTAAGCTTAATAAAAGGTGAGGAAATCAAAATCAGCAGGGAAAATGTGAGACTCACGGATGTCAGTTGTAACGGAAAAATTATTAAAGAAATAAATGCTCTTAAATATTTAGAAAGCAAGTTAACTAGGAAAGGAAACATCAAGGAAGAAATTTTGGAGAGGACAGCAAATTGCTCAGAATTTTGTTACTGTGCAGCAGACATAATTAGGAATGGGGAATCCCTGCCATAGCGAAGATCGTGATATACAACTCACATTATCTACCTGTTTTGACCGATGTATCAGATTGTTGGACCTGGCCAAAGAAAGAGGAAAATACAAGCAACGGAGATAAGCTTTCTACAAGGGTTCAAACGGTTAAAATGGCTCTGAGCACTTTGGGACTTAACACCTGAAGTCATCAGTCCCCTACTTAAACCTAACTAACATAAGGACATCACACACATCCACGCCCGGGGCAGGATTCGAACCTGCGACCGTAGCGGTCGCGCGGTTCCAGTCTGTAGCGCCTAGAACCGCTCTGTCACATCGGCCGGCTTCTACAAGGAACCGTGGACAAGTCGGGAAGGGTCAGGAAAGAAATGAAGCAATGCGGAACACGGTCGAGATCAGTACCCTAGAAGAAGCTATGGAGAGAAATAGCCTGAAATTGTTTGGTCTATTAAAGGAGTATGAAAAAAATGTTTCTGAAAATAGTCAAATGTTTTGTTAAATTATTTGTGTGAAAGTGAAATAGATTAGAAAAACATTTGAAGCGTCCTTGAATAGTGCTCGATATCATCTACAGCAAGTGAGGTGCCGACTGAGAATCGCATCCTCTTTACTGATATTTGAAGGATTCTCTATAGAAAAATTTTTGAGAGTGAAAAATTGTTAGAACTGTTTTGTACCGTCGGACATAGATGACAGAAATGTGTCAGTGTCACACAACAGCCAGATGTACATAATCCACCAGACAAATATCCTCTAGTACACTTTATCTTTCTAAGTTAAACATCAAACTTTAAATCCTCAATCGGCACGTCTTTCGCTGTACATAATTTCGACCATCATTCAAAGGCTTGGTCAAATGTTTCTTTGAATTGTTTTACTTTCTTGTTTTTAGACAAATCATTTCAAAACAAATATTTGACCGTTGTTTTCAAAAATATTTTTTTTATTTTAAAGTTTTTTTTTCAGAAAGCACGATCTTTTTGATCTTCTCGAAACGTCATAAGTTTAACACTTAATTCAAAAGAAGCCATTTTGATAGTTAAATATATCACCAGTGCAACTTATTATGCGTCTGCCCCGGTAGCTGAGTAATCAGCGCGGCAGAATGTCAGTCCTAAGGGTCCGGGTTAGATTCCCGATTCTCTGCTCAGGACTGGGTATTGTGTTGTCCTAATCATCATCATTTCATCCCCATCGACGAGCAAGTCGCCGAAGTGGCGTCAAATCGAAAGACTCGCACCCTGCGAACGGTGTACCCGACGGGAGGCCCTAGTCACACGACATTTACATTTTACTTATTATGCGCAAAATTGCTAGGCCATGAAGAAATGTACTATTTGTCACTTCGTTTACATAGCTAGCAGCTACAGCTCGTGAAATATTTTTATTTTCCCACAAATCAGTAATTAAGATTTTGTTAATTACCCTGATTACCCTGCAAAACTAGGGCTTACGCTGGTTACCTAACTGGTCCATTTCTCGCTTTTCGTTTGATTATGAAAATTCTGACAAAAATCCATTGGGAAATTTATAGGGTGTCTTGTTTCCGCCCTGCTCCAACATTTGACCAAGAAAGAGTACCAAGAGCAGCTCTGGAATGGACAGAATCTTGAATAAGACCAATTCGAAGACCACGAACAAGATACAGATAGGTGAAAGATGATGTAAATCGAAGAGACTACAGTGGGAGGAAATGCCGAACGATAGACTGCGGGAAGAAAGAGAAGATTGGAAGAGGCTTTGTGACCCACCTACATAAGCAGAAACGTTTCAGAAAGAAGAAGAAGAAGTTTATTTGGTAGTTACTAACGAACTTGTCTGTTTATTTACGAAAAACTAAATTTTCCTCCCTTCCTGTACATCCCTGTTAAGACAAACCTCATCTAAAAGCAGAGAGCACGATGTACGTAACTCTCTGTTCTGAAAAGCTAGTCTGCGGCGATAGTTCGTCGCTTCTACACTATCACCCCATCCCATATAAAGACCCCGCGCAGCCAGTTTTGGTGCTAAATGTCCAGAATGTCTCTAATGTTTCCAGCCTGCCGACCGGGGTGGCCGAGCGGTTCTAGGCGCTACAGTCTGGAACCGCGTGACCGCTACGGTCGCAGGTTCGCATCCTGCCTCGGGCATGGATGTGTGTGATGTCCTTAGGTTAGTTGGATTTAAGTAGTTTTAAGTTCTAGGGGACTGATGACCTCAGAAGTTGTCCCATAGTGCTCAGAGCCATTTGTTTCCACCTACAGAGAAAATCCGCGGTTATGCTTAGCGGTCCAGTGCCAGTTTCAAAGGACTGACTTTCGGGAGACTTCTCTAATCCGTGACACTTCATTCTCAAACTTGCCATCAATTGTGAAAAGGAAAAAAAAAATAAAGATACTCTTCTTAGATCTAAGGTGGTTGCAGTGTTCTGTCTACTGTCAATGGGCACGTCGATCTGACGTCAACTGTAAGAGCATGTGCAGTGCAACATGAGCTCCAAACTACAGCGCAGCTTTAAAAGTCGTTGGCTGAAGCGAAAGAAGTGATAAGTGGCACATTTAGAACTGAATCCCAGTCTGGAACTTGACCGCCGACTTACTGGGCCGCGATCTCCAATCTTATTCCGTAAGGGTAATGAAGACCTCTTGCACCGGTGCCTGGTTCCACTCCAACTTGCAGCTTAAATTAGAATTAAAGATTCTTGCAAAATATTCCGAGAGATCACAGAGTGTTCCTTGAATTCTGTGCCCCGTAGCCAATGGGCAGACTGCTTGAACAAAATGGGACGGGGTATGTAGACAATCGCCAGGGTTTTCCCCGCCTCGCTGCCTCGCATTCTTCTCACTCTTTGTTATTTAAGTCTCTTAACCATTGCCACATATCGACCGGTATGCAGTGATTTCCCTAAACCACTTGCGGCGAATGCTGGAATGGTTCGTTTGAAAGGACATGCTCGAGGTCCGTCGTCAATCCGAGCTTGCGCTCCGCCTCTAATGACATCGCCGTGAACGGGACGTTAATCGTTAACATTTCATTCTTCCGAGGAGAGTGTAAAAAGAGAAAGAAGTCAGCAATTGAAATAATAAAAATAAATCTATCATACTAATTACTGTTCGCAGTATCTAATTGAAATATTTCAGTTGACGCTCGGTTCTTTCAGTCTTCTGCTTGCAGCCCTAGAATATCTTCTGCGCTGGTCAGCCACCTTAACGGAAATGCAAATAAAAATGTGTCTCTCTTGAGTGTATTATTAACAACTTAAACGACAAAAAGAAGGTTCAAAATGGTTCAACTGGATCTAAGCACTATGGGGCTTAAAATCTGAGGTCATCAGTCCCCTAGACTTAGAACTACTTAAACCTTACTAACCTAACGATATCACACACATCTATGCCTGAGGCAGGATTCGAACCTGCGACCGTAGCAGCAGCGTGGTTCTGGATTGATGCGCCTAGAACCGCTCGGCCACAGCCAAAAAGAAGGAAGAAAGATTTTGCTGCTATGACGAAAATACCAGTGTGTGGCTGTTAAAGTCTGGACATTTTGGAACATGGGGTATCTGCATTTTGCTATGGTGTCAGTAAGTGAAAAGGTGCTCTCTTTGGCTGTATGACAACCGCAACACAACAGGAAGATTTTCCATTAAGCGCTGTCGACGGATTTAGGAGTTTTACTCAATTCGTCCTGCTTACTGAAAGTGAACGCTGAAGCAGGCTGGAATTAAACGTCTCCGATAGCTGCTTAACTTCGGTATAATATAAACATAGGTCTTGGGCCTGCCATTCAGTTTGCTTCTCTCCTGTTTCGTAACCACTCGGTTGTGACCTTCACGCAGAAAGACACAGCCACGTTCATGCAATAAGGAGTAGTTCCGAACGAATCTGTGCAGATTGCAGACAACCATGCAATATTATCAGACTGGCTCCTTCACGATTCATAGCTCGAGAAGCTCCAGCAAGCGGCTCGACAGCAAAACACTAACAAGAAGTCCAGCTAAGTGTTATTGTGAAATTTCACTGCGGAGTATTCCATTGAAATCTTTAGTTCCATGACATCCTACGGACTGAAAAAACACTTAAAATAAGTTTAGAGATCGTATAGTGAAGTAGTGTTCCGGCTTGAGATCTCTACCGCTGTCAAGATGACGGAGAGTGGAGTGCGGCAGAGCAGGCCAGTTGGCGCTCTAGGCGCTAATGACACAATGTTAGACGGACAAGAATTGATTCGTTAAGGTTTACAGTCGGGCGACACACAGGCGACGGTGCTGCATCGCAGCTTCGGAAATTGCTGATGCTGATGCTGTCTCAGCAAACGCTGCGCCGACGGTTGTCGCCCTCGGTGTGTGGCTCACGTGATCACGATGTCGTGCTGGTGGCAGGACTCGGAGGCCGAAGGCGCAGCCCGTTCGACGGGCGAGGCTGACCAGGGCGGAAACTGCGAATTACCACAGCGCTCTCGCTGTTGTCGAAGGAGTTGTCCCCAGGTAATCTCTCAGCAGCTCTGCACGGTGTGTAGAAGGCCCACAAGCGTAGCCCTCGTATCAAGGAAGGTCAGGGATGTCAGTGACTTCCTACAAGTACCAGTTAGGGCCAGCAGAGGTTAGCACAACTCCAGAATTCTGTGACAGGTGTACTGCGCGACAAGCACCGACATTTCACCTGAGCAAGCAGTCGGTGGAAGTCTCCATATCTTCTCAACAGTGGTTGCGAGGTCAGCAGCTCACTGTATGAGAATCCGGTAGGTCATACAGGTAGCAGTCTCGGAGGCGGAAGTCATCTTGGCGAACAATAGTACTGCGTCACAGGTACAGCCTCGTAGTTGGTGTACTACAACGTAAAGTTTGGAAGCCTGAGTATTTATTACTACTGGTCTGAGTCAGTGACATTCTGTCGCGCCGGCGATAAGCGACTGTCGCCTACTTCTCTGACTTTATCAGCGGTCTCCATCACCTCTCTATTTCGCAAGAATGTCTTTCAGGATTTCAGCTTGTTGCTTTTCCGTCATATCAGCAGGCTGATAGGTGTTCTTGTGAAATTTTTACACTCCACTGCAAAATATCTTACAGTGACGTGATGGCTTCTGCTCGTTCAGGTCGTGTCGCTCAGTTTACCATTCAAGCGTCTCGCTCGCGCGAGGAGAGGCACTCTCTTGCACACTTGCTCCGTTTTCCTCTGTGTCTGCTTTATTCCTGTTTGTCGCTTTGATTGCGACACTGGGCACTGGGCTTAGCTTGCCCTGGCTGGAGAGGACTTCCATAAAATTTTACTGTGTCTACAATACATTTCTGCTGTAGAACAGTGGTCTTCAGCAGCTACAGAGACCGCCGGGACCTGCTTCGGACCGTATTAAATTTCGGGAACTTTTTTTACGTACGGTGCAAGTCTAGAAGAAACCGCGCACAAGACATTAATGCAACCATCTTTATAGTACAACTGAAACAAAACAGCCCTCGGTCTCTATTTTTAACGAATTAACCGAGTTTCAACACTGCTAGGAGTGTCTTCCTTATAATTTAAATCAAAGAATGGTCTATAACATGGTCACATAATTATGACTAAAAACGTATGATACAAAGTACGGAATCATCATCCAGTCCGTTTTGCAGCCTGCACCACGCAAGTACCGAGCAGCCCTTAGTGGCTCGCCATCACAGTTTTCTTTATCTTAAATACCTTTGTGACTAATGCCCTTTTGGCATATTTATTATTTTATAAATGACATATAAGTACTGCCAGTCTTTCACGATGATTCCGTACTTATACTCAGTATCATACGTTTTTAGTCATAATTCTGTGACCATGTTATAGACCATTCTTTGATTTAAATTCTGAGGAAGACACTCCTAGCAGTGTTGAAACCCGGTTAATTTGTTAAAAATAGTGACAGAGGGCTGTTTTCTTTCAATTGTAACTATTCTCCGAACATGTAGCCATGTACAAAATTTTGCGATCTCTATAGTAGTACCGCTCCGACGTTAAGATTCCTTATTAACTAGGCATGCCAGCGGACATAGGACGGATTTGGGGCCGACGTGCTAGCATAGTACCAGGTTAGTTCACCCCCTACGAAAGCGTTAGGAAGATTTCCAAGGCAATGAATAGACGAATCTTAGGAAGAAAGGGGGTGATGTCCGCGCGGAAACACTGGTGTATAAATTTAGAAAACCGGTATTAGAGTGTTACTGCGCAACGCTCGTACTGCTCCACGGAATACCTAGATTACGGCTGATAAGAATGAGGTAGCTTAGCGCTCGTAACGAAGCGTCTGTACAAACTTTATTTCCCTCGCTGCATACACGTATGTAATAGGACAGAAAATCGCTAATGATGGTACGGAGGAGTCTATGCCGTGCATTGTACAGTGGCATGGAGAGCCTGGAAACAAATAGCCGCTTCTGTGGATGAGACGCCTCCGCGCGCTTATGTGGTGATTCTCTATTCCGTCAAGTGCGTTTCTAATTCTGGCGCTGGAAGAAAATTATTTGGCGGACTGTGGAAGAATAGCTGGTAGTGCGAAGCTACCCATCACCTTAATTTGCCGCAGCATCTTGCGCTAAACTCCAAAACCACCGCTTAACTCGCATAGGGACCGAGAGAGTAGAAACGTTACGCTGCGAAGCGAGGCACGTGGAAAGACGTCCCACCTCAATGGAAAACGAACTATCGTATATCACGTCCAACGTATATGTTGATGTGGGTGTAGGTGTTGCTGGCTAGTGGTGCCCACTAGCAAACACACATGGGAATGAAATGGAAATGAGCGTATGGCATCGTTGACCAGGAGGCCCCATCCGGGGAAGTTCAGCAAACACACATCAGTGAATGGCACAAGTATAAATGGAAAGTGTGAGTGATCACTGATGTTTTTTTGACCTTGGATATCGAAGCTATTGACGATCCCTCACTGTCATTGTTTTCATGGATGAATGGACTCATAATTGTTGGGCACTAAAAAAAAAATCGCGGTCATTAGTGCCCTTTCCCAAAGTCGTGGCAGTGGTGTATGAGTAGTTACTGTTCTCAAAACGAAAAGCAAAGGAATGTGGATAGGCCGAGGTGCCCTTTCCCAAAGTCGTGGCAGTGGTGTATGAGTAGTTACTGTTCTCAAAACGAAAAGCAAAGGAATGTGGATAGGCCGAGATAGTCCGTGCAGTTGCGATAACGCTGTTTCCCGGATGGCGCAGTGGTTACCGCACCTGCCTAATAAGCAGGAAATCGCGGGTTCGAATGTCAATCCGGTACACATTTTCAGTCGTTGCCGTTGATTTTTCTTAATGTCACGCTGCAGCCGACAGCAGCGATCCCTCTTCAATTTACATATAAAGGCCATATAGCTACATCCACTGTAAAAAATTCACATACTTCTCCAGTATATCTATTCATACCGTTGACAGACGTCAACAGAATTTAAAAAACAGAGGATGCCATTGAGATAGTTGGTTGATCGCAAAACTAATAAGATGAGTCAGTCACACTAAAACAAATTAAAATATTCGTCCAGTTAAAATTGGCAGGAGTTCTGAGCCACACAACATGTGAACAGTTTACTTGCTGTCGTTTCGCCATCGCTTAAAATTGAGGGAAGTCCCGCAATAAACCAAAGGCTTCCCCTCCGGTCAGAATGAAAAACACAGGACGTTGAACATGATACACGCTGAGTGGGGCACCACAAACACAGCATCCCGGTGGATCTTCAGGCGGTAAGAGATAAGCATACGTCTTCGGGCGTTGAGCTCAGGTCGGGACTCTGTGCAGGCCAGTCCATTTCAGGATTGCTGTCCTCCACAAACCTGTGCCTCACAGACGCTTCTTTACGACAGGGTGCACTGCCATGCTGATGATACAGTCATCGTCTCCGAGCTGTACCTCTACTGTACTCATTGCTGTAAAGTATGTTCATATATTTCGCAATTAGCGTTTTCTTAAGGGCAATACTACTCAGATGACTCCATCCATCTTCCCACAGATTCAAACGCGCACGCGCGTATATACACACACACACACACACACACACACACACACACACACACACACACACACACACTGCATTCCCACACGTAACCGACTGCTCATTTGCAGGTTCGGCTGCATACATAGGCATAACTGGAATTGGATTGCTTGCAGGTGTTGGAAGTGGGTGGGGACTAAGGATTGGAAGTGCTGGTACAGGTGGCTAGCTTTGCAGTGGATACAGGTAGGATGGTTTTTGCAGTTGGGAGTTAAAAGATCATTGTAGATCAGGAATTTGTGGCGATGGTGGTCTCACGCTAGGGACCAGGAAGGCTCTACTCTGTGTTCACGGTAACAGATAAACGTTGCATTCTGAAGGTGGTGATCTACGGCTGACAGGTCTTCGGAAAAGATGCGAAGGAGGAATGTAGGGCCAGAATTGTGGTGAATTCAAAGGGCTTTTTGGATCTGCATGACAGGATTGGGTCTTAGCTTCCACACAACTTCCTCCACTGTGATCTCGGGCTCCACCCCCATCAATTGCAACAATAAAAGTTGGCAGGAGACAGGGCGCTGGGGTCATCTGGGTCGTGGTGGACTGTTTTTGAGGAGGGAGGCATGTGGACCAAAGGTGATGGCAGGTAGGCATGGATTTGATGATTACTGATTCTTTGCAGTGTATGAGTTGTGATATGTTGAAGTTTGGAGGGTACTTTTTTATGGGAAAGTGTTTTGGGACTGGGGAATCCGAAATCAGAATTTGAGAGGATGAAGGAATGTGATGCAGGAGATGTGTGGGCTGGGATGGGATTTGACTGCAGAGGTATGGGTGTGTGAGGCTAATGTGGGGGGGGGGGGGCATGACAGATACGTAGAGTACCTCTCTTAGATGGATTACTGGGATCGTTTCATGGTGGGGTGTCAGAGGATATTGACTGTGGAGTTGAACAAGATTTTGAATGCCTTTTCTTATTTTTCTTACCTTTAGCAGATGGGTTCAGGCCAATGCAGATGTAGCCAGTGCAGTAACAACTATTGTACAAGTTGGTGGTGTTGGTTTCTTGTTGCTGGAGTAGGTGGGGATGTTGGGAGGCTGCTTCTGGACCCAAAAGTAGTGACGGTGGAAGTGGGGCAACAGTAAGGGCTGAAGACACGGGTGGCTGGTGCGAGTGTGACAGGTGGCACGGTTGGCAGAGTGGGTGGCACTGGCAATGAAGTTGACTACGAAAAATACTCCCATGCCGTGACACCGCCTCCTCCGTACTTCACTGTTGGCGCTACAAGTGAAGACAGGTGAAGTTCTCCAGGTATCGCCAAACCCAAACTCTTCTATCGGACTGCCACAGAGTATGGCGTGATTCGTCGCTCCAAATCACCTGCTTTCACTCATCCACTATCCGGTGGAGTCTCTTTTTACACCACATGAAGCGCCGCTTAGTAAAGTCTATATAAATGTGTGCCTTATGAGGGATGCTCGGTAACTCCGTAAGCACGGACACTGTGCTAACTGGACCGCTGGTCGCACTTGTGGAACTCACAAGTGATTCAGTCTGCTGATGTCACGTGATTGTCTACTACCAACGTCGGCAAATCTCGGACGTACCTGTCCGTCAATACATGAGGTATCTATACTCTTGGTGTAGACTTCACAATCACATCACCAACAGTCGACTTGGGTAGCTTTAGAAGGGATGAAATGTCCCTGATGGGTTTGTCACGTAGGTGACATCCAGTGACTGGCCCATGCTCGAAGCTACTGAGCTCTCTTGACCAACCCATTCACCCACTCTGCCGCTACTGCTTCTCTACTGACAGCACAGTACTCCCTGCTTCATTTTATACTGGCAGGTCCACCTCTCGCGACACCTGGTGGTCAATCTCGCGTTACACAGGAGTATCTTGAGACTTTTGATCAGATATTGTACGTTATATGCTTGTGTATGCGCTCTTATCCTCATGAGCCATACGCAAGATACACGACGCTGACAGAAAAACCGTGGAACTCTCTTCTCCGAATGTACACTGCCGTTTGTGAACAGTGCAACACCGAGAAGGAATTACCCGAATAGCGCCACACTTGGTGGAAGTGGCGACGGGTGTGCAAGCAATACGTGATACGTTTTGCAGCGAGGCCGAGCAGAGCCCTCTCGTGTCTGTCCGGCAGTGTCGGTGTTGTGCCTAGGGTAGTCGGTGCAGAGCTGTCACACAAGGTGGGAACAATGCAGTAAGTGCCAGTATGCCTCGTTGACGTCAAAGGGAGCCATATCGGCATGTGAGCGAGTTGGAACGGGGCAGAATGATCGGTCTCCGGGAAACGGGGTTGTCATACCGTGACATTTCGGCTCGCACAGGGCATGCAGCTACGACATTGATGCGTGTGTGGTAGCACTGGATAGAGGAAGGTCGTACGCAGCGACGAGTGGGAACGGCTCCACGGAAAATGACCACAGCACGGGATGACCGTCATCTTGTCCGCATGGCCATTACGGACCGTACAGCGTCATCCACAATGTTGACTCGTCGCTGGAGCACTGCAACAGGTGTGATCTTGTCTGCATCGACTGTTCGTCGCCGTCTGCTGCAGGTTGTACTGGTTGCACCCATGCCATTACGTCGGCTTCCATTGTCAAGAAACTACAAGCTCCTCCGACTGCAGTGGGCACGTGAACACCGTCACGGGGGTGCTGAGTGGCAACAGGTAACCTCTTCCGATGAGTCCCGCTTCAGCGTGTCCTACAGTGATGACCTCATACGTGTCCGGCGGTACCGTTGTGAACGCAACCTGGAGGGCTCCATTGTGGAGCGGCATAGCGGACAAACACCAGATGTGATGGTTCGGGGCGCCATTGGTTACAACAACCGATCTCGCCTCGTACGTACTTCGGGCACTTTGAACAGCAACCTGTACCTAACGGAGGTCGTGGAGCCTGAGGTACTCCCCCTGCTTCAGGCATCTCCACAGGCCACATATTGCGAGGAATGTATAGGCCTTCTTCGAAGAGCGACGGGTACCATTGCTTCCCTGGCCTGAACGTTCGCCAGACATGTCGCCCATCGAACATGTCTGGGATATGGTTGGTTGGCACTTGGTACGTCACGTTCCTCCAGTGACTGGTGTCACGGATTTGTGGGCTCGGATACAAACTGCGTGGAGGGAAATCCCTCAGAAACGTATTCAGAACCTTATTGATTCAATGCCACGGCGTATAGCAGCTCTAATTGCAGCGCATGGTGGCCACACGACATACTGAATAGTAGAGCTCAAAGGACACCTACAGATTTGAAAATGTAATCACTTGTTACTTGTCATGTACCTAACCTGTTTTATTAAATTAATTGAATTCATGCGTTTCCTTCTTGGTGTTGCAATTTCCACAAACGGTAGTTCTTTAAATTTAACTGTCAGTAGAACGAACGACCAGTCCAAAGTTACAAATTTTACTTCTTATTCACTTTGTAACTAGTTTCGGGCCGAGACCCGTTTTCAGATCATCGTAACATAGTCGAATATGGCATTTCCGAAGCTGTCAAAAATGTAGAATGAGCATTTACAGTGCATACTGTTTTCTGTATGCATTGTAAATGTTCAGTCCACAAATGGTTCAGAGCACTATCGGAATTAACATCTGAGGTCATCAGTCCCCTAGAACTTAGAAGTACTTAAACCTAACTAACCTAAGGACATCACACACATCCATGCCCGAGGCAGGATTCGAATCTGCGACCTCACCGGTCGTGCGGTTCCAGACGGTAGCGCCTAGAACCGCTCGGCCACAACGGCCGGCTAGTCCACATTTTTGACAGTTTTCTGTATGCCCTATAAATGTTCGTTGCACGTTTTAGATATCCTCGGAAATGCCATTTTCGACTATGTTATGATGATTTGAAAATGGTTCTCGGCCGGAAACTAGTCATAGAGTGAGTAAAAAGTAAAAATTTGTAACTGTCAACTGGTTGTTCGTTCTAATGATTAACAGAGTTTGCCGACCCAAGCTACTACAGCATGCTGGAAGTTCGTTAAGCATCAGTGTTTCGCCGGAACTGCGTCATTGTTCTTCCAAGGATTCCCATTCAAGTTGCCCGACCTCTTCGTAAGGGCTGCACCGCTTTGCCGCGATCCTAGCAGCGCGTCTATGAATTCGTTGGATGTCCTCTGACATGCGTACCTGATAAGGACCCCAGACACTGTCTTCTATCCCTGTTCCAGACTATTGCCTACGTCATACGCCAACGTTAAGAGCAAGGGAACCTACATATGCGCAACCCCGCCCTACCTCGCAATAAAACCCGATTGAGTATCTCATTCCTCTTATCGCATGACTCGCTACACATTCTAGAACAGAACTTCCTATTTTGGCAGCAGCAATTTTGTGAACGAACGTTCAGTTGCGGTGCAAAGCCGCTTAATTTCGATAAAAGAAAAAAAAAAAGGTTCTGCAGTCACGATTTCACCGCCTGCGGAACGAGTACTTACTGACTGCCGAAAGCCCCCTTCGCATCCTTAAGTATACAGTACAGCTTGGAGGCACGCACGCTGCTCGTTTAAGTACAAGTCTTGAAAGGTGAAGCCTCATTGTTCGGTGGTACGCGACACGCAAGCGATGGCCGCTTCATCTTCCTCTCGTTAGTTTGGTATTCGACCGGAGTGCAGGCGATAATCCGTAATCCACAGCCGACGCAGCCTGTAATTCGACACAGCACCCGGCAGCTGCAGCGAGAGAACGATAGACAGGGTGCCCTTGTTGGAGTGGGGCTATGCAGCTCCGAGAAATCCTGCTCTCTCAGAGTTCCGCGTGTCCACGCCGCGCGCGCTGCCAGGGTAACAATGACAGCTAGCTGCCGAACATTCGTGTCTGAAATTTTATCGAATTACAATTCAGATAAATCACCTAAAGCTACACACTTATTCTGGATGCAACCGTCTGCCGTTACTGGAACGGTACTAAGCGCGTGTTAAGTGACTTACAACATTACACATTCTACTTACCTGGCGATTGCCATTCGGCTGAGAGTACCCCCGTAAATATCATTTCACCGTCCTATTGCTCCGTTCCCAGAAAGTCGCAGTAGACTCCAAGGATAAAGACTTCCACCAAACACGCTGCTGAGTGAATACATTAAGATCCCCGGTCTACCGCTAGGTTGATTGCCATCTGTTGGAGTTTCCGGCAGTTGGGTAATACCAAAGAAAGCAGGTGTTGGCAGATGTGAAAATTACCGAACTATCATTTTAATAAGTCACGGTTGCAAAATACTCACGCGAATTCTTTACAGACGGATCGAAAAACTGGTAGAAGCCGACCTCGGGGAAGCTCAGTTTGGATTCCGTAGAAATATTGGAACACGGGAGGCAATACTGACCCTACGACTTATCTTAGAAGATAGATTAAGGAAAGGCAAACCTACGTTTCCAGAATTTGTAAACTTAGAGAAAGCTTTTGATAATTTTGACTGGAATACTCTCAAATTCTAAAGGTGGCAGGGGTGAAATATAGGCAGCGAAAGGCTATTTACAATTTGTACAGAAACCAGATGGCAGTTATAAGAGTCGAGGGGCATGAAAGGGAAGCAGTGGTTGGGAAGGGAGTGAGACAGGGTTGTAGCCTCTCCCCGATGTTATTCAATCTGTATATTGAGCAAGCAGTGAAGGAAGAGTAGGAATTAAAATCCATGGAGAAGAAATAAAAACTTTGAGGTTTCCGATGACATTGTAAGTCTGTCAGAGACAGCAAAGGACTTGAAAGAGCAGTTGAACGGAAAGGACAGTATCCTGAAAGGAAGCAAAACGAGGATAACGGAATGTAGTCGAATTAAGTCGGGTGATGCTGAGGGAATTAGATTAGGAAATAGACACTTCAAGTAGTAAAGGAGTTTTGATATTTGGGGAGCAAAATAACTGATGATGGTCGAAGTAGAGAGGAATTAAAATGTAGACTGGCAATGGCAAGGAAAGCGTTTCTGAAGAAGAGAAATTTGTTAACAAGAAGAGAAATTTGTTAACATCGAGTATAGAGTTAAGTGTCAGGAAGTCATTTCTGAAAGTATTTGTACGGAGTGTAGCCATGTATGGAAGTGAAACATGGACGATAAATAGTTTAGACAAGAAGAGAATAGAAGCTTTCGAAATGTGGTGCTACAGAAGAATGCTGAAGAATAGATGGGTAGATCACCTAACTAATGAGGAGGTATTGATTAGAATTGGGGGGAAGAGAAATTTGTGGCACAACTTGACTAGGAGAAGGGATCGGTTGGTGGGGCATATTCTGAGGCATCAAGGGATCACCAATTTAGTATTGGAGTACAACGTGGAGGGTAAAAATCGTAGAGGGAGACCAAGAGATGAATAGACTAAGCATATTCAGAAGGATGTAGGTTGCAGTAGGTACTGGGAGATGAAGAAGCTTGCACAGGATAGAGTAGCATGGAGAGCTGCATCAAACCAGTCCCTGGACTGAAGACCACAACAACAACAACAACAACAGGTAAGAAACACTGAGGTGTCAAAAGTAGTGGGATCGCGATATGCACATGTATAGATGGCGATAGCATCGCGTTCACTAGCTATAAAAAGACAGTGCATTGGGGGAGCTGTCATTTGTACTCAAGTGATTCATGGCCGCAGTACGGGGATTAACATACTTTGAACGCGGATTGGTACTTGGAGCTAGATGCATGGGACATTCAGTTTCGGAAATCGTTGGAGAATTCAATATTCCGAGAGCCACAGTGTTAACAGTGTGCCGAGAATACCAAATCTGAGGCATTACCACTCATCACGGACAACGCAGTGGCTGACGCCCTTCACTTAACGACCGAGAGAACAGGCGTTTGCGTAGAGCTGTCAGTGCTAACAGACAAGCTACGCTGCGTGAAATAACCGCACAAATCAATGTCGGACGTGCGACGAACGTATCCCTTAGGACAGCGCAGTGAAATTTGGCGTCAATGGGCTACGGCAGCAGGCGACCGGCGCGAGTGCCTTTGCTAACAGCACGACGTCATGTGCAGCGCCTCTCCTGGGCTCGTGACCACATCGGGTGGGCCCTTCGCGCCTGGAAAACTGTGGCCTGGTCAGATGAGTCCCGGTTTCAGTTGGTATGGCTGATGGTAGGGTTAGAGTGTGGCGCCGACCCGACGAAGACGTGGACGCAGGTTGTCAACAAGACACTGTGCATCCCGGTGGTGGCTCCATAGTAATGCGGGCCCAGTTTACATGGAATGGATGGGTCCTCTGGTCTTACTGAACCGATTGTTGACTGGAAATGGTTATACATGAAATTTATTCGCAATAGCGAATATGAACAATTTCAACAGTGAAAATTTGTGCAGGAACGGGACTCGAATCCGGATTTCCCCGCTTATCGCAAGAGGTCACCTGACGATTAAGCTAACCGGGCACGACTCATGGCCGACGCAAACTTCGACATTCTAGTATAAATCGTGCCAAAAAGAAAGGTCTGATAGCAATAACATGATATATTAATAGCAATGTCATTAGATAATATTTAAAAAAATAATGATAATGCAATTTATACTAGATTCTGCACTCACAGAAATTTCTTAGCCGATTTTGGTGCAGGTCGGAGAGGAAAGAGAGAGAGAGAGAGAGAGAGAGAGAGAGAGAGAGAGCAGAGTTTTGAACTGCATTGCGTCGGTTCACGATTGTGTTCAGGGGGAATAATGTCTGATTACGCAAAGGTGGCTTGAGCCTGACATTTAACCTGGATTGCCTTCACGCAGTCTGATTATTCGATACAAATACCTAAGGGACCTAACTGAACATTTAAAAAAAAAAAAAAAAAAAAAAGGAAATGGATCCACGAAAGTGGGTTTTGATAATGGCTATCAAATGTGAGATTGAATACATTAAGCCGGCCGTAGTGGCCGAGCGGTTCTAGGCGCTACAGTCTGGAACCGCGCGACTGCTACGGTCGCAGGTTCGAATCCTGCCTTGGGCGTGGATGTGTGTGATGTCCTTAGCTTAGTTACGTTTAATTAGTTCTAAGTTCTAGGCGACTGATGACCTCAGAAGTTAAGTCGCATAATCCTGAGAGCCATTTGAACCATTTTTGAATACATCAGTAGCCTTCCGAAAACAACCGAGATACCGCAATAAAGAGCTGACCTGTAACGTAGTTAGCGTACAGCAAATGACCACTGAGGTTACTTAAAGAAAAGAATAGAAAGAAAAAGATTTCATTATGACTCATCAATATAATTTAAAAGAATCCATACCACTGAACATGAAAAAATATCTAAGGAACATAAAACTAACATTTGATATTTCTTTCACAAGAATGTACTGTTTTGTCTGTCCAATATTTTCTTGAAATTAGATGTCCTTGCGTGCGCGTATTTCGTTGCGTCACACGGTTTTTCGGAGCGTCTTATCGAAGATTTATATTTTTCAGTACACAAAATATAGTATAACTTGTGGCGATGCTACACTGCACTTCTTCACATGTCGGCAACGAAACAGTAAAAGGTAATCAAGTCTGTAGAACAACACATAACAGAAGATAGATTTTTGTCATTCGTATGTTTCGCATCGTATTACGATCGAACACTGCGGCAATGATTTATATATCTGCGCCCAGTGGGTCATAGTGTTTATTTGAACCAGTTAATGCCGGACGCGCGTCTTTGTGTAGTCGCACATTACAAAAATGTAACATTTTACCAACTACAGCTCGATGGATGTTCTTCTCTTTTATGACAAACATTTTATGTACAGAGCATCTGAAAGCCATTAATATTACAACATGTCGTCAACCACGTGTCTGCAGCCTCTACTCGTACATCCATTATGTATATTTCCGTACAGGCGAGACATTTCACTTGAAACTTGCTTGCCCAGTGTCGGGGGATAAATATGATTTTGCAGGGCCTGTGTTGTTCCGAATTATGCACGCATGTCCTAAGGAACTTTGCATTGTAAGTCGAAAAAACACAGGCACTACAATATCAGAAGTGGTTGTATTCGGCTACTTGCAGACCAATTGCAGCCATTCATAGACATCATCTTCCCAAACAAAGATGGAATTTTTGTGAATGACAATGCGCCATGTTACTCGGCTACAGCTATTCACGATTGGTTTGAAGACCATTCTGGACAATTTGAGCGAATGATCCGGCCATCCACATCGCCCCACATGAATCCCATTGAATATTTATAAAACACAATCGAGAAGTCAATACGTGCGCAAAATCCTGCACCGGCAACACTCTCGCAATTATGGACGGCTACAGAGGTAGTATGGCTTAATATTTCTGCAGTGACCTCCAGCGGCTTGTTTAGTTGCTGGACTACGCTGGGCAAATGGAGATCTGAATGATATTAGTAGGTATGCCATGACTTTTGCCACTTCAGTGTGTGGCTCCTGGCCTACAGGGAATTGACTGCCGCTTGGTGGGGTGGCTGACACCTGACGCGGTAAGGGAGGAATACTAGCGGAGACGAATAGGGGAATCATTCTAACGACAGACGTAAGCGACTTGGATGAAAGACAGAGTGTTATGCCCGGCTCTTGGAATCGAACATCTCTGCAGCGGCGAAATTGGTCGGCTACTCGCGTGTTACTGCTGTGAGCATCCGTGGAAAGTGGTTGATGGACGTTGAAACCACGAGTCCTCATCACAGGACGTGGAGGTCGGAGGGTTACCTGCTCTTACATAGGATACGCGTCGATTTGTGGCGGATGTGACGACAGAGTAGCAAGGTGATACAGTCACACGTTTTTCGGAACACACCGTACAGCACTGTTTTTGAACACGGCGGTCCGCAGGATATGACTGTACGAGTTGCCAACTTGATCAGACGACATCGTCAATTAGGATTGCGCTGGGGACCGTCGAGATTGTACCGTGGATCAACGGAAACGTGTTACGCGGTTCGATGAATCACTTTTCTTGTAACTCCAGGTAGATGGGCTTGACTAGATACGTCCGTCATAAAGGCGAACGGCCACTGGAGACACGCACCAAGTTAAGGGCGCATGTCGGTGGGAATAACAGTACTCTGCAATGGAGGACTTCGACGTGGGCATCCGTGGGATCTGTGGTGGCGATCGAAGACACGGAGGCAGATGTGGACTAGGTGAATGATGTTGCAGATCACCTGCATCCATTCGTGCTTGATATATTCTCTGGCAGCGATGGCATCTTCCAGCAGGATAACAGTCAAAGTCACGAGAACAGAATCTTGCTACAGTGGTTTGACGCGCAACTCACGTTGACGTGTGGGCCACCAAATTCGCCTGATCTGAACTCTGTGGAAGATGTCTGGGGCGCTAGGGGGCGCAACATCTGCGCCCACCGGGCCGCAATTACGGGAATTGCTTGACCAGTGCGTAAACATCTGGTGCCACGTATCTCCGCAAACCTACACATGATTGTTGCATCCATGCCATTCAGAAGACGCGACTTAAAATTTGCGAAACCAGTTGTGTGGGACTGCAGTCAACTTGAATAAATAAAGCTACAGGCGGACTATTGAACTCGTCATTGATTTTAACACCTGTATTTAAACAGGTGTGTACTGTATAAATTTCCAGTCAAACATGTATAAGAAAATAACATCCGCATCGCTGGATGGGACATCTGCAGAGTCCAAAATGCAAAGTAGGTGAGTTTACAGTTCTATTAATGTCTCGGTCATACTTGTACCTTGGAAAATAAAGAGCTTTGAAAACGAAAGGATCACTTACGGTAGCCTCGTATGTGAAACAGCATGTTGGAAGTGCAGATCTGGATTGTCCGTCCGCAAATTAGGACCAGAACGTACACACCACACAGAAGTGGGCCCAAGATACAGTTCCTTCTTGTGCGACTTATTTGTCTCGAAACGAATTTTACCGGCTTTGCCTCCGATTGGCTCTCGCAAAGCAAAGACTTGTAGCTCCGCTAGAAACACCACGGGAGATTGCCTTGAGATACTGTGGGAGCCGGTGAGACTATTGGTGCCTAGCAGGGCTGCGATACTTTGGTACGAACACAGAAGGCAGTCAGGAGACTGTGAGCAGCCAAGACAGTTCTAGTTTCATATTTCTGATTATATTCGCATGCTGCTCACCGTATATGGAGACTGAATAACATACGGGATAGACTACGACCCTGTGCCACTCCGCTACTGCTTGCTTTCTCGTCATTGTATGCCCGCAGTCTGTACAAGCAGTAAATACCATTACGCTTCCTGTATTTCATCTATCATAATTTCAGAATTTTAAAGAGGATAGTACATTCAGCATGACGAATGCTTTTATTGTATATCATACATCGTTATGAACACCCGTTCTGTGAAAAAAGTAATAGTGGTAATGATACGCGCTACTACTCTGGTGCTCGTTCCACGCCACCGACGGAGCTACACAGCAGTGCCTGGGGGCCGCGTGGAGTGTGCAGTGGGAGTGTAGCTGTGGTTAGCGCGGCCTGCACCCTCCCGGATATTGCAGCCTCCTCCCTGCGCTGCCTGCGTGCGGTAGTAAACTTGGGGGAAGCCTCCCCCTCACTGGCGGCGGGGCGCTCCCGCCCTCTCACAACGAGTTTGGCGCCGGCAATTCGACCGACCCCCCCCCTCCCCCTCGTCGCCCTCGTAATTAATTGTGATTTGTGGCAGCGTCCAGAGGTTAGTGCAGTGCCGTTCCGGGTTGACTTTCGATTCCCGACGGTTCTAATGTCACGCAAAGCTGGTTAGGACGGGCACACTATTCGGAAACTGCTCCTGGTCCGGTGGTTCGCCAGGGAACCTATCGCTTCTTCCGAAGCCGGTCTCCCAAATGCTTCTGCTGACGCAGTGTACCTCTAAGCTCGTATTGTGCCAGTCTCGTCTTCAGTTATTAAAACAATCTATAATCACAATTATTGCTTGGTATTTTTCCTTCTTAACTGCCAGACGCGTTTCGCTGTATTCGTGAAGATTCACAGTCCAGAATCGGTAGGCCAATGAGGCAATATCCGCTCGAACATTGTGGCAATCACCCTACGGACCCACCAGGTTGAAGATATCCGTTTGGTAAAACACTGTGTCATGCTGCATGAAGAAGTCCGTAACTGCCTGCCGCACATCATCTTCCGACAACGATTGTCGGCCGTTCAAGTGCTTTTTCTAAGGAACCGAAGGCGTGATAATCGCACTGGGAGAGATCAGGACTATAGGGCGGGTGCTCGGGTTTCTGTCACTTTGGTTGGTGGCGTAACTTTTGCGTCGATGTGGTCGTCCGTTATCATGAACCGGCAGCACCTCTTGTCGAGCACTATCCCTCAATGGTAGTTTCCGACAGACGTGCTGCCCCACACACACATTCTTCGTTCCCCGATCGGTGTTTGTCTCTTCGGCAGCCAAGGGAAGAATAACAGCGCATGGGTGCTATTTGGCCACATTCGTTAATAAGGTCGCCACATTACACGTTCCCGCATTTACCGCACTCACGACGAAAAGACAGGAACACCACACTAGTCCCTTGCCTGCACTTCGGTCCTTACATACCCGCATCGGAGTCGTGCCACGTTGCATTACGTTGCAGGAGCGTCTTCCAACGGAAACTTTTGGAGCGGCACTTATATATGATTAACTAAGGAAAATGCCACGCCTAGAGAAGAAGGCATAATCCTTATCACTTCAGGCAGGGGACTTACTTTCATAGTCTCGGAAGTGTTATTGAATTTAGCATATGCTAAAATTCAGAAGTAAGTAAGAAACACGTATGTTTAAGAGTCGACATAGGAGTGTCAAGTTTCTCACTTTAAAATAGTTTGGGGCAAGCATTGTAGCAAACATAACACATATAGGGTGTAAAAAAAAGAAAGGTATAAAACATTTTAAAATTTTAGAGGAGACAAAACCACATACTATTTTTTTATGTGACAAAACGTCGCAGCAGCACCATTTTCCCACTAACAAGAGTCAATGAAGATCTGACTTAAATAATATTGAGAGACGGTGTTCAAACAGAGATTTTGCTGGCCTCCTATCGATTTGCTTTTGTGGCAGAGGGAGGGGGGGGAGGAGGGGGGAGGGATGAAGTGTTTGACTTATGAGACACCGCTAGATACTGCAGAAGAACTTGTTCCCCGTTTGGCTGAAGTTGCAGCCATTAGTCGTGAAACACCTGGTTGTTTTTAGTGTGTTCGACAATCATTAGCGCTCAGATACCTGTTGTCCATTAATGTAAACTGCCGACAGTTTCAGCAACATTTCTAAAAGAATATTCATCACACTGTCTCTGAACATGACTAAGAGTCAAAATTTTCACAGACGCTCTCTGAAGACGGTGTGCATCTGTGACGTTTTTTTTACATAAAAAGCGTTTGTTTTTATCTCGTCTAAACACTAAAAAAAATTGTACGCGCACTTTTTTTACACCGTTTATATAGTATGTCTGGCTATCTATCACACACACACACACACACACACACACACACACACACACTCTCTCTCTCTTCGCCGGCAGGGCGACCTTTCAAGTGCAGCGGCCGCTCAGTACTAAATTCCGTTCCATCAACAGGTGTTCTGTGACCTGTGACCTGGCCACAGAGCCGCTTACACGGAGGGGATCAGTACTACGCCACGCGCTCCTAGGGCATCACCAGAAAGCAAACTGACCAATCGGATATTCGGTGACGAATTTTTGGAGTCCCATTGCGAGGCTCAGCGTCCTGGAAACATGCAATTAACATTGTAAACAAAACTTCACTATGCTCGTGTATGATCACCATTCTGTCGGCTGAAATAATCCTATGTAGGAATGAACAGCGATAACGCAAGCATCGAAGGTGAGCTCCGTTCGCCCATTGGATCCAGGACGCAGACAAATAACGTGCTCAGGATAATGTGATGTTTTTTGACTTCCAGAAATTCGTCTACACATTCCCGCTCCGTAGCTTGATAAGGAAACAAATTACTTACAGAATATCGGGGAAAAATCTAATTCTGCATCAGTCAACAAGTTTTTGCTCCTTCCACCACGGTTTTCGAAGGTTGTACTATCATTATCAGAGAAAAAGTTTTACATGCCGGTAGCTGTTTCTAGTTGCAAGCATCGGCGATTTCTTGCAGTAGCGACGTTATATATGCTACACAAGTTGGACAATTACGAGGGCTTGTCAGAAAATAATGACTCGTATTTTTTTCTGTTCCATTAGGTTAGTAATGTAGCAGTCGTGAATTTGGCGTACTCCCTCAAACCACGTACTACAGCCCATTCCAGCAACAGCGTCTGTCATTAACAGATGGGATCTCTGTATTGGTTTAGAAACTGGCCGATTTTGACGTCCATATACGTCAGCGTTCTGTGATAGTATTCCTTACTGCGCAAGGTGAAACGCGCAACCGTTTTCATGAAAGGCTGAAGGAGGTGTATGGAGTGGCTACGCTGGGCGTCAGAACGGGTAGACGGATGCTGAAGGGCGAACACAGCTGGTCACTGCCACACACCGAGCGAGGTGGCGCAGTGGTTTGCACACTGGACTCGCATTCGGGAGGACGACGGTTCAATCCCGCGTCCGGCCATCCTGATTTAGGTTTTCCGTGATTTCCCTAAATCGCTCCATGCAAATGCCGGGATGGTTCCTTTGAAAGAGCACGGCCGACTTCCTTCCCTAATCCTATGAGACCGATGACCTCGCCGTCGCGACTGCAGTGGCTTCACGCAACATCCAGCGTGCCGACCGAATCACCCGTGTCGCCCTGGCAGCGAGAGTCGTGTCGCCAGTTATCAATCAGTAAAGGCCCGTGTCGACTGTTGGTAATATGATTTGTTATGTGGAAACACGCCAGGAACAGCGACAGCATGAAATCATCAGGAGGAGTTCAAAGTGCCGACAGCAGTTCAGTTATCAAAATGACTGAGCGTAGGGAGTTAAAAATAATGATCCAGCAGCTCCTTATGAATCACATAATTCCTAGTCAGTGGTAAGCTGCGCTTGAGGTGGTACGAAGAGCGACTCCAGCGGACAGTGGATGACTGTAAACGAGTGATTTGGAGTGATGGATCACACTGTACCCTGTGGCAATCCCATGGAAGGGCCTTGGTTTGACGAATGTCCGGAGAACGTTACATGCTGTCGTGTCCAGTGCCAGCAGTGGAAGGTGGTATTACGGTATGGGGGTATTTTGCGTGGTTAGGGCGCGGTCTCCTAATTACGCTGAAGAAAACACTGTACGCTGAGGGATATCAGCACATTTGACAACATTCTGTACTGTGTACAGATTAACAGTTCGGAGATGACTATTGATTGTATCAGTATGAGAATGCAGCCTGTCATAAGGCAGCATCCATCAGGCAATGGGTTGTGCACAATGACATTCCTGAAATGGATTGTCAGCGCAAAGTCCCGACCTGAATCTAATGCAACCCCTAGGGAATGAGTCAGAACGTCGACTTCGCTCCAGACATTATTTCATTCCCTAGTTTCGGTCCTTGAGGTAAAATGGTTGGCCATTCCTCCACAAACATTCAGATACCTCATTGAAAGTGTCCCCAGTAGAGTTGAAGCAACCATAAAGACGAAGGGTGAACACTCCACATGTTAATGCCCACTAACAGGTGTTCGGATACATTTGATCAGGTAGTGTATATGCTTCTATACGAGCCTTTAATTCTCATGCCTTACCTGACATGGTGGCAGTAGGATCGTTCCGCAGACTGTCGCAAATGCCGTTTCTGTAAACTTTTTGATTACTGTTCCGCGAAATAAACGTCGTCTTCCCTCGAGGGATTCCCATTTTAGTTTGTGAAGCATCTCCGTTACGCTTGTCTTCTTTTCGAACCTACTGGCAGCGAATCTAGCAGCACGCCTCTGAATTGCTTCGATGTCTTCTTTAATCCGACTTGGTGGAGATCCCAAATACTCGACCAGTACTCAATGATATGTCGCCCAAGCGTTCTGCACGCCGTCTCTCTTATAGATGAACTACTCTCTCCCAGAATTCCCCTAATGAACCGAGGTCGAGCGTTCGTTCTCCCTACAACTGACCTTCCGTGCTTGTTCCTTTTAATGTCGCTTTGCAACGTTACGCCTAGATATTAAATAGCGTCGACCACGCCAAGCAGCACACCATTAATACAGTGTTCGAAATTTACATAATTGATTTTCCTAGTTACCTGCAATAAATTACATTTAGAACAAGCTATTCTCAAGCGTAGGAGAAGCTACAGCTGGGTAGACAAATATCAGTCCAGCAATTCGTGTTGCGCTAATTGCTCAGGACATTCCTATGTTCACATTGTGCAGGGAGGCAACTGTAGATGTTTTTCAGAGCACCATCATCGACTGTTCTGTGATTTCACTCACTCCGCTAAGTGCAGTCAAGCTTGATCAGAAGAGAAGAGAAGAGCACTTCAGATTCAACCTCTCCATCGTGTACAGACTGCAATAGGCAGCTGCAGTACTGACCTACAGCGACAGTATCTGAATCGGTCAGACAACGCAGTATCCTCACGTAAGGCTTTTGATAAAGGAATTTGATAAAATATTCATCTCATTTCTTTGACAATGATCTTTGACGTAGCGAAAAAATCGGTATTATACTGTCATCAAATACTTCGTCGTAGTTCCTTCAGAAGGGCTGGCATGTACTAACAGAAGAACTGCACGATATCACCTTACAAATTGCTATTTTTAATGCTGTTAATTTCATAGTTCCCAGTCACTAACCGAGCCATTGATTTCCCTACACGAATGCGAAATGTAATTGAACCATCCCTCCTCCTGTTAATGTCAACATATAATAATAAAATCGGCAGTGTTATGTACAGTTGGTAGTAGCCGAGTCGTAACGGTATCATTAAAATCGTTCGACATGATAAGTTAACAGTGACCTGATGTGTTTACGTTTCAAAGGAACAGATTATATCCGCGTGCTCGCCAAGTACTTTCTGATGCTTTAGGCCGATTGTAGCTTCATATCATGAATTTCTTTACGCGTTTCAAGTTCATTCTAATACATTCGAAATTAAGCACGATTTTTACATTCTTGGACATTAGTTGCTATTTATTCTTATGGATGACTTTTTGCCCTTGTCCGTGCTTCTATACCTTGCGTGTAC
Organism: Schistocerca serialis cubense; assembly: GCF_023864345.2. Lineage (NCBI taxonomy): Eukaryota > Metazoa > Arthropoda > Insecta > Orthoptera > Acrididae > Schistocerca > Schistocerca serialis. The sequence continues at coordinate 154,412,135 of NC_064638.1, read as the reverse complement.
TTATCAAGTTTCTCTTTCAGGGCTGCAACATTTAGTCCTCTACATGTCCGGCTGTGACGCTTTCTTTTGTTTGTGTCTATCTCGATCTACAGCTAACACATGTTCCACAGCTTTTAGCGCAAAAGTTCAATTCCTATTCACTTTCAACTGCCACTGATTCATCATCAATGAATCACATTGAGCTAATTCTCTGTCATTGACAAATAACAACAGTTCTTTAATTCCGGCTGGCCGGAGTGGCCGTGCGGTTCTAGGCGCTACAGTCTGGAGCCGAGCGGCCGCTACGGTAGCAGTTTCGAATCCTGCCTGGGGCATGGATGTGTGTGATGTCCTTAGGTTAGTTAGGTTTAAGTAGTTCTAGGGGACTGATGCCCTGAGATGTTAAGTCCCATAGTGCTCAGAGCTATCTTTAATTCCGTTGTGAGTGAACAAATAAACATCAGTGGTGACAATGAACAACCCTTGCATGTATCCTGGTTTTGACTTCTTATATCTGTCAAGACAGACGGTTGTAATTCGCTTTGAAGAAAAAGAGTGGATTTCCATCTCCTTGCATAAAAAGGGAAAAACATTTTATTGTATCTCAGATAATAAAACACTTTTACATATTTATAGTGCCACAGTTAGCTCCGAAATATTACTTTCTCATTTTGAATGTGCTTCCCCACCCCATTTATACAACACCTAATGTTTCGAAGTTTGTTTATCCCTGTGGTACATGGTTTTTCACTGCAGTGGTCAGCTCTTAATGGCCAGTCATGAGGCTGTAAATGTACGCTTGGCACAACAGCGGTGGGGAGTGCCCACTGCAGTGGGCCGTGTGCGTTTGCAACTTCAGAACTGACTGAAAACGCCAAAGAAGCGACCATTAGCCGCTGACGACTGTAGTGGACGCCATGCACCACGGGGTATATACAAGTCAGCCACTTGTAGTAAACAGAAGGCGATCGTTTTCTTTTTTCTAAACTAAGGCGTGGCGCTAGATTTGATCAAATGAATTTGATGAAAAGCAACATTTGACAAAAGTTCCTTACTGCACTGAGTCAAATATATTTGACAAAGCAAGTTTTTCAATGAAATTTGATAGTCTAATACCGACCCAACTGGTGTAGCTTTTTTTTTTCGGCTGTGACCGGGACGCCACCTGCCACGCTTACGAGCAACGGTCGGCGACCGCAGCCCGCCTACAGGGGTTCTGGTTCGTGCGTACACCTTCTGAAAAGTGGAACAATTATTAGGCGGTAGGAAATAAGGGGTGATGGAGGTGTCGGCAGTGCGGCCTGAGACAATGTGCCTGTGCGCCGACGTTAGAGTGGCATTCTACGAGCCCTTTGGTCAGGAATGCAGATCACAAAGAATAGGCTGCCGCTTTTAGTCGTAATGGGTTCGCTGAAAAGCTCCGAGCGCAGAAGCTGTCGCCGTGTTTAAAGCACTCCCAGCTACCAGCGCCGCAGAGCTTACGCGCTCGTTCTGACAGGGGAAGCTCCCCTCAGGTTTAGTGGTAAGATGGCTCAGTGGATAGCCCGTCAAAAATTGAACACAGATCAAGCACGAAAGCAGCAAGAAGGGGTTCTGAACTGTGAAAAAAGAAGCAAAATGGAAGCAGTAAACGGTCCAAGCTCAAGATTTGCAGATCGAGCGATCCACAGGAACACGGCGTCACGGTTGGGTGTCACGGTAGATCCGTTTTCAAACCTCTCTCGTGCCCCATTTTTGCACAAATTTATGTATCTGTCCGTCGGGTCAAAAAATGGTTCAAATGGCTCTGAGCACTATGGGACTTAACTGCTGAGGTCATCAGTCCCCTAGAACTTAGAACTACTTAAAGCTAACTAAGGACATCACATACATCCATGCCCGAGGCAGGATTCGAACCTGCGACCGTAGCGGTCTCGCGGTTCCGGACTGTAGCGCCTAGAACCGCTCTTCTGTAGTCTTGGCAATTGCCCTACTATACATTCATTATAGATTGAGTCGTGTGGTAAGAATATATTATCGTCGCAAGTAAATGTGTTGAATAGTGACTGCAGGCGAGATGCCTCATAGACCTCTCACAGAAATGAAAACAACAAATAAAGGGGTACGAACTATGTTACCAAGAAGGAATTCAAGAGTCAAAACTTCCAAAACGGAACACAAGAGGCGTAACATGTGGTACTTGTGTAGAACAAATAGGAGGTACGTATGTTTGGAGGTCCCTTCGTTATACGCTCCTGTTGGAAACGGATGTTACATCACTATACAGACACAAATTTGAATACAGTGAATTTACACGTTTGTGACCAGACGGAGAGTTTGTAATTTAGTGAAAAAAAGTGAGGCTAGAGGCAGATTTCAACCGGAATCTCCCTCTTCACAGTCCAACACCATGTGACCACGTGACCACGTCGTCACGGTAATTCAGTGTCGCTCGGTGTTGCATATGTCGATCTTGGACCGTTCACTGTTTTTATTTTGCTTTTTTTCCACAATTTAGTATTCTTTCTTCCTCTTCTCATGCTTGATCTGTGTTCGGTTTTTGACAGGCTATCCAATGGGCCATCTTACCATTAAATCTGAGAGGGGTGCGATGGAAAGTTTCCCTTGTGAGCAATACGGCCGGCCAGTGTGGCCGAGCGGTTCTAGGCGCTACAGTCTGGAACCGCTCTACCGCTACGGTCGCAGGTTCGAATCCTGCCCCGGGCGTGGATGTGTGTGATGTCCTTAGGTTTAAGTAGTTCTAAGTTCCAGGGGACTGATGACCTCAGAAGTTAAGACCCATAGTGCTCAGAACCATTTGAACCATTTTTTTGAGCAACACGACGGCGCCAAGTCTGGCAGAACACTTTTTTGCCTGCTTTTTCTTCAGATTCTTAGCGTGGGTGCCTTTTCACCATAGGGAACTAAATTTCTCCTCCCGAAGTCATTTGCGCCTGCCACCAACTCTTCGCCAGTGTGACTAAGATATTTGACGTGTGTGTGTGTGAGAAGGATGTGGGCAATTAAAGAGAATCCCTCATTCATTCACTGCGATTAAAGTTCTCCTGAAGCAATTTAAGCGATGCCAGGACTTTTCCGACAAGGCTGCCCGACTTTCTCTCCAATTGAGGAAATGCTCCATTTCTGATGGTCTGGATGTCTACAGGTCGCTCCCTAAGGTAGGCCGTTCTGAACAGTGACCTCCGACTGGTCGGCGAATTGTTACGACATTGACCATCCAGCGCTCCTAGCGTCAAGCGTTGACGGTACTGTTACAGTTCTCCGCGTCTCCCCTCTTGTTAGATTTGGAGCTCTACGCTGGAGGGTTCCAGCTTTCGTTTAAAGACCTATAAGTGACATAATCGAAACGAAGTAGTTCAGCGGTGCGACAATTCTAGTCACGGTGCAAACCTGGCTGCCCATGTACGTCGTCATACAACAGTTACGAACACTTTACAATTTTGCGTGGCTTCTTCAGTTTCCCGGCCTCATCCCGTGTCTTCACGGGGGCGGCGTATTAATGTAGATTTGGCGATGTTCGTGGTAGTGGGTGGCCGGATGCCCTCCCTGTCGCCTTAAAACACCGCCCCCCTCCTCCCGGAACCGAATTTCTGTACCCCCATTTGTCTGCGTCTAGTGTTATACCATGTGACAGTGTCAGAACGTGTCCGAAAGGTTTGCCAGTCGTGTAATTGAGGACAGCCTGGTATTCAGCAGTCGGATATGGGAAACCGCCTAAACCGCACATCCAGTCTAATTGCCGTGTCTCCCCAAATCCTCGTAACAGTTCGCAGATATCCATAAGAAAATCGTACTTTTTTCATTAAAAATTTTACGACGGCACTGATGATTTCATCGTACTGACGAATCCGGAATAATCGACTTACTGACACCATTCTTCTGCAACAACTGATGCTCGCAAAATCCATTTTCGGTTATATACGTCTCGCAAAGTGACCAGGACGTGGAAAATGGGAGAAGTTAGAGGTACTAGAATTATATATTAATATCTTCAGCTGCCGACGGGCGTTGATATATATCAACGGGGACAGGTGACAATGTGTGCCCCGACCGGGACCCGATCCCGGGATCTCCTGCTTACATGGCAGACGCTCTATCGATCTGAGCCACCGAGGGCACAGAGGATAGTGCGACTGCAGGGACTATCTCGCTCATGCCTCCCGCGAGACCCACATTCTCACCTTGTATGTCCACACACTACATTCGTAGTGTCCCTGCCCAACACACTAATTAGTCATGGAAGACATTCTTACCAAGTCCCGTAAGAGTTCGGGTAATATGTGTGCATATTACCAGAGGAAAGTCATGGCCGGTATTGCCAGAACTATATACTTATAAGTTCTCGCTATAAGTATAATTAGAGGTAATACTGAGAATTACCGACAGTCGTTCCTCCCACACACCATTCGCGAAAGGGACGGGAGAAAGGAGGGAGGTGGATGACGGTAGTAGCTTAAGGACCCTCCGCGACACTCTGTAAGGTGTCTTATGGAGTGCAGTGGCAATGTGCAGACTTACGGTAGAAATGAGACAATGTGAGATTCAGAAGGCGATCGTTATCCTCTTGGGACGCCGCGAATCGCCGCCAGGCCTAGGAGATTACACAGGGACTTGAACGTGACTGGAGATTGCGCGAAGCCCGGTCGTGGCGGCCAACCTCGAGAACGTTGTGGTGTGGAGTGGGGGAAGGTGGGACTGGTCTGCCAGCCATTAACCAATTGCGTCCAATTGCGGCGACGGGCGCGGGAATGCCGTGCCCGTCTGTGGCGCGAAGTGGCTGATGGGAATAGCTGGAGCCATACTAATTGATGAGTCTAATATTTCAATACAAAAAGTGACGGATATATTGCGTCAGTCACATATATTTTTATTTTGAGCTTCACTGCTGGTTCCATAGCTTATGCCATCAACATCAGATGGAATAAGATTTTTTTACCTTTTTGAATTTATTTGTGACTTGGGTATTTGTCTACGATTTGGTACACTACGATGTAGCAAGAAGATTGTGTGTCGTCTGCACTGACGATGAAACACTAGCTTTATTGATTTACACCAATGAAAGGTCCAGAAACTACACTCCTGGAAATTGAAATAAGAACACCGTGAATTCATTGTCCCAGGAAGGGGAAACTTTATTGACACATTCCTGGGGTCAGATACATCACATGATCACACTGACAGAACCACAGGCACATAGACACAGGCAACAGAGCATGCACAATGTCGGCACTAGTACAGTGTATATCCACCTTTCGCAGCAATGCAGGCTGCTATTCTCGCATGGAGACGATCGTAGAGATGCTGGATGTAGTCCTGTGGAACGGCTTGCCATGCCATTTCCACCTGGCGCCTCAGTTGGACCAGCGTTCGTGCTGGACGTGCAGACCGCGTGAGACGACGCTTCATCCAGTCCCAAACATGCTCAATGGGGGACAGATCCGGAGATCTTGCTGGCCAGGGTAGTTGACTTACACCTTCTAGAGCACGTTGGGTTGCACGGGATACATGCGGACGTGCATTGTCCTGTTGGAACAGCAAGTTCCCTTGCCGGTCTAGGAATGGTAGAACGATGGGTCCGATGACGGTTTGGATGTACCGTGCACTATTCAGTGTCCCCTCGACGATCACCAGTGGTGTACGGCCAGTGTAGGAGATCGCTCCCCACACCATGATGCCGGGTGTTGGCCCTGTGTGCCTCGGTCGTATGCAGTCCTGATTGTGGCGCTCACCTGCACGGCGCCAAACACGCATACGACCATCATTGGCACCAAGGCAGAAGCCACTCTCATCGCTGAAGACGACACGTCTCCATTCGTCCCTCCATTCACGCCTGTCGCGACACAACTGGAGGCGGGCTGCACTATGTTGGGGCGTGAGCGGAAGACGGCCTAACGGTGTGCGGGACCGTAGCCCAGCTTCATGGAGACGGTTGCGAATGGTCCTCGCCGATACACCAGGAGCAACAGTGTCCCTAATTTGCTGGGAAGTGGCGGTGCGGTCCCCTACGGCACTGCGTAGGATCCTACGGTCTTGGCGTGCATCCGTGCGTCGCTGCGGTCCGGTCCCTGGTCGACGAACACGTGCACCTTCCGCCGACCACTGGCGACAACATCGATGTACTGTGGAGACCTCACGCCCCACGTGTTGAGCAACTCGGCGGTACGTCCACCCGGCCTCCCGCATGCCCACTATATGTCCTCGCTCAAAGTCCGTCAACTGCACATACGGTTCACGTCCACGCTGTCGCGGCATGCTACCAGTGTTAAAGACTGCGATGGAGCTCCGTATGCCACGGCAAACTGGCTGACACTGACGGCGGCGGTGCACAAATGCTGCGCAGCTAGCGCCATTCGACGGCCAACACCACGGTTCCTGGTGTGTCCGCTGTGCCGTGCGTGTGATCATTGCTTGTACAGCCCTCTCGCAGTGTCCGGAGCAAGTATGGTGGGTCTGACACACCAGTGTCAATGTGTTCTTTTTTCCATTTCCAGGAGTGTATAAATGCCGTATATCTGGAATAGCAGATATCTCTCAACTGCCGTGGAGCACTACGGGTTTCAACGTCACTAATGTTTGCAACGCTTCCAGTGCGAAGAAATTAGCTGGCCACAAGATACTAGGCTACATCAAAGATGTTGGTATAGACAACCGTGTTCATAAGTACCTCTAGGGGTTTCAGAAGATGGCAAGTCGCATGTACGGGGCACAAAGAAACACACATCAGTGGACAGTATTTTTTCAAGTATCGATTCATCATACGCGCCGCGACGTAGCCGCACTGGGGAGCAGGCGTGTCGGACAAGCCATCCGCTGCCTACTGTCACGTTGAATTAGTTCGAACATGTAGGTAGGCAACACTGTGAACAAATTCCCAACCTGGCCTCCTGTCGCGCCATCCAAGGCAATTCATATCAGCGACTTCTGTGAATATCGCGCCCCTATTAACGATTGCTGCGTCACAAGTGGTGGCCATATTGAGCACCTGTTAGACAGAGGTTGCATTCACGGATATGTCTCGGTTTTAAACTGAGACGACAAAAGTCACGGGACACCTCATAATATCGTGTTGGACCTTCGTTTGCCTGGCGTAGTGCAGCACCTCAGCGTGGCGTGGACTCAGCCTCTGCTGCCGCCCATAACATCGAGAGTGTTAGTGGTGCAGGGCTGTGTGCACCAACTGACCTCTCCATTATGTCCCATAAATGTTCGATACGATTCATGTTGGGTAACCTGGGTGGCCAAATCATTCGCCCTAACTGTCCAGAATGCCCTTCAGGCCAATCGCGAACAATTGTAGCTGGGTGACATAGCTCATTGTCACCCGTAAAACGTATTCTCCATAGATGTTAAGTAGAACCGGTGATAAAATGGATTTGAAGTAGTTTTATGTTGTCTGACTTCTAAAGATGGTAAGATGATCAGGACCGCCCATTTCTGCTAGTACGCTGCACAGTTGTTTCCGTCGAACACAGTCGAAAGAGTTGCTATACTCCAGGGAACAAAGAATTAATGGGGTATTGAATTCCCTGTATTTTTCAATTAGCTGTCTGATACTGGGACTCCACTCTCGTTTTGTTTTATTGTGCACAAACTGAGCTTGCTCTTGTGGTATTTGTTTATTTAAGTAGGTTCTCCGGCGTTCATGGATGATATTAAGAAAAATATTTTTGGCATGTGGAATTATGACACGCTTCCGTAGTTCCTACAGTGCCATCAGCGGAAAACTAAAGTTTTTATATTCCCTCTAAACAGTAATTCCTCTTCCAAATTTCTCCTTTGTTTCCTTTACTGCTTGCTAATTGTACACCTTGAATAACAGCGGGGATAGGATAAAACCATGTCTCACGCCCCTCTCAACCACTGTTCTCCTTTCGTCCCATTTCAGCTCTTGTATCCGTAGTCTCCTTTCTGCACAAGATGTTAATAACCTCCTGCTACATTTCATCCTTGCTAGCTTCAGAATTTCAAAGAATGTAGTCTCGACAGCATTATCAAAATCTTTCTCTTAAGCTACAAACTTTATAAGTGTGGGTTGCTTTCTCCTGTTTCAATCTGCGATTACCTGATGCTCCCTTTGAAACTCTCAACAACCTATGGGTCTTTCAGTTTATGCAAAAATGTTCAAATGTGTGTGAAATCTTATGGGACTTAACTGCTAAGGTCAACAGTTCCTAAGCTTGCACACTACTTAACCTAAACGCATGGCTAATCCCGCGCGGCAGTTTATGCAGGTCCTAACTCCTTAATTTCCTTCTATTTGGAATTTTTTTCAGTTTTGATCTGCAGTTTATTGCCAGTAAATTGTATCGCAGCCCACACCAACCCCTGGGAATGTCTTGGAGTATAAAATCTGGTTTAGAAATCTCTGTTTCAGCATTAAATAATGTCTTAATCTAATTCCAAATGTTATTTTTTTGAAAATTACATGTAGAAGCGCTCGATGTAAATATAGTGTATGTTTAGTGATATTACATTAATATACCTGAAAAACTTATAAAGAATTTAATTGATTTGGAATCCGTTTTTTTTATTTAGTAGTTTTTGCCAGTCCCCTTGTTCATCACCAAAATCTCCAGCTCTCCTTGTATGTCTTTCGTATGGCCTTTCTTCAATTTATGTAGTATTTTCAACTTATTGTTTACGTTTTCAAACTTATGCCCTGTGTTTTCGATGGCAATAAATAAGATTATTTCAGACTGAGCAATACAAGATTTCGATGGTCGTTATTAAAAAAGAAGCTCTGATCACTTTTCCCATTTTGTATAATAACACAGTATTTGAAAGCAATGGAAATTTTCGAATAAACATTACACGTTTTCAAAAAGGAAAAGAAAAGAAAAAAGTTCTAGCATAGCTGCTATGGCAAATTCATGTCCCGGTTTTTTACTCAGTTATTAGTAAAAAGTAAAAGAATGGGTTACAACCAAGACCAGGCACATACCGAAAAATACCGGTTATTCAGAATTAAAATACTGGTATCAGTTTGAACAGGTCGGTTTTTCCCATCCCTTCATCCTAGTCTCTCGTCTGTTCAGGTTTACAAATTTCCCACTTTCGAAAGAGCTCAGTGTTGTGCGTTGGTTTGTTTTAGGTTACCGACAAAAGCGAACTGTCGCGAGCCGCCACTTTCAGGTGCTGTTTTGGACCCGGTGTGACGGGCGTGTTTGTGTTGCAGCGCACGTGGACAACGAGGTGTACCTGTCGCGCGCGCTGGAGAGGCTGGGCGGCAACGCGCTCGACAAGGACCAGGAGCCCGACATCGGCGCTGCCTTCATCAAGTTCGCCGTCGTCACCAAGGAGCTGTCGCAGCTCATGAAGACGCTGGTCAGTACGCCGAAACTTCCCACTTAGCTCCTAACAATAATTTTAAATAAATTATTGCATAAAATTTAGGTAGGAGATTAATTAATCAAAATATCCACGGGTGTACTGCCGGTCTACAGTGTCCAACGGGCACAATATTTCGGCGATCATACATGCCGCCATCATCAGATTAACTGACGGACTGAGCTCCTGTGAACGTGCCGGCACGGAGACCCGTACGCTGTGGCTGCTCAGAGGGAACTGGGTTCGGTCGCGGCGGCGGCCGATTTAAATACCCTCCGCCCGCGGCGCGCTCCCTCCGCTGTCCGCGCACCGCGACACGTACCAATGCGAGGCTGGCCCGTTTCTTGATTCTCTTAGCTGCTGCAGAATCGATGTGATGCATAACCTTAGCTAAATTTGGAACAACATTCTCGGAACGACATCTCTTTAGAAAGACAAGAGTACCTAGCAAACGACATCTACGGTGGCGCAACTTTTCAAATTTCTTCATGCTGCGGTACATCTCCTCCCCGTAAAGGTGTATGATGTGATTCTTGAGTTCCTCCCGGCGTCATCTCAGACGCCGTCGCAATCTGTTCCACCGCGCGACCGTGGCGCGGGGCGCGGACAGCGGAGGGAGCGCGCCGCGGGCGGAGGGTATTTAAATCGACCGCCGCCGCGACCGAACCCAGTTCCCTCTGAGCAGCCATAGCGTACGGATCTCCGTGCCGGCACGTTCACAGGAGCTCAGTCCGTCAGTTTACCTGATGATGGCGACATGTATGATCGCCGAAATATTGTGCCCGTTGGACACTGTAGACCGGCAGTACACCCGTGGATATTTTGATTATCAAATACGCCGGGAGAAACTCAAGAATCACATCAGGAGATTAATTAATTATGGTCGTCAGCTCAAAAAGAAGCAAACGTTATATATTCCGAAACAAAAGCAATACCGACAGACTTGGAGCGTTTGTAATGAATATCTCGGTTGGGGATAGCAACCCGTGTCCAGAAACGTCACACATCGCCACTGCAGAAAACCCAAGTTACAAAGAGAAGCGCCAGCCCCTAGGCCACTCCTGTGGCAGCAGGCGCAAATCTGCGTGCGATGCACCGCTAGCGAAACACGTCGCAATGAGCCTGACAGACTTCAGGTCCATATATGGCTTCGAACGCGTTCGTGCGTTTCATAGCAACACTGTCACGTTACAAATTCAAGGTTGTTGGCCTACTTGCAGGCTCTGTAACGTCGCTTCGGCGCCCTGTAGCGTCGTTGAATCGTGTTACCGAACATGGGTTCCTCTCCTCAAGACACCTTGGAAGATGGCCGGATATCAGTTTGTTGCATCGTGTACATTAGATAATGCTAAATATTTTCCGCTAGGAGAAAAAACTCGAGGATAATGGGGATCCGAAATAAATGCCACTGTACGTATATTTCACTACGCTTGGAGCACTGTTTCTTTCTAATTTACTAAATCCATAAAAATTGTTTCGAAATTACCTGTATCGGACAGAAGACATCTTTAAAAAAATTCTTCGGTCACTCGATTAGGGAAAGCGACGGTGACACCAGGTGAACTGATTATTCCATTTGTAGCCGCTCGTGACTTCTTTGTATAGATAGACACTGTTTCAGTCAGTCAAGAAGACCTTTTGAGAATATTTTCTTTCGTAGCGTTTCATCTCTCATTTCAATTGTCTCTCTATTCAGTGATTTCCTCATTAATGGCGTTACCTTCAACTCATTAATAACGTTTACATTTCTGATTGGACCTCTTCTGCAACTACCCTCAAGAATTTCGTCTTCGCAACTTGTGTTTTGCTGCCTTTTTACTTAGCGATTTTGCCGTCATCTTCCCTTTTCCTTAGCCAACTCTCGCTTCCGAGCAACGGCAATGGTATCACCGTAGTATTATAAAATTTGATTTTTATATATAAATAATTTTAATGACCCTTGTACCTAATGTTCCTTATTTAAAAGGAATAGGCGCAGGTTCCGTTGAACAGTGCCAAACGAAAGATTGCAGATAGTTATAAATTTACCGCTATTGCACAGATACTCATCATGAACGTTAAAGATCGGAAAATAAAATTTTGTAAATGGTTGAATGAATTACTGTTCCTAACAATAATTTTAAATAACTAAATGACTGCATGAAATTTAGGTAGCAGATTAATTAATTATGGTCGCCAGCTCAAAAAGAAGCAAAAGTTTATGTTTGTTAGTGACTGAAATAAAGTTGAAATTACGTAATAATCACAAATGTGTTAGGAAGGCAGTAGTGGGACACAAGCGACTTCGAGTGTAAATGAACATACAGCGTGAACAGTATTAATTTAAGTAGAAATTAGTTGACATTACTTAAAACTAATCGAAATCAATTATAGTTACTGGCTAGCAACAGGTACGTCACGCGAAATGTACTGAATGACGTTACTCACTGTAATGCTGTCTCTCTTGAGGTTTTGTAACCAACCACTAGCCGGACGGAGTGACCGAGCGGTTCTAGGCGCTTCAGTCTGGAACCGCGCGACCGCTACGGTCGCAGGTTCGAATCCTGCCTCGGGTATGGATGTGTGTGATGTCCTTAGGTTAGTTGGGTTTAAGCAGTTCTAAGTTCTAGGGGACTGATGACGTTAGATGTTGAGTGCCATAGCGCTCAGAGCCATTTGAACCATTTTTTTGGAACTAACCACTACTTCATAATCAATCTTCCCTCGGAAAACACCTTTGCGCTGCCAGTGTTACGAAAGTCACAAATATATGAAATATTTGCGAGACACACAACATAAAATTATATAAGTCGCGTTAATTGAAATGGTATACGCATTTTGCCACTGAAATTACTTTCACTTTGCTGATTGGATGCAGTAGAAACACTGCAGTGTACAGAGAACTTTAATTGTTATTGCATTTGGTTACTCGCTGATTTAAGTTAAAACTGCATATGTAATTACTTTCATCTTCATTGAATTATCTCTCTCATTTGTGACTTTCTCGGTATTTACGGTGGGAGGTAAGGACTCTGCTGATTGTTAATGAATCGGTATAATTAGCAGCCCTAATAAGGTTTATGGTTCAGTTAAATGACCACTGCAACGTTCAAGTACTGAAACTGTGACGCTGGGAAGGAGTGTACATAACTAAAGAGAGCAGTATCCTGATATTACTTTATAGTGAGTTACTGGTGATGCGACGTAATGCATTTTGTAATGACCATTCTTGGAAAAATGGTGTTCTTTAACAACGAGAAAGTTTTAATAATTTTGGACCACACGATACTCTTCTTCGAATAACAACTCTTCTTAAATTCCTTGTACCCTTGCCCAGATGTGTGCTTGCTCAAATTTCCACAATGCCTTGACATGCTCACACCACCATTTCTAGGACAGTCTCCATCATGCATTACAGCGCCGCCACTTTACGTCCGTACCTCACCACACATGTAAAGCAACGACTCTTTCCACTCTGATACTGGTTCTGCGTCCTCAAGCACCCAACGATGTTATTGTCTATATACAAGCAGGTTCTTTGGATTCTACACAATACGAACGTCCCCAGCTTTGCCAGCGTTTCTACACAACGTTTTTGCAATATTGTTTTTCAATTGTCATAATCATATTACAATTTTTAAATGGTGAATACTGCCAAAATTGACGAAAAACATCCATACACAAGAAATTAATTTAAAATTACATAATTAATTGACTGAGTTGAGTTGCTGTGTTAAAATCTGTTCTGTATAGCATTTCACACATTGCTCCATATCTGTGCAACTTAACGTCTTTATTATTCTCGTAATGATAGGTCATATTAGCCTAGATAATTCAAATGTAGTAGTCCCTCCATTATTTCGTTGTTATTTGGTGTCTTCGACCTATAGAGTATTTATTTTGGAACGCCGTAACAATTATGTTATGTACTGCAGTTTTAAGATTGTATTCTGTGCATTTTTATTTTGTTTTTACTTTATTTACACGTCAAGTTCCGTAGGACCAAACTGAGGAGCAAATCTCCGAGGTCATCGAAAGTGTCAGTACATGAAATTACAACATACAAGTAATAACAGAGAAAAATAAAATGTTTATGAACCCAAAAACGTCAAGCCACAATTTTCAGTAAACGCAGTCAATAATATAACATAACAATCAGCATACTCGTAATTTTTCAAGGAACTCCTCAACAGAATAGAAGGAGTGACCCACGAAGAAACTCTTCAGTTTAGATTTGAAAGCGCGTGGATTGCTGCTAAGATTTTTGAATTCTCGTGGTAACTTATTGAAAATGGATGCAGCTTTATACTGCACAGCTTTCTACACAAGAGTTAAAGAAGTCCGATCCAGATGCAGGTTGGAGTTCTGCAGTGAGTGAAAGCTGCTTATTCTTGGTAATAAGCTGATATTGTTAACAGGAAACGACGCTAAAGAATTCATATATTGAGAGGCCAATGTCAAAATACCCGGACTAGTGAACAGGGGTCGACAAGAGGTTCGCGAACTTACACCACTTATTGCCCCAACCGGCCGTTTCTGAGCCAAATATATATACTTTTAGAATGGGAAGAGTTGCCCCAAAATATAATACCGTACGACATAAGCCAATGAAAATAAGCAAAATAGACTAATTTTTGTGTCAAACGATCACTTACTTCAGATACCGTTCGAGTAGTAAAAATGGCAGCATTAAGTCTTTGAACAAGATCCTGAACGTAAGCTTCCCACGACAGTTTACTGTCTATCTGAACACCTAGAAATTTGAACTGATCAGTTTCACAAATCATACGCCCATACTGTGAAATTAAAACGTCGGGCTTTGTTGAATTATGTGTCAGAAACTGTAAGAACTGGGTCTTAGAAGAAGTATTGCTAGCTATCCGGAGCTCGTGGGCTCGCGGTCGCGTTCTCGCTTCCCCAACACCGGGTCCCGGGTTCGATTCCCGGCGGGGTCAGGGATTTTCACCTGCCTCGAGATGACTGGGTGTTTGTGTTCTCCTCATCATTTCATCATCATTAATGAAAGTGGCGGGATTGGACTGAAGAGAGGTTGGGAATTTGTACGGGCGCTGATAACCGCGCAGTTGAGCGCCCCTCAAACCAATCATCATCATCATCATCATTGCTAGCTGGAGTCATTCTTTCTTGTGTTATTACTTATCATGTGCAAATAGTGTTAGGTCGGTGCATGAGTTCGTAGCGTTTTTCCATAAGTTTAGTAACACAACAGATACGCATAACAGAGGCTGTAGTCATCAATAATATATTCTCCTTCAGTACTTACAACAGGTTGCCAACGGTGGTGTAACTTTTCGACTCCGCCACTGTAGAAATCGCACGGTTTTAAGGCGAAGACCACGTCGAGCCATGTTCGGAGCCCATTTTCATCCGGGAAGTAAGTTCCATGAAGGTTGTTCAATAGAGAGCGGAAAAAGTGAAACTCTGAGGGCGCAAGATCAGGTGAAAAATGCTGGTGCGGAATTACTTCCGATCCCAACAACTGTATAGAGTTTCTTAGTTCAGCAGAATGCTTGCGGGCTTTATCATGGAGTAGCGTCACTTCACGCAGTCTTCCTGGTCGCTGTTCTCTCATTGCATCTGCAAGGCGCCTCAGTTGTTGACCGGACCGTCGCTATTCCACCAGATGAATAACGTTATATTTTGTGGATGCGCGCAGGTCTTTCTACGGGGAGTTGCTACGTTGTTTGGACTTAACCATTCCTTTATTTTTCTTACGTCAGCATATAGAAACCATTTCTCGTCACCATTAACGATGCAGGATAGGAGTTGGAAATTTGTAGTAAGGTCTTATGGAAGCAAACTGCAGAGGTCATCGGTCGCTAAGCCTACACACTCACCTATGCCCGAGGGAGGATTCGAACCTCTGACGGGGGGAGCCGCACGGACCGTGACAAGACGCAAGACGCCCCAGTCCGCGCGGCTACCCCGCGCGATCGGATAGGAATTGTCGGTGTTGTTCACGAGCCAATTAATGACGAGCAAGCAGAGATGCG
This sequence comes from Schistocerca serialis cubense, assembly GCF_023864345.2. Classification (NCBI taxonomy): domain Eukaryota; kingdom Metazoa; phylum Arthropoda; class Insecta; order Orthoptera; family Acrididae; genus Schistocerca; species Schistocerca serialis. Next base: position 154,396,836 of record NC_064638.1, on the reverse strand, counting down.
GTATCAGTACACCCAGTTTTCAAACCTTCCCCATTGCATGTATATGTCGCACGTTGGAGGACTGATCACAGTTAATCACATTTGCCAGTTCTTGTTGTACACTGACGTGGATCACTGTGGATTAATGCGTTTAAGAGACCATCATAATACCCCGAAGGTCTTTCTGAACGTGGAGAGTTTCTGTCAAAACGATCCTCCTTAAAATGAGAAAATCATTTTCTTGCCCTGCCTGTCCAGTGGCATTATCCTCACACACGATGCAAATATTTATGGCTGCCACCGCTGCAGTCACTCCTGTATTAAACTGAAGAATATGTCTGAAATATTCCGGTTTCTCCTCTTGGAACTCCATTTTCTAGCGTCCACAGCTCCCCCACTATCTCCAAATGACAGTATGTAAACTCAAATAGCAACAGTGAAACACAAATAAAGTGACAATCGATAAATAAAGCCATAAAAACCGGAATACCAACATGCAAAACAAAAACTTGTGCTCCAACCTATTATCAGTACCTGAGAGTTGTTGATAAAATCTGGTTACAGGCCGTGTAATAAATGTATATTTGTATGTATGTTTGTATGTATATATTTCCATATTGGACTAACTGATGGCACCGTGTAATGATGTCGTCGCAGATGCAGAACATCAACAACATCGTGATGTTCCCGCTGGACAACTTGCTCAAAGGGGACCTGCGAGGCGTGAAAGGGGACCTGAAGCGGCCGTTCGACAAAGCGTGGAAGGACTACGAGGCCAAGTACTCCAAGATCGAGAAGGAGAAGAAGCAGCAGGCCAAGGAGGCGGGACTCATCCGCACGGAGGTCACGCCCGCCGAGGTCGCCGACGAGATGGAGAAGGAGCGCCGCCTCTTCCAGCTGCAGATGTGCGAGGTGGGTGTGCGTAGCTTACCTGTACCGGCGCCTGCGTACGTATTCCTGCGAGATACTGTTCACTGCGTGGTGCAGGGTTCCTGGTTCCAATATTCTCCATTTTCCGTCCTGTTCCATTGGCGTATTGAACGAGCACATAATGACTCTACGCACTCTAATCTCTATCTTACTCTATGATGACTACGCGAGGTACACGATATTGGCAGTATATCGATCGCACAACCTTTTTCGAACACAGTTTCTCTGAATTTACCACACATCTTGGGATGCAGACTGTTCCACCCTTCTCCATCTTTACCGTGCTCCGGTCTTGTACAAATTAGATTATGGTAGTCAGGTTTATGGCTCAGCAGCTCCTTCCACTTGCCATTCGCACTAGTCCCTCTGATAGTCTCCTCACAGAAGCGGGGATTCCCCCTCTACACAAACGACGGAGCCAACTACTGGTTTCTCACGCAATCGCCATTCGCCAATTCCCTGACCATCCTGTGTACCCTGTGCTCTTTACCAACGAGGGATGTCTCCCTCCCAACACTCGTCCACGGGTGGGATTGCCGGTTGGCGTGCGCCTCACTTCACTCTGTGGGAACTCCATCTCCATTGACTGGAATGCATCCCGTGTCTTTTCTCTCATAGCCCCCTCCCCCCCCCCCATGCCTTAGATGATGCCTAGAACATGGATTAGGACCGATCTATTCCAGGGTCCTAAGATCTGTGTCGCTCCTACGGTTTTTCGGCGTCTTGTATGTGTCATAATTGCAGAATTCCAGGGTGCCACCATCTTTTACACTGATGGTTCTAAGACAATCGATAATGTGGGATACACTTTCACGCCTCCTTCTGGCTTAGAACACCATTTATTGTCGGGTTCACATAGGGTGCTCGCAGTAGAGTTTCTAACCCACCTTTTTGTTTCTCAGGCCTCCCTCCACGGTGTTTTAATTTGTTCAGAAAACAATGAGCATTCTGCAGGTTATCGACCGATGCTACTCTTGTCACCCTTTGGTCTCTATTATCCATGGCCTTCTTTCTGCCTTTGGGCATGCCGCCTGTTCAGATCTCTTTCTCTGGGTCCCAGGTCATGTAGGCATCTCATAACATGTGTGAAATCTTATGGGACTTAACTGCTAGGATCATCAGTCCCTAAGCTTACACACTACTTAACCTAAATTATCCTAAGGACAAACACACACACCCATGCCCGAGGGGGGAGTCGAAACTCCACCGGGACCAGCCGCACAGTCCATGACTGCAGCGCGTAAGACCGCTCGGCTAATCCAGCGCCATGTAGGCATCCCAGGGCAAGAAGTGGCTAACTGTTTGGTTGGCTAGAGAAGCTGGTACTTACCCCCTCGCCCCCATTTCCTTTCATGATTCCAGCTGCGGATATGCGGATCTATGTCAAATCTCTCTTTGCCTAAAAATGGAATGACATCTGGTGCGCTGCTGCTCATAGTAATAAACTCTGCACAATCAAGGAGTCTGCTGCCGTTTGGCGCTCTTCCTTCCGCTCCTCTCGGAAGGAGTCCACTGTTTTATGCCGTCTACGCACTGGTCATACCAGGCTCACCCATTGTTTCCTCCACTGGACTCGCATTCGGGAGGACGACGGTTCAATCCCGCGTCCGGCCATCCTGATTTAGGTTTTCCGTGATTTCCCTAAATCGCTCCAGGCAAATGCCGGGATGGTTCCTTTCAAAGGGCACGGCCGACTTCCTTCCCCATCCTTCCCTAATCCGATGAGACCGATGACCTCACTCTCTGGTCCTCTTCCCCAAACAACCCAACCCATTGTTTCCTCCTACGTAACCACCCACGCACCACAATGTGGCTGTGGAGCCAGACTGACGTTATCTCACTTACTGGTGGGATGCCCCCTTCTTTCGGCCGTTCGAGTTAAATACAGTCTTCCCGAGTCCTTAAGTTTAATGTTAGCAGACGATTCACGGATGGTTGAACTGGTCTCAGTTTCCTCCGTGAAAGTGGTCTTTATTTCCAGATGTGAGGTTCTACTTTAGTCTTGGAGCAGGGGCAGGTTGATTGTGGTTGGGACCTCTTTTTCAGTCTTCTCGATCTGTGACCCCTTGACCGCCCCTTTTTGATTTGGTCTCACCTTTTATGCCTTTTGCTGTGTGTATTTAATGTTCATTATTTTTATCGGACCCTGTTTCTTCTGTGACTTACTTCGGAATCGCGGGACTGATGACCTCGCCCCTCGCCATTTGGTCCCATAACCCCTCTCAATTAATTAGTTAATCAATCAATCAATCACTCTGTGAGTTTACCCAACAGGGTCTCGCGAGAACTACGTCTCCATTCTGCCAAAGATTCTCATTTAAGTGTCCCGTGTGTTTCTGTTACAATTTTCGTCTGGGCTATACCGACCTGATACGATCGTTCCTTGTCTGCTGCTCTCACACATACATCATGAGGACTAAAAGTGCTGTAGCAGTATTCTATAAATGGTGGCACTAGCGTTTGAACCCAAACCTACGACTCGCTTTCCTCACTGTATTTTTTACGTGTTCCTACCATTCCACATCGGTTCTCAGTGTCACCCCTAAATACTTTCATGACATGACGTGCTGTAGTTGTTCGCCAATCATCTTGTGACTGGATACTTTCGTTTACTGTAGGTTATGTCTCTCACTTATCCGCTTTTAAATTGAGTTGCCATGCATTACTGAAAGAGGAAATCTTGTCCAAGTGTTCATGCGTTCCAACACTATACTTTCGTGTATAGACAGCACTATGGCGAATAAACAACCTAATGGTGCCGCTGACTCTGTGTGATTTGTTGATCCCAGCGTGATACAGCCAAGGCTGCGCCGGCCGGAGTGGCCGAGCGGTTCTAGGCGCTACAGTCTGGAACCGCGCGACCGCTACGGTCGCAGGTTCGAATCCTGCCTCGGTCATTGATGTGTGTGATGTCCTTAGGTTAGTTAGGTTTAAGTAGTTCTAAGTTCTAGGGGACTGATGACCACAGCAGTTAAGTCCCACAGTGCTCAGAGCCAGAGCCAAGGCTGCGTTCACAGTGGCACCGACATCGGTCGTCAGGCGCCGTCGCCATAGCTCGCCCGAAAACATCGACTGACAGCTTGGTCACAGTGCGTCCGATATCCTTATCAGTTTGTGGATGGCTCGAGCAGGTTAGTCAGGTTGGAATCTATTCTATGTATGAAGTAGGTTATGGTAGGATGGATATCACGACGCTTCTATGGTTGGAGACGAATGCTATTAAAAAGATGCCGAATGCAGAAGAATGAGCGACCGGCATACCTGTTTTGAAAATATAGTGGCGAGGCTGTACACTCTGTTGTCAGCCGTTGGAATTACCAGACAAGTTTTACGTACATGTCAGACGAAGGGAGACACGTTCTGTTACATACTCAACGAGATTCGTGGTATCCTTCAAAAGCAAGATTACAGACACTCTTTCTGCTGAATTTATTTGAAATTCTGCAGACATACGTCAATTAATCTTCAATGACTGTCATTCAGCATACGTCTGCAAGACAAGCATAAAGTTCAGAATAGGATCGTTGATATCTAAAGCACTGAAAACTGGAAATGCATCACATTTGCAAAACCATTTCATGTAAAACAAACGGAATCACCACCCTGCTGGCAGCAAAACGCGAGTAACCAGCAATGATAATTTGTAGATCGCTAATGCGATTCACGCCTAAAATTTCGGTTAGAGACTTTGCCTATTTGTGGTTTCCAATAAACCTGCTATTTCTGTCCGTAGATTCCGAACTATATCCCGATTATAATAGTTTTCATCCTCAGGATGACTAAACTTATTAGTTTCTTACAGTCCATATCATCGAAGAAATCGGACTGATCTGAATTTCATCGACTGTCGTTCGAAAGTCTGTACGTTCAGGTGATGAGATCGGCTACATTGTTACCGCGCACAGAGTGGCGTACTAGTTTGAAAAGATCGTGTGTGTTGACCATGTCAGTTGGCGGCTGTATCCAGCGATATGGGTGCCACTTAAGCTGTTCACCTCAGATATTTCCTAAATCGTTTAACATATCGTAACTCTGCTTTCAGTGAATTGTGAGAAACTCCTCACTAACCGAGGTGTAGTCTCTTTTCATCGCCGTTTTAATTACAGAGATATCGACATCAGCTTCTCTTTTTCAGATGGAATGTGGTAATTTCAGCTGATAATATCGTGGTTCTAAGAGATATGAATTCAACGACGTTTCACTCTTCAAAAACCGTTTTTATAGCATAAAAGTCGCTTCAGTTGCCAATAATTTCTTAATTTATTCAACGACCAGTCTCTAAGCGTAAAGCTTCGTCTTCAGGTTTCATCAAATAACTATGGGAAAATAAATGTATATATTAAAAGTATATAGTTAAGATGCTGGTTATGATTTATATGCACTCAACAATTCTTCATTAAAATCTCCATTGCTTGGTGCTCCGCAACGTTTAGATATTTTTTAAAGGACATCTTCCGTACACCATAAGCTGCGCTAGAAATGTTTATTTGCCAAAACCAGTTTACATTATGCACCTCTGCAGCAATGTCTTGCATGTCGATTAATACCATAGGATCTGGAATATATCCTATAATATTGTATTGTATGTTAATCGGGGTTCTAGAAACGACGGAGAGGCACCGTCCACCCCGCAGCCGCAGTGGTCCACAACCTCACGACGAATACCGCAGTCCACTTCACCCCTCTGCAGCCCCACACCGAACCACTCTTTCACGGTTACTGTGCGCTTCGGCCCCCGGTGGACCCCCCCCCCCCCTCCCCCCTTGGGAACGTCTCACACCAGAAGAGTGTAACCCCTATGTATGCTTCGTAGAGTAATGGTAGTGTACGCGTACGTGGAGAACTTGTTCTCGCAGCAATCGCCGACATACGAGGTGCATTCAAGTTCTAAGGCCTCCTATTTTTTTTTCTCTGGACTAGAAAGAGATAGAAACATGCGCATTGTTTTAAAATGAGGCCGCGTTCATTGTCAATACGTCCCAGAGATGGCAGCACCGTACGGCAGATGGAATTTTACCGCCAGCGGCGAGAATGAGTACTGTTTTAAATACTTAAAATGGCGACGTTTTCCTTACTTGAACAGCGTGCAATCATTCGTTTTCTGAATTTGCGTGGTGTGAAACCAATTGAAATTCATCGACAGTTGAAGGAGACATGTGGTGATGGAGTTATGGATGTGTCGAAAGTGCGTTCGTGGGTGCGACAGTTAAATGAAGGCAGAACGTCGTGTGACAACAAATCGAAACAACCTCGGGCTCGCACAAGCCGGTCTGACGACATGATCGAGAAAGTGGAGAGAATTGTTTTGGGGGATCGCCGAATGACTGTTGAACAGATCGCCTCCAGAGTTGGCATTTCTGTGGGTTCCGTGCACACAATCCTGCATGACGACCTGAAAATGCGAAAAGTGTCATCCAGGTGGGTGCCACGAATGCTGACGGACGACCACATGGCTGCCCGTGTGGCATGTTCCCAAGCAATGTTGACGCGCAACGACAGCATGAATGGGACTTTCTTTTCGTCGGTTGTGACAATGGATGAGACGTGGATGCCATTTTTCAATCCAGAAACAAAGCACCAGTCAGCTCAATGGAAGCATACAGATTCACCGCCACCTTAAAATTTCGGGTAACCGCCAGTGCTGAAAAAATGATGATGTCGATGTTCTGGGACAGCGAGGGCGTAATCCTTACCCATTGCGTTCCAAAGGACACTACGGTAACAGGTGCATGTTTTGAAGAACAAATTCCTTCCTGCACTGCAACAATAACGTCCGGGAAGGGCTGCGCGTGTGCTGTTTCACCAAGACAACGCACCTGCACATCGAGCTAACTTTACGCAACAGTTTCTTTGTGATAACAACTTTGAAGTGATTCCTCATGCTCCCTACTCACCTGACCTGGCTCCTAGTGAGTTTTGGCTTTTTCCAACAATGAAAGACACTCTCCGTGGCCGCACATTCACCAGCCGTGCTGCTATTGCCTCAGCGATTTTCCAGTGGTCAAAACAGACTCCTCAAGAAGCCTTCGTCGCTGCCATGGAATCATGGCGTCAGCATTGTGAAAAATGTGTACGTCTGCAGGGCGATTACGTCGAGAAGTAACGCCAGTTTCATCGATTTCGGGTGAGTAGTTAATTAGAAAAAAAATCGGAGGCCTTAGAACTTGAATGCACCTCGTAGTGTAGCTGAGGCGGAATAGGGGGAACCAGCCCGCATTCGCCGAGGCAGATGGAAAACCGCCTAAAAACCATCGACAGACTGGCCGGCTCACCGGACCTCGACCCAAGTCCGCCGGGCGGATTCGTGCCGGGGACCAGGCGCTCCTTTCCTATTCGGAAAGCCGTGCGTTAGACCACACGGCCAACACGGCGGGCATCCTATAATATAGTATACAGGTTGTCGTGTATGTTATTGCTGTCAAATTTTTCGCAGTGATAATTCTTGACAACGTTTGACATAACTGTGTTGTAGAGAAAACATGAAACTGACATGTTAAAGTTAAAGAATCAGCATTACCTGTCTCTTGTTATTTCTAAGATCATATATTGTAACAAAGAAGCCCTCGGTCACAAATATTAAGTCAAAATTGACCTGGTTTCGACGCTACTATGAGCATCGGCTTCAGAATTAGACTAACTATACTAAAACATTAGGTATATAGTACATTAATAAAATTAAAGTTTGTACTGACTCGAAAAGATGCAGTACTTACAAGTCACATATTAAAAAAGATCTAAGCCGGAAAGGCGACGTCATGAACACTTGTGAGATGGCGAGCCGCTAAGGGCTGCTCGTACTGTGAACAAGGGTTGCAACAAGACTGAGGTGCCCAGTTTAGAAAGTGTGGGCAAGTAAACATGGTGTTGCTACGAGCGCCATCTAGTAGCCGCAGAAACAACTAGGCTACTGTACATTCAAAATTAGACACATGAAATTGTGATGCAGCTGATCCAGGCATAACGTAAGCATTAATAATAACAGGATGAAGTTACATATTTATGTGCTTTAAATAGAGACACATTTTGTAACGTAAAAACGTTAGTTATGACATACAAGAAAACAGCAAAGATGTGACAGGAAAACAACATTTCGGTAAACTGCATGAGGAAATCTGAATCAAAGATCAAGCAATGGCTTTATATAGTCAAAAAAGTTTTTATTTCGCAGCTGCAGCTGTTCGTTGAGAATGAGGCCATCATGACGAGTGGGATGTTTGAAAATCTCCGACTCCTCTAAGACATCTAACCTACGCCCCTTCTTTTCGGTATGCAGAATATTGTTATCGCCTATGGCTTTAGTCACGTGTCCAGTAATTAAGAGATGATCGGCAAAGGATGAATTTAGGGGACTGGTGCCGTTCTTTCTCAAAAGATGTTCTTTATATCTGATGGTGAAAGCACGTCCGGTTTGCCCTATATAATAGGAGGAGCAGGTATCGCCGATGATCTTATAAACGCCAGAACTTTCTGTAGGGGAGCGAGTAGATTTCAGATTATGAATGAAGTTTCTCTGTAGATTATTATTAGTAGAGAAGGCAACATTGCAGTTGTATTTGTTGCGAAGCATGCGCTGAATCTGATAGGAAATGGATCCTATGAAAGGAATAGAAAAACGTTTTTTTGGGTTAATTTCAGTGCATGAGGTGTTGAGCGTGGTAGTTTTTGCAGTTTTCTTTTTTAGGATATCGTCCACTATGTTAGGCGTATATTCATTATTGACTGCTATGGTTTTAAGTAAATTAATCTCCTCATTAAACTTTTCTGTTGAAAGTGGTATGGAGGTGGCTCGTTGGACGGCAGAGTGAAAAAAGGCCATTTTTTGAGACTGTGGATGAAAAGAGGAAGCAGGCACGATTTGGTATACGCTTCTTTTCGAAAAATATTGAAAGTGATGTTATTGCCTTCTATTGTGTCAAGTCTAAATAATTTAATTGGCGGTTATCGTTTTCGAGTTCAATAGTGAAAGAAATTTTTTCATGGAGGTCGTTAAAAAGTTTAAATATATGATCAATTCTATCGGCGGGTCCGTTATAGATGACTAGAATATCATCAACGTATCTTGTGTAAGAAAGGATCTTGTGTAAGAAAGAATACCTAGTGAAGCGGCTGAGACACGGTTAAACAGCTTTGTTTCCAAGGAATTGATAAAGATGTCGGCGAGGATGCCGGCTAAAGGGTTGCCCACAGCGAGCCCATCAGACTGCTGGTACAGTTGTCCGTTGAATTCAGAGTAGTTGTACTTGACAACGACATTAATGAGATTCATAAAATCAGTAATCTGTTCATCTGATAGATCTTTTTTAAATTGACGTAAGTTTTCTTCCACAATGATGAGCGTCTCATGTACTGGGACATTGGTATAAAGATTTTTAATATCTAAGGAAAAAAGCATGGTGTCTGAACTGCATACTAAGTTTTTAATATTTTGGACCAAAACGTGGCTGTTAGGAACGGAATAATTATTTTCGAAAACTAAGGATTTTTTTCAAAGTTTCTTGTAGAAATCGGGCCAAATCGTGATATGCGCTATTCATGCTATTGGAGATTGGACGTATTGGATGATTAGGTTTATGAATTTTGAACTGGGACCGAGGTTTAGGGGGCTGAGGGTTCATATTGATGAGTAGTTTCTTTTGGAAAGGTTTTATGAGAAATTTTCCATTGTTAATGGCTGACCTTAATTCTTTCTGTAATTTAGGAGTCGGATCATCATACAGCTCCGATATGTTGTTTTCACTGAAGAAATTTTCAGTTTTAGAAATATACTCAGAAATATAAGCAATGACTAGACAACAACCTTTATCGGATTTAGTTATTAAAGCATTTGTTGTTTTAAGTTTATTATTAATGGAAATTACTAAAATTCTGTCGTTATGCGTAGCATTAGACAAAGTAGCTGCATTTTTCTCTCGCATGCTGGTTACGTCATACTCGATTCTGGCTTGAGAAGCATTATCTGTCTTATTATAATCGAGACCGATTTTTAATTCAACAAGCATATTTTCTGTTACATTTCTGTCTGACAGGTTAGGCCTGACATTGTATTTTAGTCCTTTTCCTAACAGGACTTTTTCATTCTCAGTAAAGACGATGTTGGTTTTATTTAAAATTCTTTCATGAAAGACGTGACTGCTTTTTTGAAATGTATTCTGAGGGCATTTTTCATTAGAAAGCAGACAAAAAAGATTGCTGAGCTTCTTCTCGTGTTTTTGCATTATACCCATTTTACAAATTCTAGATGTTCGTTAATTTGCGTCCGCATGTCGTCAATATTAAAATTATAGTGAACACGATAAGTGTTTGTGATATTTAAGTACAAATGGTATGCTTCTTCGTTAAGACGGTCTTTTTTAGCGTACAGCTCTTTCATCCTATTACAAATAATATTCTTAATGATAGTTCTAAAGGCCTTTGGATTTTTCGTACATACAGAAAAATTGATGTAGGCTTTTGTATAAGTCGGGGCAAAGTCCCCTTTTTTCACACTGCTTGTTAAAATAGATAGCCATACTTGTATTTAGAATTTTCTTTTTTAATTGTTTATATTTAGAAGCTGCCTTAGATGCCTGGGCAGGTAAGAAACGTAAAACTTTGAACATAGCTGCTAAGGTTCACTGACCGTGTCAGAATTATATTGTAACAAATAAGCCCTCGGTCACAAATATTAAGTCAAACTTGACCTGGTTTCGACGCTACTATGAGCGTCGTCTTCAGAATTAGACTAACTGTACTAAAACATTAGGTATATAGTAGATTAATGAAATTAAAGTTTGTACTGACTCGAAAAGATGCAGTACTTACAAGTCACATATTAAAAAAGATCTAAGCCGGAAAGACTTGTGTTCATGACGTCACCTTTCCGGCTTAGATCTTTTTTAATATGTGACTTGTAAGCATCTTTTCGAGTCAGCACAAACTTTAATTTTATTAATGTACTATATACTTAATGTTTTAGTATAGTTAGTCTAATTCTGAAGACGACGCTCATGGTAGCGTCGAAACCAGGTCAATTTTGACTTAATATTTGTGACCGAGGGCTTATTTTTTAAAATATAATTCTGACACGGTCACTGAACCTTAGCAGCTATGTTCAAAGTTTTTCATATTTATATATATCTATGACATGCTTTCATATATTTAAATTACAATTTTTTGGCAGTTGGTATATGAAAGGAGAATATGCAAGCGGTACATGCATTACCAAGAATTGTCACTGCCTAAAATTTGACATTGTACAGTGACCGGCACGAAAAACGCAACACTTCAGGTTCTTACAAAAACTGAAATTTATTTTAAATTTAAGAGACTCTTATGTCACTAATCCACTATCTTATGAGGGAATATTATGGTGTGAGTGTCCAACATTGAAAAAAAGAAAGACGATTTTAAACATTTAACCAATTAAGCCAGAGATGCACACCTTGTGCTTCAATAACGGTGGTGTTGACGGTTTCGGAGAAACTGAAGTTGTAAGAAGTGTTCATCTCTCTCCGACGTTACTCTTGCCGGGCCTGTTCGTGATCTCCTTGCAAAGCCCGCAGTTTCCCTGTACCTTCTCATGGTTCTGGCAATCGTGGTAGGTGTAGTCCTCAACACTTACGCAACGTAATTCATACTGTGGCCATCTTCCACCAAAGCGATAGCTGTCGCAACTTGTTTAGGGCTTAACGGCATGTTTAATCCAGAAAGCTGATTACGACAATCGCAGAAAGATCCTTCAAACAGGTTTGATTGAAAGGGGGACAATTCAGGATACAACAATAAGCGCTACAAGAGCGGCAAAACATTATTCGCTCACATTCAGTGATGTGTATTCAGGATTGCACGAGAAACAACAATTGAGCCTAGTTCAATAAACAATCAGCACTTCATTGTTTGCTCGCAAATTAACGCCAGTAACATACAACGTTTCAAAAAAAAAAATATATGCTTGTAGTGCTTCACTTTGATTAAATAGATAAACACACAATGATAACACATCATTTATTGGGTGTTGCGTTTTTCCTGCCGGTAAGTGTATTAGCTGACACCAAGTCATTGCTGCAGATGTCCATAATGTTAAGTAGACTTATGTTACTGCTACTGTATGTACAGTTATCACTTAGTAGAAATCGATGTATATCAAATTATTTGTTCCTCTGTAACAGATCCCACTGATGATGGGTTATAAACCCGAAAAATAGCATTGGCAAATAATAAAAAATTCCTAGTACAGCTCATGGTGTATCGAAGATGTCCTTTAATAAAACCCGCCGTTAATGATTGAAAGGAAAGATAAAAAGGTTATTATCGATTTTTTTTTTTCGAATCCCATTCACTTTGCTTACTCTGCGTCGTGGTACGAACACGTTTTGAATGGATCGGTGCACTGCCACCAGCAGGGGAACTCTGCCTATTATCGCACCTCAGCCAAACATCGCACCCTTCTAAATAACATAATGTAGGTGCTGCCACCTGGCGGGATTAGGTTCACAGGTGTGTAACAGCAACCCTTCAGTACTGTGTCATCTTTGGCTGTATGTGCAACAGCGTTCAGTTTTGTAATTTTTCGAAAGTTTTGTACACAGCAAAAGTTTTTTCACGTTTCAAATGCACAGTAATCAATCTTTGAAGAGGTAAGCTATTTTTAAACAGTGCAGCATAAAACAGAACCACAGAATAATGTAGCATAACAAGACATCGGCATATTTTCGTTTGTATTGTTAGTTTTGGGAGTAGAGTTGGCCATAATGGAATGTTGGTTTGCTCCTAATATCGCAGCTCCACTGTCGTTCTATTCCACTGTGCGATGATATGCTCACTTTTTTTATGTCAACCATTTCCAATATTTCATCGCTCTGTCTGTACTTGCAACAAGTTATAACGGGTTGTTACGGATGCCACCTAAAAAGAGAAATCCGTGTTACGAGGAGAATATGAAAAGAGCTATCATTACTGTTAGGAATAGAGATAGGCCTGGGACGTGCATCGAAGCAATTTGACGTTCCAAAATCAACTTTGAAAGAAAAAGTTAATTCTTGAGATACTGATTTAAAAAAGCTAGTGTCAATTAAATTTGGAAGCAAACATGTGCTAGAGCTAGAGCAATCCCTTGTCAAATATTACCTGGATGTGGAGGCCAGATCTTATGGTTTAACTACAAAAGATATAAAGAAGATGGCTTTTGATTTGGCAGAAAAAATTCTTTACGAACCCGTTTTAATAAAGAGTTAAGTATTGCTGGCTGGAAATGGCTCCACTCATTTATGTGGAGACACGCAGAACTTAATTTATGAAAACCTCAATAAACATCAATGAAACGTATTAGAGGATTTAGCAGCGAAAATGTTTAGCAGTTTTTTGACATTTACGAACCCCTTCTTGAAAAGATAAATTTTGGCCCTATGAGAATTTACACTTGTGATGAGACTGTTCTGACAGTTCTACAGCATAAGACAACGAAAGTTATTGCATTGAAGGTAAACACGAAGTTGGTTCTGTATCCTCAGCGGTTTTTACTTGCCTGAGTGCAACAGGTCACTTTATACATCCTTTATTTGTATTTACACGAAAAAAATCAAAAGCCAGAACTATTAGATGGGGCACCGAATGGAAGCATGGCTGTCTACCACAAATCAGGATGGATAAAATCTGAAAGTTTCATTAAATGGTTTGAAGATCAGTTTTTAGAAAGAGTGAAACCTACCAAGGTAGACCCCGTGATCGTGGTCTTAGATGGCCACCATTCACACACAAGAAAGTTACATTTACTTGAGTCAGCTAGGGAAAATGGTGAACACAGAGAGAGTTTACCACCTCACTGTTCTCATAAGATGCAACCTCTTGACAGAGCATTCATGTTTCCTCTGAAAACTTACTGTGCACAGGAAATAGAAAACTAGTTGAAGAAATATATAGGTAGAGTGGTGAGTCATTTCCAGATTGCAAAGCTGTTTACTGAAGCTTACAAAAAAAAAAGTCAGTCATAGTAGCTACAGCAGAACATGGTTCTAGAATAACAGGGCTGTATCCACTGAACAGAAACATTTTCAAAGACCAAGAATTTTCAGTGGCTGACTCTACCATGTCCACTGGTCAGCAAGACGTCCCACAAGACTCTGTCATTCACCGAAAAATGACATATGTCCAGCTGAAACAAGGGCGACTCCCAACCACCTGTAAACAAGAGTGGTACACCCATTGTTCGAGGACAGGCCAGGTGTGAAACTTCCTCGCCATCCGCAAATGACCGCAGCTTTTTCCCGACAGATGTAAGTAAGCCCCTTGCCACTACTGAAAGACCAAACTGTTCATTCGAAGAAAAGACGACGACCAAGTTGCCCAGGAACTGTTCTGACAAATACACCGTATAAAATGAAGCTCAGTGAAGACACTTCCAAAAAATGAAACAAAAATGTTGCAAAAACAAATTTTGCTGATAGATGATACAAAAATAATCGACCCACTGCAAAACATAAAAAGGAAAAATCATGCATAAGAAGAAAACTATTATAATTAAGAAAAGGCATGTCCCACATAAGCCATTATTGGAGACATCCTCAGAATCAGATGAAGATCTTGATAAACCATTGACAGTGTCTAGAGACGACGAAGATAGTGAAAATGATAGCGAGTGTCCTTTCTGTAATCAGTTTTATTTGACTGACAGGCACGGAGAAAAATGGATAACCTGTACTAAATGTCGCATGTGGTGTCATTAACAATGTTCTGGAGCTACTGACTATAAAACCTTTGTGATTTCTGTTTGGAAGGATAAATTCCCACACAGGGCGATATTAGGACGACACCTGGTGTTATATTAGGAATACTTTTTTCCAAATTGCCTAAATATACTTGGTGCGGTTTTTTATTTTTGAATTATCTATTAGATGAGATACTCAGTTATTTCGGATAAGGGTCAGCAATAACCACCTTACTAAAAAATTAACGAAGCACCATAATAAAAGTAAGAACAACAAAATTACAGAAATAAAAAGGGGTGCGATATTAGGCATAGTTCCCCTACTTCCAGCACTAGATTCACATAGAACTACTGCTTGTGGTTTTTCAAGAGTCTGGATCAGTGCAAGACAAGTCAGTTATTTCATTATCACTGCTGAAAACACTATCAAAAAGCTTCTGCAAAGGCTCCTCATCACCACCACGGCCTACTGCCTTACCCTTGGTTGTTTGCTAGCTACCAAGTGACACACACATGGCTATACTGCCCTTTACAATACATTTAAGGGCCATATGTTGGCTAGAAATTGACTCCGTTCATTCATGTACACAGAGGTGATAAGTCATGGATGACGATATGCACATATACATATGGCGCTAGTATCACGTACACAAGATATAAGAGGGCATGCATTGACGGACCTGTCATTTGCACTCAAGTGATTCATATGAAGACGTTTCCGACCTGATATGGTCGCACGATGGGTATCAACAGCCCTTGAAAGCAGAATGGTAGTCGGAGCTAGACGAATGGGCATTCTATTTCGGAAATCGTTAGGGAATTCGGTATTCCGAACTGAACCGATTATTGATTGGAAATTGTTGTTCGGCTACTTGAAGGCAATTTGTAGCCATTCATGAATAGAATTCTTATAGATGACAATGCGACTTGGCAGCGGGCCACAATTGTTCGCGATTGATTTGAATAACATTCTAGACATAGACCGTTTATGGTGTATAATCGAGAGGTCAGTTCGTGCACATCATCCTGCACTGGCAACACTTCCGCAGTTATAGACGGCTGTATTTCTGCAAGGGACTTCCAGCGACCTGTTGAGTTGATGCCACGTCTAGTATCTATACTACCCAAAAGGAGTGAAGTGCTCACTTACAAGCTGAGCTTGGCACACGATTTAAATACCACAGCAACGTAATGTTGCTACAGCTCGTTATTTTATGCGGTTAGGTTACAAACGGTTCAAATGGCTCTGAGCACTCTGGGACTTAACATCTGTGGTCATCAGTCCCATAGAACTTAGAACTACTTAGACCTAACTAACCTAAAGGCATCACATACATTCATACTCGAGGCAGGATTCGAACCTGCAGCCGTAGCGGTCACGCGGTTCCAGACTGTAGCGCCTAGAACCGCACGGCCACACCGGCCGGCAGGTTAGGTTACAGTTTGTCATACGGAACAATCGTGTCAGCTGGTGGAGCACTCTAGTTCGATGCAGCTAAGGGAAACTGGTCACACAAGCGGAATGGTGGAGAAAAGTTTAATTTAAAACTGATACCGGTTACACCTGGCTGCATACGGTTAGACCGATAAACCAACTGGATGGCACAGGATGTGGTATCTACGCTTCAGTCACCAGTTAGCTACGGTAGCAGTTCTGCTCTTGTTTCTGCCAGAGCCTTTGAAGAAAGGTGCGCGTCAAAGCAGGGAACTAAGGTATACATACTGTTAAATAATATTTCATGGCATGACTTTTATGTCAAGGTACACTCTTAACACTGCAGCATTACGACAGCAACAGCAACAAAAGCGAAATCACAAAAAATTGTGATTGTCGGTATCCATGCGACAGCGTGCGTACTTCTTGTTAGTATGTTCCAAAACGTCACGCATAGAAACGGGATTTTCCGGTGCTCGTACCTCGGGTTCTATTGGTGATAAAAAGATAGGGTCAAGTGTTTTGGATAGCCCTTGGGATAGAGACTATTTGTGTAACAAAAAAAAGGGGGGAGTCACTATCCTACAGTACAGGGTCAGAGTATGATTATCGCCCACTTCGTCCTGCTTAGGCAAGTGGAGCCAATAGGTTGGGTATATTTGCATTTGATGTGGTCTACGGTGGGCTTGATGGGACTTATGGAGGCACCATCCTCTTAAAAAGGTTTTTTTTGCTATATTTTCGCCGCCACCAGCGGACCAAACCCATCCGAGGATTTCTAAGACAACTGTGCACAGCAAATGGCTGAAATTTTTGCAATATATTCCTAAGATTCCGATCTCCAACACCATTGAAAATTTTCTTCATATTTTTATCCGTTTCCAAGATACAGAGGTTCAAAGTTACCTTACTTGTGCACGTAAAATTCACACACAAAATCCTGTGTGAGGCAAAAGCATTTTATAAAGTGGCGCAGCACGGAGAAATATGTTGTAGAGGGTCTTCGTTATCATCAGAACTATTGTCGTAGTACTGCAGCACATGCAAAATTTTTTTGGACATAAAATCCGATCTGACGTGTTATTTCCGTTTCACACAAGGAAACTTTTAAAATTTTGCTGACCCGTAAAGTTCTTTTCATATGAGTGATACGTCCTGCTGTAGCAGGTAAAAGAAAGAAACCAATGGAAAAATGCTGCTATCGGAGCAAAAAAAAAAGACAAATATGCTCTTGTTCGAAAGACACTGACTGAGAAGCGGGACACCAGCAACCTCATTCTATCTTCCAAAGCCCTTTAAATTTTTTCCCAAACATTTTGTCATGCGAACATGTACGTGCTTTTTATGTTGAGAGAGAAGAAGACAGCCGGCCGCGGTGGTCTCGCGGTTCTAGGCGCGCAGTCCGGAACCGCGGGGCTGCTACGGTCGCAGGTTCGAATCCTGCCTCGGGCATGGATGTGTGTGATGTCCTTAGGTTAGTTAGGTTTAAGTAGTTATAAGTTCTAGGGGACTGATGACCATAGATGTTAAGTCCCATAGTGCTCAGAGCCATTTGAACCATTTTGAAGATAGTGAAGGCGAGAGTGCCAGTGTGATAGGCATTAGGAGAAGAAGAAACTGAAAGTGAGTGACATGCAGCGGTAATTAGAAACAGTCTGTGACAATGGCAACAAGGCAGAGAGAGATGGTGATAGTTAGGAAAGATAGCAACAGTGGGAAAAAAGGAACGAGGTATCACTAACAAGGGGAGGCCGCCAATTGTGAAATTCAGATTCGATTCATACTGCACATAATAAAAGCTCATGGCCAGAGGTGTAATGTGGCAAAGCACCAAGATGCACTTCTCAGCCGTTGTCGAGAGAATCGACAGTTAAAAGAAACCGTTGCGGTGAAATGCTCTCTACGGTTAATAATTTTATACAGCGTCGTGGCGCAGCGGTAAGCGCTCAGGTTTGTAATCGGAAGGTCGCCGGATCGAATCTCGCGCCATGCAACATTTTTTTTATTATTAGTTTTTTGTAATTCAAATTTATATATATATATATATATATATATATATATATATATATATATATATATATATTAATGAATTGCTTATGCATTTTGGTGAAGGCGGATCGCTCTCTAATTGTACCGCCTCCATTTTTCAGTTTGTTTAACAGGGTGTACCAAAGCTCTCACGTCCGCACTGATTTTCGACGATGTTATAAGTTGCGCTAGGGACCGCATCTACCTTCTTTCGAAGTTAGCAGGCAACTACGCTTTTATGCGGCGGCTCGTTTCGGCCCATTCAACATCTGTCCTTCAAGTGTAACGAGCGAGTAACGGAGCTTATATTTCATACCTGCCACAGCAAATTTGTGTTCGAGGGGTTTCTATTCTAATTCGAACGTTTGACTTACGCTATACGTATTCGTTTCGGAATATCGTTTCTACGTCTTCCGTTAACTATACGTGGTTAACATTATGAAGACGATTAATAACATTTGTGAAATACAACTTTGTTTGCGGAAAACATAATGATGTTCGAAGTCGCCAGTTTTTCCACGACAAACGACCTACAACAACTTATTATATGCATAATTGTTGCAACTGATTGCTGGGAATATTATATATATATATATATATATATATATATATATATATATATATATATATATATATATATGTGTGTGTGTGTGTGTGTGTGTGTGTGTGTGTGTGTGTGTGTGTGTGTGTGTATAGACACATTTGAATAACATAAAACAAATACTAAAAAAAAAAAAATGGCATGACGCGAGATTCGATCCGGCGACCTTCGGATTACGAACCCGAGCGCTTACCGCAGCGCCACGACGCTGTCGATAATTTTTAATCGTTGAGAGTATTTCACCGCAACGGTTTATTTTAACTGTCGATTTTCTCGACAACGACTGAGAAGTGCATCTTGGTGCTTTGCCACATTACACCTCTGGCCATGAGCTTTTATCATGCGCAGTATGAATTGAATCTGAATTTCGCAATTGGCGGCCTCCCCTTGTAAGAGAGAGCAGGAGGGAGATAGTGACAGTGAGAATCTGTGACTGTGTCACAGGAGACAATGACACAGAGACACAAAGAGATAATGACAATGAGTTGGGATGAATGAGCGAGTGACAAAAGGCAACAGGGCGTGGATGGGTATGAGCGACTTAACAGGGATGAACTAGTGGGTGTGAGTGAGACACAATTAGGGGAGCTTGTGAGCGTCTGAGTCAGTTGCACGTTAAGAAGAGCTCAAATATGTTCGCATGTTTTAAAGCTACGGTACTAGCAGCACTAATTACTACTGTTCCATTTCGAAAATCGAAGTTCATACGCATATCTCTGTAATTAAGGAGACAATACATCGTTTAGTGAGGACTTTCTCGCAATTCATTTGGGAGGAAACATAGTTACGGAGTCTTAAACGCTTCTGAAAATATTTTAGGCAAGCAGCCTAGCCAGCTCACGCTGTACATGTAGAACATCAATAATCGTATGATCCTTTATTAGGGTACATCCAGTGTTAGCTTGTTTCCTGTTGAAAGTTCTGGATTCTGTTAGTGAAAACTTGGTAGATCCAGTCGATGATGTGGTGCGGTGTCGAATAGCTTTCGGAAATTTGGGACTCCGGAATCCAGCTGCTCAATTGGATACATTGTTTGTAGGATGCAGTATGAATAAAGGAAACTGTTTCACGCCAGTGGTTCCTCCTGAATCCGAACTGATTCATGAAATTCTTCCGTGGTAAGACAGCTAATTTCTGGTAGGTAGTTCAGAACAGAGGGAAGTCACAGCCTAGCGGAAGGAAAAGGAGTTAGTTTACTCATGTGGGTGCTAAAACTTTTGTGGAAATTTCGTTTTGTTCTTTGCTGATTTATTGCGTTTTATACGATCGTCGATCATGGCCATTTTGTACAGTGTCGTACGTTTGTTGTGCAAATGCTTTGTTTCGACACGTGCTGAAGTTTTCCCTAATTTCAGAAATGTACGTGTTCAGATTGCAAGCGTTGTTAGCCTCAAATTTTGAACTGCTCGTGTTGAATAAATACTCATTAAAACCGTGTAGATCGCTTTAATGTGGACTACTACTCCGTTGTAGTTGCGAGTGGGATCTGGAAACTTTGATAAATTTTCGACTTTCTACTGAATAACACAATGCACTTCTTCTGAACACAGCTGTATTACGCCTTCTGTTACAATTGGTATATAGAGGATGTCCCAGGGGAAGTGGTCAGTATTCAGGGATATGACACGAACCATCATTTGAAGCGAAAAACTTCGTATGGACATGTGGCCTATTCCGAGTTCATTCCGAGATAGAATACACTGGATGTAGCCTACGTTGTTGTTTATTTTCTGTATTATTTAATACACTGTCAGATTTACACATATGCAACAGCTAGTAAACATTACAACATGATTTTTACAAAGTATCAGTTGTAAAATATGCATTTTAAAGATATTTATATCTATACATTATCGTACATGTCGTAGTACGGCTGCGGAAAGGGTTCATAATAAATGTTTGAATGTCTCACAGCCAGCTTGAGTGCAACTTCAAGGCATTTGTCCACTCCTGGGAGGACATCTTGTGTTGGTTGTCTGAGCCCCTCTGCACTTTCCCTAATGAGGGCAGCAGCGTTAATGGTGGAACCAAGGAGCTTATCTCGCATATCCAACTTCCGTTTCATCCAACTTCATAAATAAAAATCTAATAGCGTAAGCTGTGATGACCTTGGTGGCCAGTTAGTTATACTACCACGATCAACCTAGCGATTAGGGTGAGTATGGTTGAGATGTTCCCTTACACGTCTGGTAAAATGTACATTAAATATGTTCTAGTTCGGAAACCATTCGGAATAGGGCATATAATGATACGCCAAAACTATTATGACCACCTGCTTAACAGGTTGTTTGTACGTCTTTGGAACGAAATTCATCATTGGTTCTGCACATCATGGATCCGACATTTTGTTCGTAGGATTGTGGAGGTGCGTGACATTAGATGACTACGCACAGGTCAAGTAAATCGCGTAAATAAGTCTGAAGATTTGCGTACGCGGTCATACCGCCCGATAGCGACCCAGATGGGTTCCGCAGGATTCATATCAGGTGACTTTGGTTGCCGACACATCAACGTTGATTCACTATAATGCTCGTCAAATCACTGTAGCACGGTTCTGGTTCCGAGACACGGACAGTTGTACTGCTGAAATACGGCATCGCCGTCGGGGAAGATATCAAGCATGAAGGGATGCAGGTGAATCGCAGCCGTCAGCGTGCCTTCGATTACTACTACAGGTCCCATGCAACCGCAGGAGAATCTCTCCCATAGTGTAATACTGCTGCCACCAGCCGGCGTCCGTGCGGCGCTGCACGTTTCGAACCGCCGTTCACCTCGGTGGCGGCGTTTGTGGAAATGACCATCGATCTAGTGCAGCAAAAATGTGATTCACCCGAAGAGGCGACACGTTTCCATTGATCGACGGTCGAGTTCCGATGGTCCTGTGTCCACTGCAATCGTAAAAGACGATGTCTTTGGGTCAACATGTGAATATTAGGGGTGATCTGCTGCGGAGCTCCATGTTCAACAACATATGTGGGTGCATCAGTATTGTGCTCTTTCGGCACAGAGCAGACACGTCTCCGAAACCAACGTTCTGTGAAGAGTCGTGGACGTCCAACCATTTAGCGCCTATCACTCTCCTACCTCGTTCCGTAGATGCTCACGACAGTAGCACGTGAACATTCGACCAGCTTCGCCGTTTTCGAAATACTCGTTCACGGACTCTGGCGTAATAATAATCTGCCCTTTGTCAAAGTCGCTTATCTCAGTGGATTTCCCATTTGTGGCTCATATCTTCGCTGGGGTGATACCCGTCTGTGCCTGCTCCGCTTACTGTATGTCCATATGAGGCTTTTTACTTCTGATGTGTGTTCGTGGCGTGTCCTTGAATATTGACCATTCCTCCTGGGACACCCTGTGTAATGGAACACTGCATATGCAGTTCAGTGTTCATTCGATATGACGTTACTTGGACTCTGCTTGACAGTAACGAATGACAGTTGTATACGAAATGAAAGACAACCAAGCGTCGTCTGTGTTGCGTGACATCAGCACCGTTGTCACCGAAGCTCACGAGAAAGACGGGCCGATGCGCTTACGTCACAGCACGTGACAATGCAAATCTTACGAGTGCCAGCGGCCGTCTCCGGCGGGGAGGGAGTAACAACAGGGTGATTGAAATTAAAATTACATTTTCAAACCGCTCTTGAAATAACACAATTGGTCAGAATGACGTCAAAGTGCAACGAAATATTATCAGAGAAGGGGAAAAACGTATGGCAGAAGATTACAGCAATGCCTAAGGAGTACGTCTGACGTAAAACAAACTGTATTACTCAGGCCAAAAACCGCATAAAAATCATCAATCAAAATCAAATCGGACCATTAATTTCCGTGTGACTGGCGCAAAACATGTTCAATACGCTGTCCACCGTTTCCTGCAACAAGTTGAAATCGAGAAACAGCATGTTCCACAACTCATCGAAGTGTTTCCGGGGTCACGTTCAGAATGTGTTGCGCAATGCGTGCCTTCAGTGCAGCTAAGTTTGCAATCGGAACACTGAACAGAACATCTTTCACATAGCCTCACAGCCAGAAGCCACACGGATCAGGTGATTGGCAGTAGGGAAATGGCGGCTGATGATTCTAGCATTTCCGAAATGGTGCTTCAGCAGCTGCTTAACTGGATTTGCAATGTGCGGAGGTGCGCCATCTTGCATAAAAATGATCACATCCACGCTGCTGGAGAGCTGGAATGACGTGGTTGCGCAAAAGACACTCACAGCGCTTGCCAGTGACGGTACACTTAACAGGACCGGAAGCACCTGTCTCTTCGAGAAAATATGGCCCTTTGATAAATAATGCCGTAAACCCGCACCACACAGTGACGTTTTCAGGATGAAGTGGTACTGGTTGATTTGTGTGTGGATTTTCCGTTGCCCATATTCCACAATTCTGTGTATTGACATATCCTGTCAGATGGAAGTAGGCTTCATCTGTCCACAAAATCTTCCACGGCCAATCATTGTCCACGTCCATACGAGCAAGAAATTCTAAAGTAAAGGTCTCTCTTGCTGGCAGGTCAACAGGAAGCAATTCGTGGACATGGGTAATTTTGAATGGATAGCAAACAAGGCTGTTTCGTAGGATTTTACGCACCGAGCTCACAGGTGTGTCCAATATTCGGGCAATTCTGCGTGCACTGCACGTTTGCACACCACCACTTGTCTACTCCTGCACTGCTGTGGCCACTGCTTCCACGGACGTCGAATCAATTCGTTTCCTTCCTCTACCACGCTGCACACCAAAAGAACCCGTCTTTTCCAATTTCCGAATCATTTGCTCCAGACCGACGGCAGTCATCGGACCAACGCCTTTTTTCAAACCCTTCAGGGTCCGGATCTTCTGCAGAGCGACGTATGCACAGTCATCACTCTTGTAATACAGCTTTACAAGCAGAGCACAATCCTGCATTGAGACACTCATGGTGACCGTTGCAGACGCAAAAGGAGGAAAAGCCGTGTACCCAGCGTGTTTATACTAACTTCAATGGGACGTGTGCATGACAGGTGTTTCCATTTATGTACTCTGACACATACAGCGCCATCTATTGATCAATTTTCACACTATTTTTTTCTTCTTCTGCCATACGTTTTCCACCTCCTCCGATAATATTCTGTTGCAATTTGATGTCATTCTGACCAGTGGTGTTATTTCTACAGCGTTTTGAAAATTTAACTTGAATAAGAATCACCCTGTACTTCAGACGAGTTCAGTAACTCTTGACTGCACCTTTAAATTCATGCAAGCAACAAAATTAAGACCGTCAGTGGGTACCTTGTTGATACGTATTGATTTACCGTGAGCCCTGCACCGAACCGAGCGTTCGCGAAGTGTGTTGGACAAGCCGACTAGTGTGACGTCACAAGTTCGTTGCAGGGCCCGTATTTATCGTTGGCTCCGCATTGCCACGGCGCGCCCCTTTTGTTCGATGTCGAGCCCCGCATCCCCAAGCCGGGATGCCGCAGCGCAGCATAACTGCCAAGCAAGCGCGTAGCACCCAACACGCCGTGAACTGCACAGTAGTCGTCCTACTTTGAAGAGCGTTGCATTCATCCGTACCAGGTTACATGCAGAAACAATAACTAAAACGTTTTTCAATTCTATACTACTTAGCTTATGAAAAATACTTCCAACGCTCGTGGTCATCATTCGTCGGCTAGGTAGTCGTTGGGTGAAACATACCGTTTTTCCAGCGTGATAAGTTACACCAGAGTCGCGCGCAATCCCTTGTCACCAGCCTTCGGCAGAACACAAGCCATTGGCAGCTAATGGTTTCTGGTTCGTACTGACACTTGAGAATAGTCCACCTTCTACATTACGGGTTTTGGCCATCACTTTATTCCCTCGTCTCACGAACCTGAAGTCTGTCCTTTATAGACTGAGCGAGGTAGCTAAAGCATTGTTCAGACACTGGACTCCATTACCCTTCCAACTGTAAAGATAAGAGTTTCCCATGTTGTTTCTCTAAATTGCTTAATGGATCCTTTGAAATGGACTCGGACAATATCCTTACCCGTCCCCGACCAACGCCAGTTGGTGTTCCCATCTTGCCATCCTATGGACATTAATGCTTAGTCTTCCTTCTTTCTTTCTGATATGTACATATACTGCTAATTCTTTTCATACAGCGTTAATTCCGCTAGAAATGACATATAAACAGATATTTTTATAATGTTTGAATATTGTTTTCACTCAAGGAAGTGTAACATTAATTCAGAAGCACATCACTATTCGTATTTGATAACACTAGCATCTCTCACTTTTGCATGTCTAATTACGCTCTCTGTTGTTTCAGTACCTGATAAAAGTCAATGAGATTAAGACGAAGAAAGGCATCGAACTGCTTCAGCACCTCGTCGAGTACTACCACGCACAGACGAAGTAAGTGAAGCCTGCAGCAGCGTTTATCGTACAGCATTGTTTGGAGCCTAAGTTCGTAGCTATTTTGCTCGTTGCCACCATAAAACAATACCAGAATACTGATCACAAAAGGACATTAGACTTTTTTTTTATCGTCTTCAATGGTTTATTATGTCATTTTATGCTCATAACTTGTTTTTTCCCCCTCATGAATTTCACTGTTTAAAAAAATATAAACGGAAATGAAGTTCAAATAATTTGAAAACCCGCTAAAACGCTCTATTTGAGTCATGTGACGCTTGCGACGTTAATGGCTAGCCCGCTGCTCCTGCCGTCGTAAAGCTAATTCACGGTGATACCTTGTTTTGAAACGAACGTTTTGGAAAAGGGTTAAAATTGTGTGTAGTACAACATTGTACAAACACTTCTGAAAAATTCATTTAAAATTATTCTTGAATGTTCCAGGGGATGAGAAGATGCGTAAAATGTGTTTGCAAATCGCTCGTAGATATCCAAATGAGATAGTGGTCATAACATGTGCTTATTTCTGTGAGAATCATTTTGGTGTTAGTGAACATTTCATATGAACAAATTGTCGTTTATAGCGTAATAGGAAGCGTGCTGGACATCTAATGCAATGTTCGCAAGATCGATCTCTCTTCACTTAATACTACTGTCTTCTGTTTACTTTGTTCGTAGTGCAGTTACGTAAGAACTTTACATCCTGTATCATATTAAATTTCAATACCTATTTTCATTAATTAGCTTCATTTTACATCTGATCAATTTGAGTTGAATCCACGAGGATGGTAATCAGAAACTGTGTTTCATATCTAATGTTGTTCTTATTCTGAAGAATCTGGAAACCATTTAACACTTTGTGACCACTTTATTTCTTCTCAAAGAAATCGTTGAAATCTGTAATTTGCCACTTCCAGCTGTCTCCATTGAGCCAGTTGTAAGGTTATATAAGTTTGACAAAGTGAGAAGTCGAACATTGCTTGGAACCCGTAAGGAAATGTAATAATAGCAGGCCATTACGACAAAATAAAAGTTGGTCTTGCTTAAGAGCTTCTAAATCACAGTGTTTTAATAAGAGTTAAATATGCAGTAGAACAAGAGGTAATTTAATAAGGCTGTGCTGTGTCAGCTGCATATTTTATAGACATAATGTTCCGGTGGTTTAAATTAATAATTAATTACCCGGAGGAACAGAAAAATTTCAGTGTGTAAAGTTGTTGAAGGCAGACACTATAATGCAGTTAGCAACGAGTGTTATTACGCTGTCTGAAAATTTGAAAATTGAGAAAAGAGGTACCTGAAAACAGTAGTAGTTTTGGCAACAACCAAAGCAATTAACAATCAGAATTGTCTTTTGAATAAAATCCCAGTCGCCATGCAATGCAATTTTCACATTTGTTATTTCCACAGCATAAAAATCTTGGTTGTTTTTTAAGAAAAAAGAAATCATAAACGTGTCAACTTTCGGAAGGTTTCCACAATCAGCCTTCACAAAATTCCTTTTCTTTGTTACTTAAAAGTTGTAAATGCGTTTTCCATCCCTAAATAGCAAAACTGTTTGCAGAAAAAGCACGGAAAACACTAGTAACTTTGATAACACTTCTATAATTTCGTCTTACTCTAGCGTGTGACCGCGTTTGAACTTCAGCCAACAACTGAGTGCTTTCGATCACGTGAACAAATCTTGATATGTAATTATTTTTAAGTTTTAATTACACAAAAGTAACAGCTATTTTGCGAGAATATTTACCGAAAATGCTACTGGAATGTTATAATCATTGAGAATAACAAAATCCGAATCATATCCTTAACATAGGCAAAACGTCTGTTTCTGATTTGTCACTCATTATTTGTAATGTTGCACTTGAATACTCCACATTGGGAAAAACGTGAGAGAAAAGGAAACAGTGCCAAACAGGAAAGCAAAAATAATTCCACGATCTCTGTCTTTATACATTACATAATTCGCGCCGTTGTGGGGGGGGGGGGGCGGGAGGGGGGGTTGGGGGGTTGTTGGGAAAAGAGCAACAAGAAACCTTAGGTGTCAATGATTCTTCCACGTTTAGGAAGACTGTGGGACTTTGAAGTCATCATTGTCAAATTCAGTTCCATATTCGATAATGAGCGTTGGAGACAGTAGCGTAAATTCTATTTCGTGCGCGAGGTCCTAGTGGAAGTGCTTGGCCACTGCCATCCGTTGACATGTTACGGAGTGCCTGGTGTATACGTGTGTGATGAGTGCTTGTGCAGTGTAGTGCCGTGCTTGTCTTATTATGGATGAAGGGAAGGGAGAGGGCGAACGAAACCCGCTGCTGGCGTATTCCGTACTCATCTCGAATAGCAACGAGGGCACCACCGGGAGTAAGGTCCCCATCCGCCGATCGGATCACCATCAAACTGGGTCACGTGTCTTCACTCCATGAGACACCGCGCGAGCGGTTTGGAACTTAATCCTGGTCATTGGCGCCAAGTCTCGCGATCAAGAACTGTACGTCACTAGCTGGCCACGAACATTTCTTTCCCCTCAGGATTCGAACCAGCTACCTCCGAGCAGGGCGCCACCGCACAGGCGTGGTGTGTCTCTGTTGCAAAGGCGGGTGCCTGAGGTCCTACAGAATACTTTGTCACCACTGTCACCGTCAACCAATAAAAGAATAGTGATGTGTGGCCAGTCCACCACCGCTAATAACAAAGTCAACAATTCCGCATACACACATTGCTCATTTTAAGCGAACGTAGCAGAAAACAACAGGTGGCTCGCGGACGTTAAATGCTAGCATTTCTTATTTTCGTCATAACTGAACATCACCAGCATCTTATGTTGTTGTTGTTGTTGTTGTTGTTGTTGTTGTTGTTGTCTTCAGTCCTGACACTGGTTTGATGCAGCTCTCAATGCTACTCTATCCTGTGCAAACTTCTTCATCTCCCAGTACCTACTGCAACCCACATCCTTCTGAATCTGCATAGTGTATTCATCTCCTGGTCTTCCTCTACGATTTTTACCCTCCACGCTGCCTTCCAATACTAAATTGGTGATCCCTTGATGCCTCAGAACATGACCAACCAACCGATCCCTTCTTCTGGTCAAGTTGTGCCACAAACTTCTCTTCTCCCCAATCCTATTCAATACTTCCTCATTAGTTATGTGATCTACCCATCTAATCTTCAGCATTCTTCTGTAGCACCACATTTCGAAAGCTTCTATTCTCTACTTGTCCAAACTACACTCCGGGAAATTGAAATAAGAACACCGTGAATTCATTGTCCCAGGAAGGGGAAACTTTATTGACACATTCCTGGGGTCAGATACATCACATGATCACTCTGACAGAACCACAGGCACATAGACACAGGCAACAGAGCATGCACAATGTCGACACTAGTACAGCCTATATCCACCTTTCGCAGCAATGCAGGCTGCTATTCTCACATGGAGACGATCGTAGAGATGCTGGATGTAGTCCTGTGGAACGGCTTGCCATGCCATTTCCACCTGGCGCCTCAGTTGGACCAGCGTTCGTGCTGGACGTGCAGACCGCGTGAGACGACGCTTCATCCAGTCCCAAACATGCTCAATGGGGGACAGATCCGGAGATCTTGCTGGCCAGGGTAGTTGACTTACACCTTCTAGAGCACGTTGGGTGGCACGGGATACATGCGGACGTGCATTGTCCTGTTGGAACAGCAAGTTCCCTTGCCGGTCTAGGAATGGTAGAACGATGGGTTCGATGACGGTTTGGATGTACCGTGCACTATTCAGTGTCCCCTCGACGATCACCAGTGGTGTACAGCCAGTGTAGGAGATCGCTCCCCACACCATGATGCCGGGTGTTGGCCCTGTGTGCCTCGGTCGTATGCAGTCCTGATTGTGGCGCTCACCTGCACGGCGCCAAACACGCATACGACCATCATTGGCACCAAGGCAGAAGCGACTCTCATCGCTGAAGACGACACGTCTCCATTCGTCCCTCCATTCACGCCTGTCGCGACACCACTGGAGGCGGGCTGTACGATGTTGGGGCGTGAGCGGAAGACGGCCTAACGCTGTGCGGGACCGTAGCCCAGCTTCATGGAGACGGTTGCGAATGGTCCTCGTCGATACCCCAGGAGCAACAGTGTCCCTAATTTGCTAGGAAGTGGCGGTGCGGTCCCCTACGGCACTGCGTAGGATCCTACGGTCTTGGCGTGCATCCGTGCGTCGCTGCGGTCCGGTCCCAGGTCGACGGGCACGTGCAACTTCCGCCGACCACTGGCGACAACATCGATGTACTGTGGAGACCTCACGCCCCACGTGTTGAGCAATTCGGCGGTACGTCCACCCGGCCTCCCGCATGCCCACTATACGCCCTCGCTCAAAGTCCGTCAACTGCACATACGGTTCACATCCACGCTGTCGCGGCATGCTACCAGTGTTAAAGACTGCGATGGAGCTCCGTATGCCACGGCAAACTGGCTGACACTGACGGCGGCGGTGCACAAATGCTGCGCAGCTAGCGCCATCCGACGGCCAACACCGCGGTTCCTGGTGTGTCCGCTGTGCCGTGCGTGTGATCATTGCTTGTACAGCCCTCTCGCAGTGTCCGGAGCAAGTATGGTGGGTCTGACACACCGGTGTCAATGTGTTCTTTTTTCCATTTCCAGGAGTGTATTTATCGTCCATGCTTCACTTCCATACATGGCTACACTGTATACAAATACTTTCAGAAACGACTTCCTGACACTTAAATCAATATTCGATGTTAATAAATTTCTCTTCTTCAGAAACGCTTTCCTTGCCATTGCCAGTCTACATTTTATATCCTCTCTACTTCGACCATCATCAGTTATTTTACTCCCCAAATAGCAAAACTCCTTTACTACTTTAAGCGTCTCATTTCCTAATCTAATTCCCTCAGCATCACCCGATTTAATTCGACTACATTCCATTATCCTCGTTTTACTTATGCTGATGTTCGTCTTATATCCTCCTTTCAAGACACTGTCCATTCCGTTCAACTGCTCTTCCAAGTCCTTTGCTGTCTCTGCAGAATTACAGTGTCGTCGGCGAACCTCAAAGTTTTTATTTCTTCTCCATGGATTTTAACACCTACTCCGGATTTTTCTTTTGTTTCCTTCACTGCTTGCTCAATATACAGATTGAATAACGTCGGAGAGAGGCTACAACCCTGTCTCACCCCCTTCTCAACCACTGCTTCCCTTTCATGTCCCTCGACTCTTATAACTGCCATCTGCTTTCTGTACAAATTGTAAATAGCCTTCAGCTCCCTGTATTTTACCCCTGCCACCTTCAGAATCTGAAGAGAGTATTCCAGTCAACATTGTCAAAAGCTTTCTGTAAGTCTACAAATGCTAGAAACGTAGGTTTGCCTTTCCTTAATCTAACTTCTAAGATAAGTCGTAGGCTCAGTATTGCCTCACGTGTTCAAATATTTCTACGGAATCCAAACTGATCGTCCCCGAGGTCGGCTTCGACCAGTTTTTTCATTCGTCTGCAAAGAATTCGCGTTAGTATTTTGCAACCGTGACTTATTAAACTGATAGTTCGGTAATTTTCACATCTGTCAACATCTGCTTTCTTTGGGGTGGGAATTGTTATATTCTTCTTGAAGTCTGAGGCTATTTCGGGTGTCTCATACATCTTGCTCACCAGATGGCAGAGTTTAGTCAGGACTGGCTCTCCCAAGACTGTCAGTAGTTCTAATGGAATGTTGTCTACTCCCGGGGCCTAGTTTGGACTCAGGTCTTTGAGTGCTCTGTCAAACTCTTCACGCAGTATCATATCTCCCATTTCATCTTCATCTAAACTCTCTTCCATTTCCATAATATTCTCCTCATGTACATCGCCCTTATATAGACCCTCTATATACTCCTTCCGCCTTTCTGCTTTGCCTTCTTTGCGTAGAACTGGGTTTCCATCGGAGCTCTTGATATTCTTTTCTCCAAAGGTCTCTTTAATTTTCCTGTAGGCAGTACCTATCTTACCCCTAGTAAGATAAGCCTTTACATACTCTACTTTGTCCTCTAGCCATCCCTGCTTAGCCATTTTACACTTCCTTTGTATTCCTTTTTGCCTGCTTCATTTACTGCATTTTTATATTTTCTCCTTTCATCAATTAAATTCAATATTTCTTCTGTTACCCAAGGATTTCTACTAGCCCTCGTCTTTTTACCTACTTGATCCTCTGCTGCCTGCACTACTTCATCCCTCAGAGCTACCCATTCTTCTTCTACTGTATTTCTTTCCCCCATTCCTGTCAATTGTTCCCTTATGCTCTCCCTGAAACTCTGTACAACCTCTGGTTCTTTCAGTTTATCCAGGTCTCATTTCCTTAAATTCCCACCTTTTTGTAGTTTCTTCAGTTTTAATCTACAGTTCATAACCAATAGATTGTGGTCAGAGTCCACATCTGCCCCTGGAAATGTCTTACAGTTTGAAACCTGGTTCCTAAATCTCTGTCTTACCATTATGTAATCTATCTGAAACCTGTCAGTATCTCCAGGCTTCTTCCATGTATACAACATTCTTTTGTGATTCTTGAACCAAGTGTTAGTTATGATTAAGTTGTGCTCTGTGCAAAATTCCACCAGGTGGCTTCCTCTTTCGTTTCTTATCCCCAATCCATATTCACCTACTACGTTTCCTTCTCTCTCTTTTCCTACTACCGAATTCCAGTCACCCATTACTGTTAAATTTTCGGCTCCCTTCACTATTTGAATAATTTCTTTTATTTCATCATACATTTCTTCGTCACCTGCAGCATCTCATATACGACGGGAAAAAAAAGAGTTGTGCGACAAACAAAAAGTGGTGGGCGTGCTTCTGCATCTGAAAGATGACGTCTATTCAAATTTCGCGCCAGTCACATAAGAGTAGCGCCACTGTGTGGATGCAAATCAGGTTTACTTTAAATACACGCTGTAACAGTCGTGAGCGTTAATTATCTCCGAGATTGGACATGGTAAGTTGATGTTAGTCAAGAATGCCTGCGACAAAGATGCTATTATCAACATCTCACTGAGTTTGGACGAGGTCATGTAATAGGACTACGAAAAGATGGATGTTCCTTCTGTGTTATTGCACAAAGACTTGGCGGGAAAGAAGCCACTGTACATGATTGGTTGCAGCGTTGATCATGAGAATGTACGGTCGCAAGAAGACCGGGTTCCGGACGGCCACGTGGCACTACCGAGAAGGAAGACCATCGTATTCGGCTTATGGCTCTGTCACATCGTACTGCACCAGAAACACCAATTTGGGCAGGAGTTGGCACCACAGTGACATAATGAACTGTTACAAATCGGTTACTTCAAGTACAGCTTCGAGCTGAACGCCCTGTAGCGTGCATTCCACTGACACCCTCCCCCCCCCCCCCCCTCGAAACACCCCCCCCCCCACCCTCCTCTCCCCAAAAAAAGAAAAAGCACGGTTGCGACTTTATTGGTGTCAAGCGAGAGTTAATTCGGGGATAGGGTGGAAGAGTGTCGTGTTTTCTGATGAAAGCCGATTCTGCCGGTGATGGCCGAGTGTTGGTTCGTAGGATGGAAGTTGAGGGCCTGCAACCAGCCTGTCTGATAAAAAGATAGGGTCAAGTGTTTTGGATAGCCCTTGGGATAGAGACTATTTGTGTAACAAAAAAAAGGGGGGAGTCACTATCCTACAGTACAGGGTCAGAGTATATTTATCACCCACTTCGTCCTGCTTAGGCAAGTGGAGCCAATAGGTTGGGTATATTTGCATTTGATGTGGTCTACGGTGGGCTTGATGGGACTTATGGAGGCACCATCCTCTTAAAAAGGTTTTTTTTTGCTATATTTTCGCCGCCACCAGCGGACCAAACCCATCCGAGGATTTCTAAGACAACTGTGCACAGCAAATGGCTGAAATTTTTGCAATATATTCCTAAGATTCCGATCTCCAACACCATTGAAAATTTTCTTCATATTTTTATCCGTTTCCAAGATACAGAGGTTCAAAGTTACCTTACTTGTGCACGTAAAATTCACACACAAAATCCTGTGTGAGGCAAAAGCATTTTATAAAGTGGCGCAGCACGGAGAAATATGTTGTAGAGGGTCTTCGTTATCATCAGAACTATTGTGGGAACCCCATGTCGTAGTACTGCAGCACATGCAAAATTTTTTTGGACATAAAATCCGATCTGACGTGTTATTTCCGTTTCACACAAGGAAACTTTTAAAATTTTGCTGACCCGTAAAGTTCTTTTCATATGAGTGATACGTCCTGCTGTAGCAGGTAAAAGAAAGAAACCAATGGAAAAATGCTGCTATCGGAGCAAAAAAAAAGACAAATATGCTCTTGTTCGAAAGACACTGACTGAGAAGCGGGACACCAGCAACCTCATTTTATCTTCCAAAGCCCTTTAAATTTTTTCCCAAACATTTTGTCATGCGAACATGTACGTGCTTTTTATGTTGAGAGAGAAGAAGACAGCCGGCCGCGGTGGTCTCGCGGTTCTAGGCGCGCAGTCCGGAACCGCGGGGCTGCTACGGTCGCAGGTTCGAATCCTGCCTCGGGCATGGATGTGTGTGATGTCCTTAGGTTAGTCAGGTTTAAGTAGTTCTAAGTTCTAGGGGACTGATGACCTAAGATGTTAAGTCCCATAGTGCTCAGAGCCATTTGAACCATTTGAGCAAGCCAAAAAGCCTATAGCCTATAAATACTGGGACATTTCGCAACTAACCAACACCAAGCAGAGACGTTTGAAGTATGTGATCAGCAAATAATAGATCCGGACAGACAGAAAAATATGGAATACCAAACTTAAGGATAGTAATACCATCAATTTCCTGAATACCTCGGTCATGCCTCGTATCACTTATTCTGGTGGCATTGTGAACTGGACACAGGCAGAGCTAAACAAGTTGGACACGAACACTAGAAAACTGGTGGCAATTCATCATGAGCTGCAACCTCGCAGTGACGTGAACAGGTTGCACTTTCCCTGAAAATCAATTGATAGAGGGCTTTTGTAGGTTGATGGGCAGTGGCAGAAGAAAACAATGGTACTAGCGGATTGTACGAAAGGAAGTGAAGGAAGTTAACACCTGGAAGCAGTTGATAATGCAGCGAACAAAGAATCAGTACTGGAAAACAGCTTTGCAAACTCAGAACAACATGCGGTCCAATACACCACTGCACAGACCTTTTTTTGGAGAAGATCGAAGGCAAAGTAGGCAAGGAAAGAATCTAGTTGTGGCTCACACAAAGAGCAATAGGAATGATTCTGGCAGCGAAAGAGCAAGACATCAGAATGGATGCTGTCAAAGCCAGAATTGAGAAATCAACGGAAGACGTGAAGTGTAGCCTTACTGCCTGTTCGCCGCCAACGACTCCAAATCTGAGCATATGGGCACGAGATACTATTACTCAATTTCGGGTTACGCCGCAAATTCGAATGGCAGTTCACAGTGGTTGATGCGTGGCAGCCCATTCTAGGAGATGATTCTCTTTACGGCCTGGTCCCCGGTATACGACATCGGGGACTGATAGATTCCACCGCTAACCTGGATAGCTGAGGATAGTTATTTTGTGTCACCGCGGTGACAGTGCACCTGTTACAGAAGTTCCCCGAGGTCACAAAACGATCGCAACACCCTGGTACCAGTGAAGGACACCACAGTACATCATATGCCTACCACACCAGGACCATCAGCCTCCGCACGTCCTAGGCATCTAACGCCGGCAAAAATAAAGTCGCGAAGTAGGAATTCTATTGCACGCTGGCACTAGGTAACTGTCAAGCTTCCAGTAGCAGTTGGGGATCCCCATTAAACGTGCTGCCGAAGAAGAATAACACATGGCTCCCGTGTGGCGATTACCGCCTACTCAAAGCGAGGACCATTCCTGATCCGTATCCGGTGGTACACATACAAGACTTTGCTTTCAGCATACACGGAAAGAAAATATTCTCTACTATAGACTTAGTCCAAGCGTACTATCAGGTTACTGTCGCACCAGAAGAAATGCACAAGACGGCTTTAACTACTTCTTAAGGTCTTTTATAGTTTGTGAGAATACCTTTTGGACTGCGTAATGCGGCGGACGCTTTTTAACGCTTTATGGACGAAGACACAAGAGACCTGGATTTCTGTTATGTTCACATAGACGACATTTTAGCGATGTGTGCGCCAGAAACTGAACATCCAAGACATTTAATGAAGATATTTGATCCGTTGCGTATGCAAGGCCTAGTTATTAATCCTGCGAAATGTACCTTCGAGGCGACAGAGGTCCACTTTCTTGGATATACAGTCGAGCCCCGTGGCATCCGACCTCCTAAAGATAAGGTGGAAGCCATAGTCAAGTATTCCTGTTCCGTTACAGTTAGGAAGCTACGTCGTTCTCTCGACATCATTAATTTTTATCATCGATTCATATGCAGCCATGCACTAATAACAGCTCCACTGAATGAGCTTCTGAAGAGCTCACCGAAGCCAAATACCAGTGTACAATAAACAAACGAAACAGATACGGCTTTCCAAGGGGTAAAAACAACGTTAGCGGAGGCTACGCAGTTACCTAACCCAATGTCACGGGCTCCACTTGCGCCCATCCTAGATGAGTCAGCTACCGCTATTGGCGCTGTACGAGGTGAAGTGAACATGCTTGACAGCCACTCGCTTCTTTTAGTCACAAGCTGTCACTATCACAGCAACGCTGGGCACCTTACGATCGAGAACTGTACGCCGCCTATGGTGCGATTAGGAAGTTTGGATATCCGTTAGTAGGTCCACACTTTACCATACGCAAGGACCATAAACCGCTGACGCGCGCTTTCAGTATGAAACCTGAGAAGGTATCACTAAGACAACTTCGACATTTGGACTATATCAGTCATTTACGACTGACATAGTATATGTGCAAGGAAAGCTGAATATGCAGCAAATGCTCTGTCACGTGTTGAAGCTATAACAACAACTGATTACAAGGTCCTCGCTCAGTCCCAGCAGCGCGATGATGAGCTACGCACGTTGTTGGATCACCGAGCAGGGTTAAAGTTTCAACGCGTTTCTGTAATAGCAACAAATGTCGTATTGTACTGTGACGTGTCTGGAGCAAAAGTACGACCATTCATAACTCACCAGTTTCGGTCACAACCAATTGCATCAGTACACAACCTGGGTCATCCCGGGGTCCAAGGAACAGTGAAATCACTCAGAGTTTCGTGTGGCTAGGAATGAACGTCGACTGCAAGATATTTGTCAGACACTGCATGGCGTGCCAGAAAAATAAGATCACTCGACACGTCAAGACACAGTTAGGCACATTCCTACCACGAAGTCAGCGCTTTGAACTCGTGTACGCAAACATTCTGGGCCCCTATCCATATCGGAAAGCTACAGCTACTGCTTCATGGTCGTGGACCGATTTTCAAGATGGCCAGAAGCTTTTCCTATGAAAGACATTACAGCCGTGACGGTAGCACAAACGGTTTTCCGCAGATGGATCGCCCGGTCTAGCGTGCCGGCACGCAGTACGGCGGATCAAAGACGCCAAGTCGAGACGTACTTATTCAGAGCAATGGCTGGCTTGTTGGGCATTGAGCCCATTGGCACTACTGCTTATCAGCCGGCAGCAAACGGAATAGTAGGACCCTTTGTTAACGTATCACTGTTAATAAT
Organism: Schistocerca serialis cubense; assembly: GCF_023864345.2. Taxonomy (NCBI): domain Eukaryota; kingdom Metazoa; phylum Arthropoda; class Insecta; order Orthoptera; family Acrididae; genus Schistocerca; species Schistocerca serialis. The sequence continues at coordinate 154,360,155 of NC_064638.1, read as the reverse complement.
AAAAAAAGTATAATAAGGTATTTAGATGTTGTGTGACGTGGTGGACTCTTTAAAATGGTTAAGGTATGAATTTAAATTACCTTTTTTTAACATTGCTTGGTTAATAAAGATTAATCCTGAGCAAACTTATTGTTCACGAACTAATCTTGAAATACGTTACATTTAAGTTACGAACTGAAATAATCTTTTGATATTTTTGCCTCGGCTAAATATTTCTTCTCGGGCATGAGATCTTTGATTATTATTTGCAATTGCCAACACACGCGCGAGAGAATTATTTCTTACCACTTTTAACAATTTGTTGTAGTCCGAGTCGTGGCTCTGGATCTCGACCAAGAATTGAAAATGAAAATCTTAAAACAACGTCTACTGCTGCTGCGTGAGTTGGCTGTGGAGAAAATATTTATTATAATTTTAGCTGGCGAATTCTTCGCTTCCGCGAATTTTATGAATTACGATTGCTACATAATGGCGTCTAGGGCTGCAGCGGCGGCTGCAATTGTTGCGCTGTAAATTACTCAAAATCTTGGTATTTAAAGGAAGCGGACATGAGAGAGGACTCACCTCTTACAAATAAAAGTGACAATAACGTTAAACTAATGTATTATGAGATTAATGGTACAACTGAGCTTACATTCAACAGCAGTGGAGCAATACGTCCGTCTTCTCATACTGCAGACGAGAGAGAGAGAGAGAGAGAGAGAGAGAGAGAGAGAGAGAGAGAGAGAGAGAGAGTCAGCTGATAAAAGAAGACAATTGAACACAGTTGTTCTTCAGATTAAATGTCCATTGTTTGTGGGGTCTATAATCATTATTCTTTGCAATCGACAGTCTCTTCAGTATCTTATATGATAATAATAATAATAATAGTAATACACACGAGAAAAATTATCTACCGCCTGAGCGGTCTGTATTCACACACAACATAATATTTTGTGTCGAGATAAAATCTCTGGTCCACTTTTTTTGTTTTTAAATATCACGTTCGAGTTTTTTTGCAATATTTCCACTGGCGACGGCACTCCCTGAAGCGCCAACTCAAGGCAGGCCTTTGGTGTCATGCTACACAAAATTGAATGGAGACATTGCTCATCGTGCTCCGTGGTATCCGTACTTCATTTGAGAGCGACCTGGAGGCTACAGCAGCTGAATTAGTGTACGCTGGGCCTAACAGTGGAGTTCGTGCATATGGCATAATGTGGCGTTTATAATATGGTCGATGCATCACAGTTTGTCACCAAATTACGGACGCACGTCCGATAACTCCAGTCAGTGAAACCTAGAGAACAAACTGGACAACACCCGTTCGTATTCGAGGACCTCTCTAGCTGCAATCGTGTATTCATACAGAACAACACGGTGCGAAAGCCACTGCTGCTGCCACGTATAGTACTTGGTAGAAGCAACAACACTTCAATGACAGACATAAAGGGTATTTGTACCACCGTATCCATTGACAGATTCAAACCTGCCTTCTACGATACACAAGATTCAATGAAGACAGTCGGCCCCGCGACTGCTGAAGATACTGTACCTGAAGGTACTGTACCTGAAGGTACTGTACCTGAAGGTACTGTACCTGAAGGTACTGTACCTGAAGGTACTGTACCTGAAGATACACATGTCCAGCATGATGCCGACAAGGTATTACAACCAAGGTTGCTGTTATGAAGAAAGTGGCGCAGAGTACAGCTCCCCCACGACCCGCTGGTACCGCCGAGTTCAGAAATAAGATACCCGGTTTCCAAAAACACAATGACAAAGCGTGCACGACATCAGTCCGGTTCAACCTCAGATACCGTTGACACAGGGGAAGTGGGGGGGGGGGGGGGGGGGAAATCATGTAGGCTATCACGACGACAAGCAGAGTGGCAGTGTACGTAAATATTCCATGACACTCGTAATTCTGTGTCTTATTCTTTGACTCTTGATTTCGTTTTAGTATTCTATGCTCCATGTATTAAAGAACATAACGTCACTTATACGTGCAAATAGTATATGTGGGAATAAATGCAGATAACCGCATGCTCAAATTCATACACACAGGAGACGCTCAGTGACAACAGGCCTCGTGGTTCAGAGTGTGAGGCACTATATAGGTGGCAGGCACTCCAAAAGGGGGGAGGGGTGTACCTTACAAAAGGTCAGTCTTCTCAGAACTGTTAGTATGCTTTATCTACGTACTCTGTAGCGTAATATAACTTGTCAACCTCCAGAACTGCGAAAGTTTGGAAATTTTTTTCAGTTTTTCTGCATATTTCTTTCCCTTGCGCCCTTCGACAAAAAGCAGTATGATCTTTGGAGAGTGTTAAATTGTCTTCATTTTCCACTGTTAAGTTTATTTTTACACCACATACTCACCAAGGTACGGTGGAAATTTATACGTATTTGCCAAATTAAACAGAAAAAAGGCATCGTGTGGGCATACCTTTACACTTTTAAACGTCAACAATAGACAGGGACACAGCAATTCGCCGTCCGGCGGAAACCGTAGTGTGTCAACTGGCCTGTTACAGTCCTGCAAATTCGAACGCCATGCACGGACAGTAGCTGGTATGACATATGCCGGAACTGTACGTCGACGACATAGTCCGATCTACGTACGTAACGAGTGTAAAATTAAATTGTGATCATAGCTGAATGGAGGGATTAGTTCTAATTTGCTACGGTTCCTAACACTGTTGATATGAGTTCGCATTAACGATAATAACAATGATACAGTGTGCATGATATAGTACATTTATATACATGTAGTAGTAATTCCGTGACATGCTTTATTTCGTGGTAGCAGAAACATTTTTTGTCTTTTGGTAAGGTTGCCCTTTTTTACACGGGAAAGACATGCTGGACGGAAATGAACGCTGTGTGCGGAACAGATAGTTTATTGTTTTTTGTGTAGTTTGCTACACTGATCCTGCAATACAACTTCCAAGGCAAGTTTTTCAAGTAGTCAGACGCTTACATTACGTTGTATTACTAGTGTAACACACTTATAATATTGGTCATCATAGTTGGGTAACAAATCGTCACGTTTGTGTCATTTTCAGGAATAATGGCTCCATCTCTAATCAAATATGCGAAGAAAGGGAAGCCAAAAATAGGTTATGTGAGCAAGAGAAGATAATCTTATTCCGTCGTAGAGCACATCAGAAGGTTTTAGAAGAAAAGTGGTCTATATGGAAAGTTACTAAACGTTTCTACATTTCATGGAGTACTTTAACAGAATATGTAGACCGCAGTGGTTGTGATATTGGCAAAATATATAGACCGTTTGCCCTTACTAGTAAACTGGAAGTTCATAACTCCATAATACATGTTCATAACTTCATAATGCAAATGCAGGAAATAGGGTTCGGCCTGATTAACCGAATAGGCACTAACCATTGTAGCACAGTATCTACATCTACATCTATACTCCGCGAGCCACCTTACGGTGTGTGGCGGAGGGTACTTATTGTACCACTATCTGATCCCCCCTTCCCTGTTCCATTCACGAATTGTGCGTGGAAAGAACGACTGCTTGTAAGTCTCCGTATTTGCTCTAATTTCTCGGATCTTTTCGTTGTGATCATTACGCGAGATATATGTGGGCGGTAGTAATATGTTGCCCATCTCTTCCCGGAATGTGCTCTCTCGTAATTTCGATAATAAACCTCTCCGTATTGCGTAACGCCTTTCTTGAAGTGTCCGCCACTGGAGCTTGTTCAGCATCTCCGTAACGCTCTCGCGCTGACTAAATGTCCCCATGACGAATCGCGCTGCTTTTCGCTGGATCATGTCTATCTCTTCTATTAATCCAACCTGGTAAGGGTCCCATACTGATGAGCAATACTCAAGAATCGGACGAACAAGCGTTTTGTAAGCTACTTCTTTCGTCGATGAGTCACATTTTCTTAGAATTCTTCCTATGAATCTCAACCTGGCGCCTGCTTTTCCCACTATTTGTTTTATGTGATCAGTCCACTTCAGATCGCTCCGGATAGTAACTCCTAAGTATTTTACGGTCGTTACCGCTTCCAATGATTTACCACCTATGGCATAATCGTACTGGAATGGATTTCTGCCCCTATGTATGCGCATTATATTACATTTATCTACGTTTAGGGAAAGCTGCCAGCTGTCGCACCATGCATTAATCCTCTGCAGGTCCTCCTGGAGTACGTACGAGTCTTCTGATGTTGCTACTTTCTTGTAGACAACCGTGTCATCTGCAAATAGCCTCACGGAGCTACCGATGTTGTCAACTAAGTCATTTATGTATATTGTAAACAATAAAGGTCCTATCACGCTTCCCTGCGGTACTCCCGAAATTACCTCTACATCTGAAGATTTTGAACCGTTAAGAATGACATGTTGTGTTCTTTCTGCTAGGAAATCCTGAATCCAATCACAAACCTGGTCCGATATTCCGTAAGCTCGTATTTTTTTCACTAAACGTAAGTGCGGAACCGTATCAAATGCCTTCCTGAAGTCCAGGAATACGGCATCAATCTGCTCGCCAGTGTCTACGGCACTGTGAATTTCTTGGACAAATAGGGCGAGCTGAGTTTCACATGATCTCTGTTTGCGGAATCCATGTTGGTTATGATGAAGGAGATTTGTATTATCTAAGAACGTCATAATACGAGAACACAAAACATGTTCCATTATTCTACAACAGATTGACGTAAGCGAAATAGGCCTATAATTATTCGCATCTGATTTATGACCCTTCTTGAAAATGGGAACGACCTGCGCTTTCTTCCAGTCGCTAGGTACTTTACGTTCTTCCAGCGATCTACGATAAATTGCTGATAGAAAGGGGGCAAGTTCTTTAGCATAATCACTGTAGAATCTTAAGGGTATCTCGTCTGGTCCGGATGCTTTTCCGCTACTAAGTGATAGCAGTTGTTTTTCAATTCCGATATCGTTTATTTCAATATTTTCCATTTTGGCGTCCGTGCGACGGCTGAAGTCAGGGACCGTGTTACGATTTTCCGCAGTGAAACAGTTTCGGAACACTGAATTCAGTATTTCAGTATTAAACCAGTGTGTAAGGGAAAACAGAAGTCAAATAACAAAAGAAATGATGACATATGCGCTACTTGTAAAGAGAGCTATAGCTGTGGAAAGAATAAAAGTCCTTGGATTCAGTGTTGTTTTTGTCTGCCATGATTCCATGAAAGTTGTCAGTCAATCGGTTCACCTGATGCTACTGTATTTATGTGTAATATTTGTGCAAACGTTAGTGGACAGAGATACTGATGCTGAAATGCGTTAAGTGAACTTCAACACGTGAAAAGAAAAACGTCACGGAATTAAGAACATAATCAATAATTTAAGTAGGGGAGCTTTACACAAGAGTGCGCAGTGACGGAATAACCGTAAATATCTGGGTTATTATCGATAGGAAAACAAAATCCTTTTAGGTTTATATTTATTGACACAAAATCTACATGTTCAGAAAACTACAGCAACACAGAGGTAATACTTTTATTGAACAGTACGTAAAACATGCCCAGAGTACACATTTAGCAAATGTCACAAATGCACACATTATCACCCTCAAATGAAGAGCACTGTTCGTGCCACCATCTCCCATACTTAACGAACTGGATCCAGTCCTCTGTAAATGCCAAAATCTATGTTCTCTACTCACAACATTCAGTCTTTTCCTTAAAACAGGCGCCTACATACCAAGAGCAACGACAACCTTTGTTTGCTTTTTCCATTTTCAGTTCATTGTCTCGCCTGATTCAGCAGCTCTTCAGTGTAGATGAGCTTCCTGTCCGATTTTCGTCCCTAATTCAGTCATCCAGAAACAAAACCTATCCTTCGGACTCCACAGCGCACTCAAGAGGTAGAAGTTTGCAGCTGTGCCCTAAAGAGAGACCGAGCTATGTGGCGCAGTGATTAGCACACTGGACTCGCATTCGCGAGGACAACGGTTCAAACCCGCGTCCGGCCATCCTGATTTAGGTATTCCGTGATTTCCCTAAATCGCTTCAGGCAAACGCCGGAATGGTTCATTTGAAAGGGCGCGGTCGGCTTCCTTCAGCATTCGTCCCTAAATGGATGGAAACGATGACCTCGCTGT